>NC_089257.1:72361931-72667983 GCF_963930625.1 Muntiacus reevesi
ATAAGAAATAATTTTTTTAAGAGGAGCAGACCCATTGGATCTTCCATATAGCACATGGTTCTTGAAGCATGCCATAGATGAAAATAAGCTATAATCAGAGTGCTTATTCATAATCACTTATTCAAAATAAAAGTACTATATGACTCACAATTTTATTGACATCTTTAGGCAGCTTAGGGGCTTCCCTCATAGCTCAGATAGTAAAGAATCTACCTGGAGTGCAGGAGACATGGGTTTGATCCCTGGGTCAGGAAGATCCTCTGGAGAAGGAAATGGCAACACACTCCAGTATCCTTTCCTGGAAAATCCCATGAAAGAGGAGCCTGGTGGGCTGCAGTCCATGGGGTCACAAAGAGTCAGGCACAACTGAGCAAGTAACATGTATGACTTGTGACTTATGCAGCTTAGCCTTCAATCAGGTTATGGTATCTAAGAGCAATCTTGACTCAAATAAAGAATTATATATGCTGATCCTGGTCAATTGTGGATTGATATATTGATATATTATCCCAATAAATTTTCTTTCCTTCATAAACAAATTCCTGAAAAACACTGTGGTCTTTATGCACTACAAAGCCAAAGAATTGGTGCTTTCAAACTGTGGTGCTGGAGAAGATTCTTGAGAGTTCCTTGGACTGCAAGGAAATTAAATCAGTCAATCCTAAAGGAAATCAATCCTGAATATTTATTGGAGGGATTGATGCTGAGGCTGAAGTTCCAACACTGTGGCCACCTGATGCAGAGCTGACTTATTGGAAAATATCCGGATGCTGGGAAAGATTGAAGGCAGGAGGAGAAGGGGACAACGGAGGACAAGATGGTTGGATGGCATCACCAACTCAATGGACATGAGCTTGAGCAAGCTCTGGGAGATTGTGAAAGACAGGGGGACCTGGCATGCTGCAGCCCATGGGTCCCAAAGTCCCCATGTGACTGAGGGACTGAATGACAATGCACTACAAATGATGAGAGCAAATGGAAATATTACCTATAAAATTCAGTAGGTTCTTTGTCTTCCATGAAGCTGGTCTCTGGTGCCAAAAAGTTTGGAGAACACAGATGCAACATTAAATAACTTTCTAGAGGTAGGGATTGAGCTAAGAGAGATTACCTGACTAACTAATAGTTGCATAACTATTGAGCAGGTGGGCTAGAATTTGAACCCAGTCTGTCTGATATGAATGCCTGGTTTCTATCCGTATGCTAATCTTTTCTTGCTATCCTGACACCTGACATCTTCTAATGGTAAAATATTTTGTGTTATAAGAGGAAAGAAAATGTTGCTCCTTGAGCTCCCTGAAAGCTTTCTCTAACACACCCTGAAGAACTACACACACAAAAGTGACCAAAATCATCATTGACCACCATTCAACCCCAACCAACCAAAGTGCTGCATAATGAGATGTTAAAGCTCTAAAACATAATTACACAGTACTGAAAAATATTCTAAAATGTAATTATACAACATTGGGTAAAATTTTTTGAACATTCTCAGCTGTGCCATGAAAACTTTACAGTGCAAAAGAAGAGACAGATCTCAAGTGCCAGCTGCTGCCTTTTGGGAAGGCCGCCTGCATGGCCACTTCTCCAGAGAGCTTCCCAAGCAAGGATGCCAATCTTGCAGAAGCCAATCAAGTTGTTTCAGAAACATGTCTAATAGGGTTCCCAATGTCTGCAAATGGATCATCCAGGAAATGCATCTATTCATTCTACAGACATTACTCTATACCTACCCAAAGCTCGTGTTTTTTTCTGGGCTTTAAGCCAGAGATGAATGAGAGACATTCAAACAAGGATGCAGTCAGTATTAAAGCTCTTCTACTACAGATGTATACTGGTTCCAGCATACTGCCTATTAAATGCCCCAGAGTGAGTGAAATAGACACAAATTCCTGCACTCACAAAGTTGACAGTCTATGGGGGCAGAACAGATGAATAAATAAAGTAAAATGTGTATTATGTCAATGGGATTAGGATTTACACCTCACTTTCCACAAATGATAGAACTAGATAGAAAATCAGCCAAGATATAGAACTGTACAATTCAGTTAACCAATTAGATTTTATTGAACTATAGAGAACACTTCATCCAACAATAGCAAAGTACATATTTTTCCCAAGTATCAATAATTATGAAACATTCACCAAGATAGACAATGTTCTCATTCATAAAACAAGTCTTAACAAATTTTAAAATGTTGAATTCAAATAAAGCTCTCTGACTATATGGAATAAATTAATAGGAAAAAATCAGGGATATTTCTAAACACCTGGAAATACACTAACAAACTTCTTGATGATACATCAATCAAATAAAAGAATCTCAAATTTTGAAATAAGAACCTTCTACACTGTTGGTAGCATGTCCTGTGGCCACTGCTACGTTCTCCAAATTTGCTGATATATTGAGTGCACCTCTTTGATAGTACCATCTTTTAGAATTTTAAATAGCTCAGCTGGAATTCCATTGCCTTCACTAGCTTTATTGACAGCAATGCTTTCTAAGGCCTACTTGACTTCGGAGTGGTCAAGCAGGAAATGGCAAGAGTAAACATCAACATCTTAGGAATCAGTGAACTAAAATGGATGGGAATGGGTGAATTTAATTCAGATGACCATTACATCTACACTATGGGTAAGAATCCCATAGAAGAAATAGAGTAGCCTTCATAATCAACAAGAGTCCAAAATGCATTATGTGGGTGAAACCTCAAAATGACAGAATGATCTCAATTCATGTCCAAGGCAAACCATTCAATATCAGAGTAATCCAAGTCTATGCCCCAACCACCCATGCTGAAGAAGCTGAACTTGATCAGTTCTGTTAAGACCTAGAAGATCTCCTAGAATTAACACCAAGAAAAAAAAAAAAAAAAAAAAAGATGTTCTAGTCATCATAGAGGATTGGAATGCAAATGTAGGAAGTCAAGAGATTCCTGGAGTAACAGGCAAGTTTGGCCTTGGAGAACAAAATAAAGCAGGACAAAGTCTAACAGAATTCTTCCAGAGAACACACTGGTCATGGCAAACACCCTTTTCTTTTCTTTTTTTCATTTATTTTTATTAGTTGGAGGCTAATTACTTTACAATATTGTAGTAGTGTAGTAGTAGAATCAGCCATGGATTTACATGTGTTCCCCATCCTGAACCCCCCTACCACCTCCCTCCCATCAAACACCCTTTTCAACAACACAAGAGACAACTTTACCCAAGGACATCACCAAATGATCAATACCAAAATCAGATTGATTACAAGAAAAGATGAGCACATGGATAGAAACCAGACATTCATATCAGACTGGGTTCAAATTTTAGCTCTGCTGCTCAATAGTATTATGCAACCATTAGTTAGTCAGGTAATCTCTCTTATCTCAGGAATTGAAGTAAGCTCTATTCCTACCTCTAGAAAGTTATTTGACATGTTAAATCAGTGTTCTCCAAACTCTTTGGCAGCAGAGACCAGCTTCACGTAAGACAAAGAAACCACTGAATTTTACATGCTATATTTCCATTTGTTCTCATCATTTGTAGTGCATGAGGACCACAGTGTCTTTGAGGAACTTGCAAATAAAGGAAAGAAAAAATTACATTCCTTGTAGTTGAAGATGGAAAGCTGTATACAGTCAGCAAAAACATGACCTGGAGCTGACTGTGGCCCAGATCACCAGTTCTCATAGGAAAATTTAGACTTAAACTAAAGAAAGTGGGAAAACTCACTAGGCCAGTCAGGTACAACTTAAATCCACTATTAATATACAGTGGAGGGACAAATAGATTTAAGGGATTAGATCTAGTAAACAGAGTGCCTGAAGAACTATGGATAGAGGTTTGTAATATTGTTCAGGAGGCAGTGAACAAGGCCACTCCAAAGAAAAAGTAAAGCAAGAATGCAAAGTGGTGGTCTGAGGAGACTTTACAAATTGCTGGGGAAAGAAGAGAAGAGAAAAGCAAGGGAAAAAGGGAAAGGTACATCCAACTAAGTGCAGAGTTCCAGAGAATAGCAAGAGAGGCAAGAAGGTCTTCTTCAATGAACAATGCAAAGAAATGAAGGAAAACAACAGAATGGGAATGACTAGAGATCTTTTCAACAAAACTGGAAATATCAAAGGAAAATTTCATCCAAAGATGGGCACAATAAAGTGCAGAAATGGTAAAGACCTAATAGAAGCAGAAGAGATCCAGAAGGGATGGAAGGAATACACAGAAGAGCTGTATAAAAAAGATCTTAATGACCCAGATAACCACAATGGTGTGGTCACTCTCTCAGAGCCAGACATTCTGGAGTGTGAAGTCAAGTGGAATATTATTCAACCATTAAAAATAATTAAATAATGCCATTTGCAGAAGCATCAATGTTACTAGAGATTATCATCCTCAATGATATAAGTCATAAAGAGGACAAATACCATATGATATCACTTATACATGGAATTTAAAATATGACACAAGTGAACTTCTCTACAAAACAGAAACAGACTTACATATACAGAGACAGACTTGCAGTTGCCAAGAAAGAGGGACTGGGGGAGAAGTGTACTGGAAGTGTGGGATTAGCAGATGAAAATAGTTATATGTATGCATATATATATATATATACATGTTATATATATAATACATATATATAACAGCAAGGAGAATATATATGTGTTTTATATATAATACATATATATAAAATAGCAAGAAGAATATGCCTCACTTCCTTGCATATTAGCTTAAGAATGCTGGCAGTTTCAAAGAAGATAAAAGAGTAGACAGATGGTACTATGGGGAAAAAATTCATAGAACTAAATATGTAAAACCTGGCAAGGAAAGAATGTCACTAACCAAAACTAGAATTGTGTTTTAATGAAATTAAAGATTTATTTTGCCTAGCACATATGAAGGATTACCTAGGAATTATGAAACTATTCCATGAAAATTAAACATTTAGTTTAATTTCCTCAAAAAAAAAAAAGTAAAAAGTAAGGGAAAAAACATACTACTGGTGTGATATATAAATCAGTAAATATCTAAACTCAAGACCTGTGAAGAATATTTCAAATATATAAAATTCTCAATGAAATTACAGTGCTTTTATAACTTCATGTAGTTTCAAAATAGGTTAAGCATATACAATTATGTTTAAAAGCAAAGATTAATGGAAAACAGCATTCTACATATTTTTAACATAACACATTAAAACAAAAAAAAGTCATGATACATCAAAATGTTATGAATATGAGAATTTTTATATTGGTATAATTTTAGCTTTGTGTATAATTTTCAATATTTCAATTACCACATTCTGTGTTAATTCTAAGTGAACATAAAATTTTAAAAATAATAATAAAAGGTCAGAGATAGAAAAGGTAGGACGTGCTACTTATTCTTCCTTTATCTTTTATATATGTTTTTTAACCTAATGATAATACAACAGATTAAAATCTCAAATATTTAATCTATGACTGAAATCCAGGGAGACTTCACTGAGATATTTCCCTAGATCTTAAAGATTTGCATCATTAAAATTTATAAATATTAAAATGTCATTGGGATATGTGTCCTAATTTACGTTTGACAAGTACCGGTTTGAAATGCCAATTGCTGTTATGCTGAGCTGTTAGACGAATGATTCATAGCTTTTCATTTCCTATAAGAAAGATAACAGCTTGTATTAAAAAGTGTGAAAAGACATTAATAGAAAAAACACTTTATATTGACAACTATGACACCTTTTTTAAGCTCTAAAGAAAGCTATGAGTAAACTATCCACTTTGAAATCGTGCTTATTCAATTCTGTTTCCTGGTAAGTAATACAAACATTTGTGAACATAAATGTGAAAGCTTATTAAAGTAAGATATAACAATAATTTGAAACAAATGTTTAGTAAGTAAACAAATTAAACCTATAAATTTTATCCCAATTTTGCTTAAATGACTCTAGAAAAAACAGTTTAAAATCCATATAAATTGACCACTTACAGTGAAAAAACCCAACATTAATCAGAGATGTAAAAAATAATTTTCCTATAAAATTTTTTTTGCAAATTTTAAAACATTTTTTAATTGAAGGATTAATGCTTTACAATTTTCTGTTGGTTTCTGCCATACAATGCAAATCAGTCATAACTATAAATACACCCTCCCACTTTAGCCTTCCTCCCAACCCCAAACGAACCCCTCTAGGTAGTTACAGAGTGCCAGGCTGAGCTTCCTGTGTTACAGAGCAGTTTCCCACTAGCTATCTGTTTTACACTTTAGTGTCTATATGTCAGCGTTACTCTCTCAATCGTCCCACCCTCTCCAACTCCCACTGTGTCCATAAGTCCATTCTCTGTATCTGCATCTCTATTCCTACCCTGCAGATAGGCTTATCAGTACCATCCTTCTAAGTTCCATATATGTGTATATATATTAATATATGATATTTGTTTTCCTCTTTCTGAAATTCTTCACTCTGTATAACAAGCTCTAGGTCATCCACCTCACTAAAACTGACTCAAATTTGTTCCTTTTAAAGCCTGCATAATATTTCATTGTATATATGTATCACAACTTCTTTATCCATTCATCTGTTAATGGACATCTAAGTTTTTTCCAAGTCTTCGCTATTATAAATAGTGCAGCAATGAACACTGGGGTACATGTGGCTTTTTGAATTGTGGTTTTTTCAGGATATATGCCCAGTAGTGGAATTACTAGTTTTTTAAGGAATTTCCATACTATTTTAGAAAGAGGCTGTACCAACTCATGTTCCCACCAACAGTACAAGAAGGTTTTCTTTCCTCCACAATCTCCCAGCATTTATTGTTTGGAGAGTTTTTTGATAATGCTAATTCTGATCATTGTAAATGACAATCTTATTATAGCTTTGATTTGCATTTCTCCCATAATGAGCGATGTTGAGCATCTTTTCATGTGTTTGTTGGCTATCTGCGTGTCTTCTTTGGAGAAATGTCAGTTTAGATATTCTACCCATGTTTTGATTGGCTTGTTTGATTTTCTGATACTGAGCTGCATTACCCACTTGTACATTTTGGAGATTAATCCTTTGTCAGTTGTTTCATTTGTAATTATTTTCTCCCATCCTGAGGGTTGTCTTTTCATCTTATTTATAGTTTCCCTTGCTGTGCAAAAACTTTTAACTTTAATTAGGTTCAAGTTGTTTATTTTTGTTTTAATTTCCATCACTCTTGGGGGTGGGTCAAGGAGATCTAGCTGCAGTTTATGTCAAAGAGTGTTCTGCCTATGTTTTCTTCTAAGAGTTTTATAGTTTCTGGCTTTATATTTAGGTATTCATTTATTTTGAGTTTATTTTTGTGTATGGTGTTAGAAAGTGTTAGAAAATTTCATTCTTTTACTTGGAGCTGTCCAGTTTTCTGAGAGTCACTTATTGAAGAGACTGTCTTTTTTTCCATTGTATTTTCTTGACTCCTTTGTCAAAGATGAGGTGCCCATAGATGCATGGGTTTATCTCTGGGTTTCCTCTCTTGTTCTATTTGTCTATATTTCTGTTTTGTGCGAGTACCATACTGTCTTGATTATAGTAGTTTTGTAGTAAAATCTGAAGTCAGGAAAATTGATTCCTCCAGCTCTCTTTTTCTTTCTCATGATTCATTTGCCTCTTCTGGGTCTTCTGTGTGTCCATATAAATTGTAAAATTTTAGTTCTATTCCTGAGGGGGAAAAAAATCCCATTGGTAATTTGATAGGGATTGAATTGATTTGTTTGATTGTCCTGAGTAATTTAACCATATTCACAATATTGATGCTTCCAACTCAAACTACGGTTTATTTCTCCATCTGTATCATCTTTGATTTCTTTCATCAGTGTCTTATAGTTTTTTGAATATGTCTTTTGTCTCTCTAAGTAGGCTTACTCCAAGGTATTTTATTCATTTTTATTGTAATGGTGAATAAGATTGTTTCCTTAAATTCTCTTTCTGAGTTTTCATTGTTAGTGTATGGGACTTCGTAGTGTTAAGGAATCCACCTGCCATGGAGGAGATGCAGGAGTTGTGGACTCAATCCCTGGTTCAGGAAGATCCCCTAGAGGAGGACATGGCAACCCACTCCAGTATTCTTGCTGAGAGAATCCCATGGACAGAGGAGCCTGGCAGGATGCAGTCTCTGGGGTTACAAACAGATAGACATGACTGAATTGACTGAGTACACATGCAAGTAAACAAATAGAAGAGATTTCTGTGTATTCGGTATCCTGCAACTTTACTAAATTCATTGATTAGCTCTAATAATTTTATAGTGGCATCTTTAGGGCTTTCTATATATAGTATCATTCCATCTGCAAACAGTAAGAATTTTCTTCTTTTCCAATCAGGATTTCCTTATTTCTTTTTCTTCTCTGAGTGTCATGGCTAGAACTTCCAAAATTATATTGAATGATAGTGGAAAGAGTGGGTACCCTTGTCTTGCTCCTGGTCTTAGAGGAAATATTTCCAGTTTTTCACCACTGAAAATAGTGTTTGCTATAGGTTTGTAATATATGGCCTTTATTGTGTTGAGGTAGGTTCCTTCTATGCTGATTTTCTGGAGAGTTTTTTTATCATAAGTGGGTGCTGAATTTTGTTGAAAGTTTTCTCTGCATCTATTGAGATGATTATAACATTTTTATCTTGCAAATTACTAATATAGTGTATCACATTGATTTGTGTATATTAAAGGATACTTGTATCTCTGGGATAAACTCCAATAGATCATGGCATATGATCCTTTCAATATGTTACTGGATCCTGTTTGCTAGAATTTTGTTGAGGATTTTTGTATCTATACTCATCAGCAATTTTGGCCTGTAATTTTCTTTTTCTTGTGGCATCTTTGCCGATTTTGGTATCAGGATGATGGTGGCCTTGTGGAATGAGTGTGGGAGTGTTCACCTCCCCTCAATTTTTGGAAGAGTTTGAGCAGGATGGGTGTTAATTCTTCTGTAAACTTTTGATACAATTCACCTGTGAAGCCATATGACACTAGGCTTTTGTTTTTTGGAAGGTTTTTTTATCACAGTTTCAATTTCAGTGCTTGTGATTGTTCATATTTCCTGTTTCTTCCTGTTTCAGACTTGGAAGGTTGTTCTTTTCTAGTATCTGTCCATTTCTTCCAGGTTTTCACTTTATTGGCATATAGTTCATCACAGTAGTCTCTAATGACCCTTTGTATTTCTCTGTTGCCTGTTGTAACTTCTCCTTTCTATTTCTAATTATATTGATTTGAGTCCTCACTCTTTTTTTAGGGAGTCTACCGAATGGTTTGTCAATTTTGTTTATCTTCACAAAGAACCAGGCTTTAGTTTTATTGATCTTTGCTATTGTTTTCTTCGTTTCTTTTTCACTTCTTTCTTCTCTGATCTTTTTTATTTCTTTCCTTCTATTAACTTTGGGGGTTTTTTGGTTCTTCTTTTTCTAATTTCTTTAGGTGTAAGATTAGGTTGCTTATTTGATGTTTTTCTTGTTTGTTGAGGTAGGCTTGTGTTGCTATAAACTTCCCTCTTTGAACTGCTTTTCCTGCATTATAGATTTAGGATTGTCATATTTTTGTTGTCATTTGTTTCTAGATTTTTCACTTCCTCTTTGATAATTTTCAGTGATCTCTTGGTTATTTAGAAATGTATTGTTTAGCCTCCATGTGTTTCTGTTTTTTACAGATTTTTTCCATAATTTATACCAAATTCCATACAGTTGTGGTCAGAAAAGAATCTGGACACAATTTCAGTTGTCTCAAATTCACCACAGTTTGTTTTGTGACCCAAGATGTGATCTGTCCTGGAGAATATTCTATGTGCACTTGAGAAAAAGATGTATTCTGCTGCTTTTAGATGAAATATCCAGCAGATATCAGTTAGGTCCTCCAGTCTAATGTGCCATTTAAGGCTTGTGTTCCCTTATTAATTTTATTTCTGGATGATCTGTTCACTGGTGTGAGTGGGGTGTTAAAGTTCCCCACTATTATTGTGTTACTGTTGATTTCACATTTTATAGCTGTTAGCGTTTGCTTTATGTAGTCATGTGATTCTATGTTCAGCTTATAAATATCTACAATTCTATATCTTCTTTTTGGGTTGGTCTCTTGATCATTATAATGATCTTGATAATGTCTTGCCTTGCCTCTTGTAACAGTCTTTATTTTAAAGTCTATTTTGCTTGATGGCTTTCCTGATAGCTCAGTTGGTAAAGAATCCACCTGCAATGCAGGAGACCCTGGTTCAATTCCTGGGTCAGGAAGATCCACTGGAGAATAGATAGGCTACCCACTACAGTATTTTTGGGCTTCCCTTGTGACTCAACTGGTAAAAAACACACCTGCAATGTGGGAGACCTGGGTTCGATCCCTGGGTTTGGAAGATGCTCTGGAGAAGGAAAAGGCTACCCAATCCAGTATTCTGGCCTGGAGAATTCCATGGACCATTTAGTCCATAGGTTGCAAAAAGTCAGAAACAACTGAGCAGCTTTCACTTTATTTTGATAGGACTATTGCTACTCTAGCTTTTTTTTATTTCCATTTGCATGGAATATCTTTTTCCATGCCCTCACATTCAGTCTGTATGAGTTTTACTTTTATATCCATTCAACCAGTTTCTTTATTCTGGTTAGAGCATTTAATCTCTTTACATTTAAGGTATTAATTGATATGTAAGATCGTATTACCATTTACTTTATTGTTTTGGGTTTATTTTCATAGGTCTTTACCTTCACTTGTGTTTCCTGCCTAGGAAAGTTCCTTAAACATTTGTTAAAAAGCTGGTTTGGTAGTGATGAATTTTCTTAACTTTTGCTTCTCTGTAAAGCTTTTGATGTCTCCAGCTAATCTGAATGAGATCCTTGGTGGGTGGAGTATTCTTGGCTGTAGGCTTTTCCTTTCATCACTTTCAATATATCCTACCACTCCCTCTGGCATGTATATTTTCTGCTGAAAAATCAATAAATAAACTAATGGTGATTCCTTTGTATGTTATTTGTTGCTTTTCCCTTGCTGCTTTTATTTTTTCTTTTTTTCATTTCACAGGGTATTTTATTATTTTATTGTTATAATTGACATATATTTGTTTCAGTATACAACATAGTGATTTGATATTTCTTTTTGTTTTGTTTTGTTTTGTTTTAATATAAACATATTTATTTTAATTGGAGGCTAATTGCTTTACAATATTGTAGTGGTTTTGCCATACATTGACATGAGTCCGCCATGGGTATATATGTGTTCCCCATCTTGAACCCCCCTCCCATCTCCCTCCCCATCCCATCCCTCTGGGTCATCCCAGTGCACCAGCCCCGAGCACCCTGTCTCATGCATTAAACCTGGACTGGCGATTTGTTTCACATATGATAATATATATGTTTCAATGCCATTTTCCCTAATCATCCCACCCTCACCTTCTCCCACAGAGTCCAAAAGTCTGTTCTATACATCTGTGTCTCTTTTTTTATTTTGCTTATAGGGTTATAGTTACCATCTTTCTAAATTCCATATGCATGCTTTAGTGTACTGTATTGGTCTTTATCTTTCTAGCTTACTTCACTCTGTATAATGGGCTCCAGTTTTATCCACCTCATTAGAACTGATTCAAATGTATTCTTTTTAATGGTTGAGTAATATTCCATTGTGTATATGTACCACAACTTTCTTATCCATTCATCTGCTGATGGGCATCTAGGTTGCTTCCATGTCCTGGCTATTATAAACAGTGCCGCGATGACCATTGGGGTACACGTGTCTCTTTCAGATCTGGTTTCCTTGGCGTGTATGTCCAGAGTGGGATTGCTGGGTCATATGGCAGTTCTATTTCAAGTTTTTTAAGGAATCTCCACACTGTTCTCCATAGTGTATGCCCATAATTGAATGAAATGCTCCCTTGGTATCTCTAATTTTCTTGAAGAGAACTCTAGTCTTTCCCATTCTATTGTTTTCCTCTATTCCTTTTCACTTAGGAAGGCTTTCTTATCTCACCTTGCTACTCTTTGGTACTCTGCAATCAGATAGCTATATCTTTTCTTTTCCCCTTTGCCTTTAATTCCTCATTTTTTCTCAGCTATTTATAAGGTCTTCTCAGACAACCATTTTGCCTTTTGCATTTCTTTTTCTTTGGAATGGTTTTGATCAAAGCCTCCTAGACAATGTCATCGCCTTTGGTACAATGGTACAAACCTCTGTTCATAGTTCTTCATGCACTCTATCAGATCTATTCCCTTGAATCTAATTGTCACTTCCACTGTATAATCATAACGGATTTAATTTAGGTCGAAACTGAATAGCCTAGTAGTTTTCCCTACTTTCTTCAATTTAAGTCTGAATTTTGCAATAAGGAGTTCATGATCTGAGCCACAGTCAGCTCCCAGTCTTGTTTTTGCTGACTGTATAGAACTTCTGCATCTTTAGCTACAAAGAATATAATCAATCTGATTTTGGTATTGACAATCTGGTGATTTCCATATATAGAGTCCTCTCTTGTGTTGTTGGAAGAGTGTGTTTACTATGACCAGTGTGCTCTCTTGCTAACAGATTTTTTTTTGCCCTGCTTCATTTTGTACTCCATGACCAAACGCTTGTTACTCCAGGTATCTCTTGACTTACTATTTTTGTATTCCAGTCCCCTATGATGAAAAGGACATTTTTTGGACATTTTTTTTAGTTCTAGAAGGTCTTATAGGTCTTCATAAAGCCACTCAACTTCAGCTTCTTTGGTCTTAATGGTTGGGACATAGACTTGGATTACTGTGATATTGAATGGTTTGCATTGGAAATGAACAGAGATCATTCTGTCATTTTTGAGATTGCACCCACGTACTGCTTTTCAGACTCTTCTGTTGACTATGATGGCTATTCCATTTCTTCTAAGGGATTCTTGCCCACAGTCAGTTCAGTTCAGTCGCTCAGTCATGTCCAACTCTTTGTGACCCCATGGACTGCAGCACACCAGGCCTCCCTGTCCATCACCAATTCCCAGAGTCTACTCAAACTCATCTCCATTGAGTCAGTGATGCCATCCAACCATGTCATCCCCTGTCTTCCCCTTCTCCTCCTGCCTTCAATCTTTCCCAGCATCAGGATCTTTTCAAATGAATCAGTTCTTCACATCAGGTGGCCAGAGTATTGGAGTTTCAGCTTCAGCATAAGTCCTTCCAATGAATACGTAAGTAGATATATTGGTCATCTGAATTAAATTCTCCCATACTGGTCCATTTTAGTTCACTGATTCCTAAAATGTCAATGTTTACTCTTGCCATCTCCCATTTGATCACTTTCAATTTACCTTCATGAATTTAAGCCAATTAGGAGATAAATGAAAAAAAAAATTGATAGTAAACACTAAATTAGAGAACCATTAAGTATCTTGCTTCTCAAGAGTGATTGTATCAATCTCTTACATATGTCTTAACAGTGCTCTGTAAACAATTCAGAAAAGTTTTGAGGAGCTAGTATAATATTAACCTTTAAAACATACACAAAAATCTACAGGCCAGTGTTACTCATGAAACATCGATGCAATAATCCTAAATATAGCATCATTAAATAGAACACATGGCACACTATTAATGAATAAATTATCATATCTAAGTGAAGTTAACTTAAAAAATTAGAAATGTACAATATTAGAAATCTCTTGATATAAATCATCATAGTAATAAATCAAAGGAAAAAAATTATATCTGCATAGACAAAAAGAAGGCATTTGATACAATCTTAAATCCATTTCTGATAAAAAAGAAAAATATCAATACATAAGCACTGCCTTGCTGCACTGATCCAGTAATGTAAGTCAGTTTTTAAATTATATATTTATTTAACTGGGAAACAACAATTTATTCAAAGTTTATTAAAAACAATAGCTTAATTCAACTAATTTAATACAAAATTAACATGCAAAAGTTAATGGTCACTCTATTTTCAAAATAACAAATCATTCCTATTAAAGTAGAAGCTAAAAGAATTAAAGATCTAAAAATAAACTTTACAGGAATTGTATGAGATTATACTATATGAACTTAAATTCTGTGAAGATACCAAAAAGAATATGTGAATAAATAAAAGAGCATAACTTGTTCTTGTCCTGTAAGACCATTAGGGAAGTTAAATAATCTTGTGTAGGCTTCAGAGATAAAGCAGAGCAGGTCTCTGGCCTTGCTTCTAACCTGTCTGGACACCACCCTGACTGTGAGTGACTGGGAGTGACTGTCTGCTGTGAGTGCAAGACTTGCAACACCACAGATAAAATTGGGGGAAAACTTTGAGGTTGTTGAGCCCCTGGAGGGGGCCTGGCTAGCCAAGGCCCAGGCTTAACAACATTCCAAGTTTTACAAGACACAACAAACAGCCTTAACTTGAAACCAGGCTTGCAATTTGGCCACAGATTGATGATGATATCAGATTGCATCCATCCTGTGATTAAAAGTGGGAACCCCAAACTGTAATGTTTGAAGTCTCACCCATAGAACGGATGTTCTGCCTGGACCCTTTCCCAATTGGGACTCCAGATGTGCTGTAACACAGGACTTCCCAGCATTGATTAAGTCTGAATGTTGGTAAAACCCAATTTGGTGATGTATTCTTTGCTCTTTCTATTCCTCTTTTCTTTTAATGTTAGTATGTGGAAAGTAAGCTAGATAATTCTTTAATAAATATTTGTATTATTTATTTGCATAGAACAAGTGACTTATTTTGTTAACAAATCCTTTGAACCTGATTCAACAGTGAAAACTTTCATCAGAGCAAAGACTCAATATCAAAATGAAACCAATTTACTAGAAAGTAGTTATAAGTCTTATGAAACTTCAATCCCAGTAGATGCTTTTAGTAACTAAACAAAAGTGTCTCTAAAGTTCACCTGGAGCAATAAATATCTAGGAATAAAACAAAAAAGTTCTAGAAAAAGAGAAGTATTGAGTGAAGACTATTATTGCATACTAATTATAATAATTAGAAAACTATTATTTTGCTACATAAGGGAATAGATGAATAATAAAACAAAATAGTGAGTCCAGAAGTAGACACAAATATGTACTCAATTTAGCAGAGCCATATTGTATGTTATAAGTAATCAAATGGCAAGAGTTCAATTTATGAAGAATTCCATTTAGTACTACTGCTTTGGCTTACAAGGCTTTACTTGCATTAAGAAAATCAATTAAGGTTCCTCTGAGCAACAAATTGCTGTGAAATCAGAGCCCACAGGTAGACTTTTGTAGAGTTGGTACACATTTTATTTGGTTTTCCTCTAAAATACTTCAGTACATAGTAGCGACAAGCTTTTCATTTAGAATTATTTTATTGATCTTTTTAACCTAACAATTCAGTTACTTAAATACTGAGGATTATATGAATGCTTTGTCTGTGTGGATTACTTTAAGATTACAATAATATCTAATGGCTGTCAAAGAGATCAGTGTGTACAGGTATATAAACATTTTATAGAGAAATTAGCAAACTTGCTTTTGTCGGGTTATAGTAGCTAAATATTAAATACTGAAGCTATTGAATAGATTTCAATGGGGTGTGGGATTGTTTTAGCATAAAATCTTTTTGTTTTGAGGGTCAAGAAACAACAGGTTTTTTTGCCATTGAAATAACACAAAGAATATTTTCTACTTAAAACAAAATTGCCATCAGAACACAAGGGAAGAAGTCTGCCATAATAAATTGATATTCCTCATGGAGAAAGAGGGATGATTTATTCAAAAAATGGACAAGTGAGCCACTATCTAGAAAATGATGAAAAATCATATTCTTATTTCATACCTTATATCGAACTCAATTCCAGGTTAATTAATGATTTAATGTTTCACTAACTTAAAATAATTATTAAAGTATAGTTTCCATGTAAAAATAAAATTTTTAAAGCTCCAGAAGAACAGAAGATAATCTCAGAGAATATATGCCATGTCTGTCTTCACAGTGCAATCCCAGCAATCCAACCCCTTAAAACCCAGTTGTTATATTTGAATGAATTGAATTGAATACCAGCTCTTAAAAGGAATAAGAGTTACGTTCTATGAAATGCCTGTGAATGTACAAATTGAGTATTGCCACAGAGTCTTTGGGGAAATATGACATTGCCTCTAGTAGTAAGAGCTTAAATAAATTTGGGAAAGAGACACACTCAGTTCCCCACCTGAAAGAAGTCAAGGGTTTCCTGGTAGCAGAATGAGTCCTCAGTCAAAATCCACAGTACAGTTCCTGCCCTCTCCAGCAGCAGAGAGCTCCTCCCTTCACCACATCTGTCATCCACAGCACCTGCTCAGCTGAGTTGTAGCAAATATACTTCCCATCCTGCTTCCCATCAAGACTCTAAAAGTGTTGCTTTTGGTGACTCCATCTGCCAGTAGATGTAGTCTGTCACACAGACAAAATTGCCCATGGCTCACTAGGGAGAGCAGGCAAATACTTTGTGGATGACCTGGTACAAAGCTTCAAGTGGTGTGGCAAAGCAATGGGCCAAAGAGAAGCAGCAGCTGCAGCCAGACCAGCTCTGCAGTAAGATATTAGGATTCCAGAAGCTCCTTTTGAGCAGAGGAATCTATCCAATCGAGGTTGAAGCAGCCTTAGCAACAGGGGCAGGCTTTGTTCAAGACATGCTATATCCAGTAAGCAAAGGTGAGCTCTAGGTGGTGTCAAGAGGGAAGGATCACAAGTCCCAAATCCACAAGCAAAGGATCATCATCAATTAGTGCTAACAACCTGAAAATGAAAAACTATACAAAAAATGTCTGTGGCAGGATTCTAACGGCAGTGAAGGTCTGCTTGGTCTGAAACTTGAAGCTTCTTCAAGAGGAAACTCTGCTGAAAATTGCCCCAAAATGCCAAACTGGTCTCATTCAATGTTTAGCTCATCTTTTCTTTTAAAAAAAAAAATGGCAAGCAGGTTTTATTTATTTGTTTGTTTGTTTATTTGGCTGCACTAGGTCTTAGTTGCAGCATGTAGAATCTTTACTTACAGCATGCAAGATTTTTAGTTGCAGCATGTGGGAGCTGACCTGACCAGGGGTCAAATCTGTGCACTGGGAGCATAGAGTCTTAGCCATTGCACCACCAAGAAAGTCCCCATCTTTTCTAACATTGGTACTGTAGATTTACCAGACTCTAAGTATTTTATAAAGCCTTTGACTGTGTGGATCACAACAAACTGTGGAAAATTCTTTGAGATATGGGAATACCAGACCACCTTATCTGCCTCCTGAGAATTCTGTATACAGGCTAAGAAGTGAATGTTAGAATTGGACATGGAGCAGCGGACTGCCTCAAAATTGGGAAAGGTATACATCAAGGCTATTTATTGTCACCTTGTTTATTTAACTTTTGTGCAGACTACATCATGTGAAATGTCTGAATAGATGAAACACAAGTTGGAATCAAGATTGCAGGGAGAAATACCAATAACCTTAGATATGCAGATGATACCATCCTTATGGTAGAAAATGAAGAGGAACTAAAAAGTCTCTTGATGAAGGTGAAAGAGGAGAGTTAAAATGCTGGCTTAGAATTCAACATTCAAAAAACTAAGATTATGGCATCCAGTCCCATCACTTCATTACAAATAGATGGGGAAACAATGGAAACATTATTTTCTTGAGCTCAAAAATCACTGCAGATGGTGACTGCAGCCATGAAATTCAGAGACATCTGCTTCTTGCGAGAATAGCTATGACAAACCTAGACAGCATATTAAAAAACAGAGACATTACTTCATCAACAAATGTCCATCTAGTCAAAGCTATGGTTTTTCCAACAATCATGTATGGATGTGAGAGTTGGACCATAAACAAGGCTGAGCTCCGAAGACCTGATGTTTTTGAACTGTGGTGTTGGAGAAGACTCTTGAGAGTCCCTTGGACTGCAAGGTGACCAAACCAGCCAATCCTGAAGGAAATAAATTATGAATATTCACTGGAAGGACTGATGCTGAAGCTGAAACTCCAATACTTTGGCCACCTGATGCAAAGAACTAACTCACTGGAAAAGATCCTGATGCTGGGAAAGATTGAAGGCCAGAGGAAAAGGGGACAACAGAGGATGAAATGGTTGGATGATATCACTGAGTTGAATGACATGAGTTTGACCAAGCACCAGGAGTTGGTGATGGACAGGGAAGCCTGGCATGCTGGAATCCATGGAGTCACAAAGAGCTGGACATGACTGAGCAACTGAACAGAACTGAAGGACTTTATAAGGATCCACTATGACCCCAAAACAGTGCTTTTGCCTGAGGAAGTCTTGAGTATTTCAAAGGTGCATACCTCAGGCTCCTATGAGCTTAAAATTTTTCATCACAAAAGTAAATTTAAGTCACATGAATTGTTTGGGGAATAACTAAATATGGAAGCATGGTATTATAGTTCCAGTAAACAGAAACACAGAAAAAAGACAAATACAAATAGGGGAAGTAGGATGTGATTGAGAAAGGTATAATTAGTAGGCAGAGGGAAAGGAAGATTGTGGGTGGGAGGAACAGAATGAATGGGGACACAAAAGTGAAGGAAAATGAGCATGAAACTAAGGTCATAACATCCGGCAATAGTTCATGAATCTGCAGTCACAGGGAAGACATCTGCTGCCTAATTTTGTCTTGAGTTTTCTTTACATTGCCAGGCCAGTTGTACCAGGTTAACTTCAAACTATCCCACGTTATTTGAAATAGTTTCTTGAAAATGGCTAGCTGGACTATTAGAATAAAATGTTAGAGCTATGAGGATTTGTTGCACTTATCTAGACCATCATTTCATCTCACAGATTGAGAAAGATTGTCCTTCAAGGGCATGGCTATTAATAGTGAGATTCACAAGATATCCCAACAACTTCATGATTCTTTTCCTCTAAGACACATTTCTTCATATTCTAAGCCCAGAAGATTTTACCTCTGATCTCACTATTTCATCAAATACTATGCTTCCTAAGAACAGGGAGATTCATCAGCTTTACCTAGCACAGAATAATTGCTAAACATGAGCCATGTGCAAAGCATTTTGGTTTATAATATAAATTATATAAAAACAGGATAAATGTAGCAACAATGTCCTTGCTTGCATCCTTAAGTGCTAAGTCCAAACAGGAAATTTTGTTCAGTACCATGTATATTATTATAAATGACTCTATGTGGCATGTGTTAGTGTTAGTCACTCAGCTCACCCATGTTTGCTCTTTGTGACCCCATGAACTGTAGCCCACCAGGCTTGACTGTCCATGTTATTCCCCAGGCAAGAAGACTAGAGTGGATGGCAATTTCCTTCTCCAGGGGATCTTCCTGACTCTGGAATGAAACCCACATCCCTGAAGGTGAATTCTTTACCACCTCAGTTACCATGGGAACCTAAAAGATCTGAGTGGGGCGAATAGAGGAAAAAATACATAGAGTTTATTGCAATATAGTGTGTTAGTGAAATGACATT
Source organism: Muntiacus reevesi (assembly GCF_963930625.1). Taxonomy (NCBI): domain Eukaryota; kingdom Metazoa; phylum Chordata; class Mammalia; order Artiodactyla; family Cervidae; genus Muntiacus; species Muntiacus reevesi. The sequence continues at coordinate 72,381,298 of NC_089257.1, forward strand.
AATGAGCTATGGCTGATGAGCAGCACTGAAGAGGGGAGATTAATTCAGTTTAGATTTTGGGAAACAGATGCCAAGATATCAGAGAGTCTACATGAAAGAGTTACTATCTGAATTTTGCCCTTAATAATAAATAGAAGCTACCCAACTAAAGAAAAGATGATGGGAATAGCAAGAGCAAAGGCAAGATGACCTGGTGTGCTCAGAGAGCTAATGCAATTCAGTATTGGTGAAATATATTGCCATAGTATTGGAAAGGAAGGGGAAGAAACTGTTGAGAGAGCTTTAGACCAGATTTGGCTTTTATTTTGAAGTTAACAGGGATCCACAAAAAATTTAAAGCAGGCCAGTGATATGATCATGCTGGAAATTGAGGGAGACAAGACTAGAAACTAGGAAATCAGTTACTATCACATCAGGAAAGAAATAACACAGTAGGAATTTTTAAAAAAGAAGACACAGTAGGAATTTTTAAAAAAGAAGTTGCCAATTTAAAGAGTATTTTTGGAAGTAAATTTTATAGTATTTTGTGTATGAGAAAATGGAGATGATTGGATGAGAAACATAATCAAGGATGATTTCTGGTTTTCTAATTTGTATGACTGCCACCGCCAAGATACAGAACCCTAAAGAATGAAGACAAGTTCCTTTTAAGGTGAATGGAGTTTGAGCAATCTTTGCAATGTTTGTTTGGGCATGTTTAGCCCACATGCTAACAACTTGGATGTTCAGAGGAGAAAATAGGAGGTACAGCTTTAGAATTTCCCAGCCTATGAATAGTAGTTAAAGTTGAGAAAGTAGATGAGACCACCAAAAGGAAAATGTAGAATGAGGAAACACTTGATCTAGAAATGGAGCCCTAAGAAACAGGAATATTAAAGCATGGGGAATACAAGAGGCTTCAGTGAAGAAGTAGAGAAGAAATGGCCAGAGAGAATTTACAGGTACCCACAAGGAAGTACAGGAGGGCATAATCAGCAGTTTCAGTATAGTAATGAGGTCAAATAAGGTAAATCTAGAGCTTTCCATTAGATTTTTCAAATAGTAACTCATTGATGACAATAACAAGATTTATTTTGAGAACAGTGGTGAAACAAAAGGCAGTTTGCAATGAGTTACAGTAACTGGGAGCTGAGGAAAAGACTACTAATCATTAATTTGGGAATAAGCGGGAGAGAGTTTGGATGGTATCTTGTATTGTGTCATTAGAAAGATTTGCTTTTGAAGATGATCATGTTTATGAGAAAAGGAGAAGATGTCAGGAAAGAGCAAGACTAATGGTAAAGGAAAGAGTGAAGGATGGCTGACAGAGTGATCTTCCAGAAGTGGCGAGAGGAGAGGTAACTGAAGCTTGCCCTTGGTAATACCTAGAACATTCTTCTGAGCCTGAAGAAAGGACGATAAGGATAGATCTGGATATAGATACATCTACATATGGGGTAAGTAGGCAGGAAGTTTAGAGACAAAATAAGAAACAAGGTCATTCAATAAGGGGTAGGGAAGACCACATGATCTTGTGAGAGTACAGTTTCTGAGACTATATTGTATATGTAGAAGAATCAACCCGATCAGATCACCCGTGACCAAGGGGAGAAAGTCTACAGGAGCCTTTATCAACAAAACTTCATAAAAGAGAATTGCCACAGACCCAGGATATGAATGTGCTACAAAACTACTAACTTTGACCTCGCCCAAAAGAAAAAAAATCAATATTATTTAACAACAATATTTCATACTAGTAAGCTGTAGCACATTTAACATACTCACAGGAAAAAAACTGCAAATTAGGGTTTCAAATATATCCAAAATTGTATTCAGATAAAGGTCACAGACACACTTGAACTTAGAGAATATTGTTTCCATGAGCCTATTCTGACGAATTTACCAAGAACAAGCTTCAGACGGCTACAAAATAATTGGAAGGTTTTAACACAATGTTCTAGGAGTGAGCACTAAATATATTTATCTACTTAAATAAGATTAAAAGATGAAGCTAAATGTACTATAATAGTATGAACTGGTATGTGCTCTAAAAATATACAGAAGTCACACTTAACTGATTATTGTGTAGGTATTAACTGGGATATGTGTATGTGTGGTTTGAAGCTTGCAAACAAACTAGTCAGGGCTCAGTATACTTAAGACTACACACACATAAATTAATATGGTACTAATGTCTAATATTGGAATATAGGAGAGTTACAGTAGAGAAAAGAAGAAATGTTTACTACTTAACCTCAGTACTGGTCAAATAAGAGATGACTAAAAGTATTAAACAAAGATATAAATGTGTCTGTTTTAACAAAAATTAAAACACTCAAATAACAAAAGAAACACCAGTAGAGAGCAAAGAAAACACGAAGTTAAAATAAAAGCACCAAATAATATCCATTATATCAATAAATATATATATTTGGTAGGAGGAGGAGTGGGTGACAGAGGATGAGATGGTTGGATAGCATCCCTGACTCAATGGACTTGAGTTTGAGAAAACTTTGGGAGATAATGAAGGACAGGGAAGCCTGGCATGCTGCTATCCGTAGGGTCACAAAGAGTCGAACATGATTGAGCTACTGGACAAACAGCAACATGTCGATAAATGTAAATGGGCCTTACTTGACTAGTAGAAATAAATTAATCTCATATTGGTTTCTTTTAGATTCAGATAGAGCAACTGGACAAAATCAGTTAGTAAAGATATGGAAGATCTAAATGACCAGTAAGGTAGGTCTTAGGGATATATATTGAGCCCTGTTTTTCATAATGAAGCATGCACCTTCTTTAAGAGTGCCCATGGAATATTTACAAAAGATAACATATTAGAAAGTTAAAATATTCTTTTTTAAATACAGAACAGTATATTCTGACCAAAATACAATAAAGCTAGAAATTAATAATAAGATATTTTAAAAGTCTTTCTACTTGAAAATGTAAACTAACAAACATACACAGACACACAAACATACAACTCATTTAAATCTTGTGTCAAGGAGGTAATATGAAAATTAATTGCAGAATTTCCAGAAGGCAACAGTAAATCAAATGCAATATAGTCTATTCAGGTGATAGTCAAACTAAATACTCCAAAATTCATCACTTTCTCACCCATGTCAATAAAAATGAAAAGTTAAACATTCAAATTCAAAAGTGAATAAAAGAACAACAAAGAATACCAAAAGAAAACAAAAGTATTACTAAAAAGCAGACGTAAATGAGTTAGAGAACCAGAAAAAGATAGCATTAATAAATAATCATGTCTTTTGAAAAACATAAATAAAATGGACAAATAAGTGGCTAATACTTTTAGTAAACAGAGGTAAGAAGCAAAAATACACACAATAAATATGACAAAGGAAAATAACCATCAAAATACAGGATTTTTTAATCTATGTAATTATGTTGGCATAATTGCATGAAAATAGTTAAAAAACCTAGATGAAGTAGGTAATCTCAGTCAAAATTAAACGTTGAGATTAAAAGTCTAGATAAGTTGATTATTATCATTCAAGTAACTAGAGGGTCTTTCAAAAAGTTACCCTTCAAAACAGCACCAGGATCATATGGTTTCAGTGTGAAACACTACCAAACAACTAAGAAAACAGATAGTCTAGTTGCTATTTAAATAGTTCCAGATCATGAAAGAAGGAAAAAAAATTATTCAATTTTTAATGTCAAATGTAAAATATTTATTGACATAAAAAGTTAATACAAAAAAGAAAGTTTACTTACAAAAACTATGTAAAAGTTATAAGCAAAATATTAAAAATGTCATATGTAACTAAAATAAATCACAATCAAAGAGAGTTTATTCTAGAAACACAAGATGATTTCATATAAGAAAATCCATTGTAACTGTTAATCATATCAGTAGGTCAAGGGAGAAATTATATGACAATCTCCAACAATGCCAAAAAAACCTTTGAAAAATTAAGCATTTACTTTTTATCATACATATACATTCACACATATACACTTATTTATTAAAATAGAGATCAATTAAACATACATTTTATTTACAGGGACTTAAGAAACATTAAACAGCATTCACATTAACTAATTAAGAAATGACACAAAGTCGCTTATCATTGCCATTCCTATGTGATATGATATTGAAAGAATTAGCCAATGGAATTAGACAAAGTAAAGCAATTGGAATGCAAAGCTAGTTCTAATTTTAGGTATTATTATATTAAGAAAAATCAAGAGAATCAGTGAAAAAAACTATTACATAAATCAGTGAATGCAATATGTTGTTGTTTAGTCGCTAAGTCATGTCTGATTCTTTGGGACGTCATAGATCATCAAAAAAGCAAGAGAGTTCCAGAAAAACGTCTATTTTTGCCTCATTGACTATGCCAAAGCCTATGACTGTGCGCATCACAATCAACAGTGGGAAAATCATCAACAGATAGGAAAATCAGACCACCTACCTACCTCCTGAGAAATCTGTATGCAGGTCAAGAAGCAACAGTTAGAATAAGTATGGAACAATGGAATGGTTCCAAATTGGTAAAGGAGGACGTCAAGGCTGTATATTGTCACCCTGCTTATTTAACTTATATGCAGGGTACATCATGCAAAATGCTGGACTGAATAAAGTACAAGCTGGAATCAAGATTGCCGGGAGAAATATCAATAACCTGAGATATGCAGATGATATGACCCTTATGGCAGAAAGTGGAGAAAAACTAAAGAACTTCTTGATGAAAGTGAAAGAGGAGAGTGAAAAGGCTGGCTTAAACTCAACATTCAAAAACCAAAGATCATGGCGTCTAGTCCCATCACTTCATTGCAAATAGACAGGAGAAAATGGAAACACTGACAGACATTATTTTCCTGGGTTCCAAAATCACTGCAGATGGTGACTGCAGATATGTAATTTTAAAAGACACTTGCTCCTTGGAAGAAAAGCTATGACCAATCAAGACAGCATATTAAAAAGCAGAGATATTAACTTTGCCATCAATGGTCCATCTAGTCAAAGCTATGGTTTTTGCAGTAGTCAAGTATGGATGTTAGAGTTTGACCAAAAAGACAGCTGAGCCCCGAAGAACTGATGATTTTGAACTGTGATGTTGGAGAAGACTCTTGAGAATCCCTTGGACTGCAAGGAGATAAAACCAGTCAATCCTAAAGGAAATTAGTTCTGAATATTCATTGGAAGGACTGATGCTGAGGCTGAAACTCCAATACTTTGGCCACCTGATGTGAAGAATTGCCTCCTTGGAAAAGACCCTGATCCTGGGAAAGATTGAAGGCAGGAGGAGAAGGGGATGACAGAGGATGAGATGGTTGGATGGCATCACTGACTCAATGGACATGAGTTTGAGCAAGCTCTAGGAGTTGGTGATGGACAGGGAAGCCAGGAATGCTGCAGATATGGGGTTGCTAAGATTTGGACACAACTGAAGGACTGAACTGAACTGAAACTACATAGAGATACTCCCACACAAGAACACCAAATCAAGACTGGGACAACTGCTTCACCTAATTTCACAGAGATAGAGACAGTTATGCAAAATGAGAAAAGAGAAATTGATTTGAAACAAAATGACAACATCACCTGAAAAAACAGCTAATGAAACAGAAATAATTTACAACTGATTACACAGAGCTCATTTATCACATAAACTTTTCAAAGCATTATTTACAAGAAAGGAAAAGACTGGGGAAAAGAATAGATGAACAAAGTGAGGATTTTAATAAGGAACTAAGAAGTATAAAAAAAGAACCAGTCAGAGCTAAAGAATACAATAAATGAAACAAAAAGCACACTTGAAGGAATTAACAACAGACTAGCTGATATGACCAACCTAGTTCAGTTCAGTCGCTCAGTCGTGTCCAACTAACTCTTTGCGACCCCATGAATTGCAGCACGCCAGGAGATCAGTCTTGGGTGTTCATTGGAAGGACTGATGTTGAAGCTGAAACTCAAATACTTTGGCCACCTGATGCAAAGAGCTGACTCATTTGAAAAGACCCTGATGCTGGGAAAGATTGAGGGCAGGAGGAGAAGGGGATGACAGAGGATGAGATGGTTGGATGGCATCACTGACTCGATGAACCTGAGTTTGAGTAAACTTTGGGAGTTGATGATAGACAGGGAGGCCTGGCATGCTGCAGTCCATGGGGTCACAAAGATTCAGACACGACTGAGCAACTGAACTGAACTGAACTGGGGTGATATGGAAGAATTCATAAGTTATCTGGAAAATAGAATAATGGAAATTACACAATCAGAATAGCAAAAAGGAAACAAACAATGAGATAATTTTAAGGGCCCTCTGAAACAATATCAAAGCAAATTAAGTTTCATGTTACAGGGGTCCCACAAGGAAAAGAAAGGGGTCAAAATATATATTTGATGAAGGTACAGATAAAAACTTCCCGAACCTGAAGATGGAAACAGATATCCAGGTCCAGGAAGCATAGAAAATCCCAATCAAGATGAACCTAAACAGACCAACATCAAGACATAGCATAATTAATTGGCAAAAAAAGATTTAAAAAAGAGAGAGAGAGAATTCTAAAGGCAGAAAGAGGAAAAGAATGTCACCTATAAGGAAATCCTCACAAGTTATCAGTGGGTTTTTCCACAAAAATTCTGCAGACCACATGAGAGTGGCATGATATAGTTAAAGTACTGAAAGGAAAAACCTACACTCTAGGCTACTCTACTCAGCAAGTTTATCCTTCACAATTAAAGGAGAGATAAAGAATTTCTCAAAGAATAAAAATTAAGAGTTCATCAATACTAAACTGACCTGAAAAGAAATGTTAAAGAGTTGTCTCTAAATGGAAAGAAAAGGCTACAATAAGAAGTAAGAATGTATAGGGAAGGAAAATTGCACTACGAAAGGCAAATATATAGTAAAGGTTGCAAACTTTCTTCTTAGATAAGCTAGTATGATGATTAAAAGACAAAAATTACAAAATCAACTATTACTACAAAAAATAGTGAAGGGATAAACATGAAGATGTAAAATACAAAATGAAAAAACATAAATTGGAGAGGTGATTGAAAATCTAAACATTTTAGAGTGTTTGAATTTAAATGACTATTTGTTCAAACAAGTAGATATAGTTACATTCAGTGTACATAAATACCAATGTAACCACAAGTCAAAAACCTACAATAGAAACAGACAAAAAAATAAATAGAAATGAATGCAAGCATGTCACTACAGAAAATCATCAAATCACAAGGGAAAAAGCTAAAAGAAGAAAAGAACAGAGAACTACAAAAACAATGAGAAAACAAGTAACAAAATGGCAATAAGTACATAGCAGCTAATATTCACTTTAAATGTCAATAGAATAAATACTTCAATCAAAAGACAAAGGGTGACTGGTTGGATACAAAAACAAAAATCCGTCTATATAGTTCTTAAAAGAGACTTAATTCAGGGCTAAAGACAAATTCAAAGTGAGGAGATAGAAAAAGATACTTCATGAAAATGGAAATGACAAGAAAAATATTCAAGCAATATTCATCTCAAGCAAAACATACTTTTTAAAAGGTCTATAACAAAAGACAAATAAGTATTATATAATGATAAAGGGACTAATATAAGAGAATATAATATTTGTTAACATATGTACCTAATATAGGAGCACCTAAACATACAAAGCAAGTAGTAACAGACATAAAGGAAAAAAAACTGACAATAAGACAATAGTAGGAGGAGAGTTTAATGCTGCAGTCACAACAATAGACAGATCATCCAGACATAAAATCAATAAAGAATCAGTGGGCTTTCTAAATTCCATATATATGTGTTAGTATACTGTAATGTTCTTTATCTTTCTGGCTTACTTCACTCTGTATAATGGTCATATCAGTGTATGACAAAACCCACTGGAAAAAAAAAATAAAATAAAATAAAAAAAGAAAAGAAACAGTGGGCTTAAATTACACATTAGATCAGTTGGACTTAACAGATTTCTACAAAATGTTCTGTCCAAAAGCAATAGAATATATATTCAAGTGCAAATGGAATGTTCTCCAGGATAGATCACCTGCTAAATCACAAAAAACAATTACCAAATTTAATGGGACAGAAATTAAATCAAGCATTTTTTTTCTAAACATGACAGTGAGAAACTTGAAATAAATTATAGGAAGAAAAATGGAAGAAAAAAAAAACACACAGAGACTAAACAACATGCCACTAAAAACCAAAGGATCAAAGATGAAATCAAGGATAAAATCAGAAAATACCTTGAGATAAATGTGAGTGAAACACAAATTTACAAAATCTATGAGATGCAGGAAAAACAATTATAGAAGAGAAGTTTATAGCAATACAGGCCTATCTTAAGAAACAAAGAAAGTCTCAAATAAAAAACCTAAGCTTCCATCTAAAGGAATTTTTTTTTTTTTAAAAAAAGAGCAAAGGCCAAGCTCAACAGAAGGAAGGAAATAATAAAGATCAGAGAGAAAATAAAGCAAAGACTAAATAAAAAAGCAGAAAAAGTCAATGAAACCAAGAGAAATTTTTTTCAAAAGATAAGCACATGAATCAGCCATGGATTTACATGTATTCCCCATCCGGATCCCCCCTCCCACCTCCCTCCCCACCCCGTCCCTCTGGGTCTTCCCAGTGCACCAGCCCCAAGCATTTGTCTCATGCATCCAACCTGGACTGGTGATCTGCTTCACCCTTGATAGTATACTTGTTTCAATGGTATTCTCTCAGAACATCCCACCCTCGCCTTCTCCCACAGAATCCAAAAGTCTGTTCTGTACATCTGTGTTCTGTACATCTGTCTGTACATCTTTCTAAATTCCATATATATTTGTTAGTTTACTGTATTGGTCTTTCTCTTTCTGGCTTACTTCACTCTATAATGGGCTCCAGTTTCATCCATCTCATTAGAACTGATTCAAATGTATTCTTTTTAATGGCTGAGTAATATTCCATGGTGTATATGTACCATAGCTTTCTAATCCATTCGTCTGCTGATGGCCATCTAGGTTGCTTCCATGTCCTGGCTATTATAAACAGTGCTGCAATGAACATTGGGGTGCACGTGTCTCTTTCAGTTCTGGTTTCCTCGGTGTGTATGCCCAGAAGTGGTATTGCTGGGTCATATGGCAGTTCTATTTCAAGTTTTTTAAGGAATCTCCGCACTGTTCTCCATAGTGGCTGTACTAGTTTGCATTCCCACCAACAGTGTAAGAGGGTTCCCTTTTCTCCACACCCTCTCCAGCATTTATTGCTTGTAGACTTTTGGATAGCAGCCATTCTGACTGGCATGTAATGGTACCTCATTGTGGTTTTGATTTGCATTTCTCTGATAATGAGTGATGTTGAGCATCTTTTCATGTGTTTGTTAGCCATCTGTATGTTTTCTTTGGAGAAATGTAATAATTCTTCTTAAGGTCCCCTTGACTTTATACCCCAGGATGTATGGCTCTAGGCAAGTGACCACACAGTCATGGTTACCCGGGTTATTAAGATCTTTTTTGTAGAGTTCTTCTGTGTATTCTTGCCACCACTTCTTAATCTCTCCTGTGTCTGTTGGGTCCTTATCCCTTCTGTACCTTGGCTTGTGTCCATCTTTGCATGAAATTTCCTTTGGTATCTCTAACTTTTGTGAAGAGATCTCTAACCTTTTTCATTCTATTTTTTCCTCTATTTCTTTGTATTGTTCATTTAAGAAGACTTTCTTATCTCACTCTGCTACTCTTTGGAACTCTGCATTCAGTTGAGTATAGTTTTCTCTTTCTCCTTTGCCTTTCCTTTCTCTTTATTCTCAGCTATTTTTAAGGCCTTATCAGATAACTATTTTGCTTCCTTTCATTTCTTTTTCTTTGGAATGGTTTTGGTTGCTGCTTCCTGTACAGTGTTACAAAGCTCCATTCATAGCTCTTTGGGCATTCTGTCTATCAGATCTAATCCCTTGAATCTATTTGTCACTTCTACTTTATTATCATAAGGGATTTTATTTAGGTCATACCTGAATGACCTAGTGATTTTCCCTACTTTCTACAATGTAAGTCTGAATTTGCAATAGGAAGCTCATACCTGAGCCACAAGTAAGCTCCGGGTCTTTTTTTTTTTTTTTTTTCACTATATAGAACTTCTCCTTCTTCAGCTGCAAAGAATATAATTAATCTGATTTTGGTATTCACCATCTGGTGATGTCCATGCGTAGAGTCATCTCTTATGTTGTTGGAAGAGAGTGCTTGCTATAACAAGTGCCTTCTCTTGGCAAAACCCTGTTACCCTTTGCCCTGCTTCATTTTGTACTCCAAAGCCAAATTTGCCTGTCACTCCAGGTATCTCTCTACTTCCTACTTTTGCCTTCCAATCCCTTATGATGAAAAAAAAAAAAATCTCTTTTAGATGCTAGCTCTAGAAGGTCTTCTAGGGCTTCATAGAACCTTTCAACTTCAACTTCTTTGGCATTAGTGGTTGGGGTATAAATTTGGATTACTGTGACTTTGAGTTGTTTGCCTTGAAATGAACCAAGATCATTCTGTCATTTTTGATATTGCACCCACACTGTTCATAGAAAACACTCTTTTCCAACAACTTAAGAGAAAACTCTGCACATGTACACTACCAGATGGCCAAATACCAAAATCAGATTGATTGTGTTCTTTGCAGCCAAAAATGGAGAGCACAATGCAGTCAGTAAAAATGAGACCTGAAGCTGATTGTGACTCAGATCATGAACTCCTTATTGCAAAATTCAGGCTTAAGTTGAAGAAAGTAGGGGAAATGATTAGGCCATTCAGTTATGAAAGAAATAAAACCACTCATGATTATACAGTGGAGTAACAAATTGGTTCAAGGGGTTGGATTTGATAGACTGAGTGCCTGAAGAACTATGAAAAAAGATTCATAACATTTTACAGAAGGCAGTGACCAAAACCATCCCAAAGAAAAAGAAATTCAAGAAGGGAAAATGCTTGTCTGAGGGGAATTTACAAAAAGCTGAGGAAAGAAGAGAAGCAAAAGGCAAATGAGAAAGACAGAAAGATATACCCAAGAGAATGCAGAGTTCCAGAGAATAGCAAGGAGAGGTAAAAAGACTTTGTTAAATGTATAAGGGAAAAAATAGAGAAAAACAATAGAATGGGAAAAACTAGACAGCTCTTCAAGAAAATGTGAGATATCAATGAAATATTTCATGTAAGAATGGGCATGATAAAGGACAGAAATGCCTAGGACCTAATAGAAGTAGAAGAGAGTAAGAAGAAGTGACAAGAATGCTCATAAGAACTGTACAAAAGAAAGGTCTTAAGACCCATATAACCAAGATGGTACAGTCACTCACCTAGAGCTGGATAAGCTGGAATGTGAAGTCAAGTGGGCCTTAGGAAGTATTACTACCAACAAAGTTAGTGGAGGTGATGGAATTCCAGCTAAGTTATTTCAAATCCTAAAAGATAATGCTGTTAAAGTGATGCACTCAATATGCCAGCAAATTTGGAAAGCTCAGCAATGGCCACAGGACTGGTAAAGGAGAGTTTTCGTTCCAATCCCAAAGAAGGAACTATCCAAGAATGTTCCAACTACCATACAAATGTGCTCATTTCACATGCTAGCAAGAGTACACTCAAAATCCTTCAATCTAGGCATCAGCAGTATGTGAACTGAGAACTTCAACATGTACAAGCTGGAGTCTGAAGAGGCAGTGGAACCAGAGATCAAACTGTCAACATTTGTTAGATCAGGGAAAAAGCAAAGGAGCTCCAGAGAAACATCTACTTCTGCTTCATCAACTATGCTAAAACCTTTGAATGTGTGAATCACAGCTGTGAAAATTCAAGAGGTTGGGAGTATCAGATCACCTGACCTGTCTCCTGAGAAACCTGTATGCAGGCCAAGAAGCAACAGTTAGAACCAGACATGGAAGAATCGACTGGTTCCAAATTGGGAAAGGAGTACTTCAAGGCTGTTTACTGTCACCTTGTTTATTTAACTTATGTGCAGAATACATCATTCCAAATGCTGGACTGGATGAATCACAAGCTGGAATTAAGATTGCTGGGAGAAATACAACAACCCCAGATATGCAGATGATAACACTCTAATGACAGAAATGGAAGAGGAACTAAAGAACCTCTTGATGAAGGTGAAAGAGGAGAGTGAAAAAGCTGGCTTAAAACTCAACATTCAAAAAACTAAGTTAATGGCATCAGGTCCCATCACTTCATGGCAAATAGATGAGGGGAGAGTGTGAACAGTAGCAGATTTTATTTTCTTAGGCTCCAAAATCATTGGAGATAGTGATTGCAGCCACAAGATTAAAAGATGCTTGTTTCTTAGAAGGAAAATTATGACAAGCCAGAGAGCATATTAAAAGGCAGAGACATCCCTTTGCTGACAATCTTTCATATAATCAAAGCTATGGCTTTTCCAGTAGTCATGTACAAATGTGAGAGTTGAACAATAAAGAAGGCTGAGCACTGAAGAACTGATGCTTTTGAATTGTGGTGCTGTTGAGATTCCCTTGGGCTGAAAGATCAAACCAGGAAATCAACCCTGAATATTCATTGGAAGGACATTTGCTTAAGCTGAAAATCTAATACTTTGGCCACCTGATGTGAAGAGCCCACTCTTTGGAAAAGACTCTGATGTTGGGGATGATTGAGGGTGAAAGGATAAGGGGGTGGTAGAGGATGAGATTATTAGATAGCATCACTGACTCAATGAACAGAAGTTGAGCAAACTTGGAAATAAGTGTAGGACAAAGGAGCCTGGTGTGCTACAGTCCCTGAGTTTGCAAAGAGTCAGACATGACTTAGTGACTGAACAACAACAACAGAGTTTTAGAGTTCTCTTTCAAATCTGAACATGAGTCTTGTTGGGTAGGTTTTTTCCCTTCATCACTTTAAATATATATATTCTGCCACTCCACTGACCTGCAGAGTTTCTGCTGAAAAATCAGCTGCTAACCTTGTGGGGATTCCCAGGTATGTTATTTATTCCTTTTCCCTTGCTGCTTTTAATATTTTTCCTTTGTATTCAGTTTTTGTTAGTTTGACAACATGTGTCTCATTGTGCTTCTCCTTGGGTGTATCCTATATGACACTCTCTGTGCTTCCCAGGTTTGGGTGGCTATTTCCTTTCCCATGTTAGGGAGGTTTTCATTTATAATCTCTTGAAATATTTTCTCAGGCCCTTATCTTCTTTTTCTATGACCCTATAATTCAAACATTGCTGCATCTAGTGTTATCCCAGAGGTCTCTGAGTTTGTTCTCATTTCTTTTCATTCTTTTTTCTTTATTCTGCTCTTCAGCAGTTATTTCCACCATTCTGTCTTCTAATTCACTTATCTGTTCATCTGACTCAGTTATTCTGCTATTGATTCCTTCTAGTGTATTTTTTACTTTGTTTATTGTATTGTTCATCACTCTTGGCTTGTTCTTTAGTTCTTCTAAGTCCTTTTTAAACATTTCTTGCATTTTCTCCAACTGTGCCTTCACTCTATTTCCAAGATTTTGGATCATCTTTATTATCATTACTCTGAATGCTCTTTCAGGTAGATTGCCTACTTCCTCTTCATTTATTTGACCTTATGTGTTTTAACCTTGCTCCTTCATCTGCAACATACTTCTCTGTAATCTTATTTTCTCTAACTTACTGTATTTATGGTCTCCTTTCTGCAGGCTGCAGGGTCATAGTTCCTCTTGCTTCTGTTGTCTGACCTGTGGTGAGTGAGTAGGTTCAGAGGCTTGGGTAGGTTTCCTGATGGTCAGGACTGGTGCCTCTGCTCTAGTGGATGGAGCTGAGTCTTTTCCCTCTAACTGATAGGGCCATATCAGAGGGTGTGTTTCTGGGGTGTCTGTGACCTTGGTACTATTTTAGGCATCCTGTCTGCTGATGGGCAGAGTTGTGTTCCTGTTTCATTGTTTGGCATGAGATGTCTAGCATGGAAGCCTGCAGGACATTGGGTGGAGCTGTGTCTAGGTGTTAGGATGGATACTCACTTAGGTAAGGGAGGGGTATAGTGGATTTGTGGCTAAAGTTTTTCTTTTCAGCCAAGCACGGTCTTAGAATTGGTTCTATTGTCCAGCTTCCCAGTCAAACTGCTATATTTCAATTTTTAAAATAGTAAAGATAATTCAACACAGAAAAAGTAAAAGGAATGAAAAGTGAATGTGTTGGTTTCTCAGTAGTGTGTCCAACTCTTTGAGACCCCGTGGACCGTAGCCAACCAGACTCCTGTCCATGGAGTTCTCCAGGCAAGAGTACTAAAATGTGTTGCCATTCACTTCTCCAAGGAATCTCTCTGGCCCAGGGATCGAACATGTGTCTCCTGCATTGCAGGCAGACTATTTACTGTCTGAAAGTGAAACTGTTAGTCTCTCAGTCATGTCTGACCCTTTGAAACCCCATGGACTACAGCCCACCAGGCTCCTCTGTCCATGAAATTATCCAGGCGAGAATATTGGAGTGATTGTCATTCCCTTCTTCAGGGGATCTTCCCAAACCAGGAATAAAACCTGGGTCTCCTGCATTGGAGGCAGATTCTTTACAGTCTCTTCCTGGCCCAGGGAGTGAACCTGTGTCTCCTGCATTGTAGGCATTCTTTACTGTCTAAGCTGCCAGTAAACAAATAGGGCAGAATCTTCAAAATTACTGAAAATTAATATATCTGTGGAGCTTCTTATTACTCTTCACTTTTTGTTTTTAAGATACTTGTAATAAAATATTTTTTTAAAATGAGTGTAAGCAGTTGTCCTAAAGGAAGTGATGATTTGAAAAATTACAGACAGAAATGCAGTTGGGTTGACTAACAAAGAAATAGCTTGAGAAACAGGGCAAAGATCCAACATAGGGTGAGGGTCCTGGCTTGGGAAGGGCCAGTCTGCACTGTTGGAGGAATATAAATGATATATGGGAACTTGTTTATATGAGAAAAAGAAAAGAATCAAAGGATGACACACCTTCCCAAAGCCAAACCATCCAGTCATGTAAGGATCAGCCAAACTCCAAGGACATCAAATAGAAAATTGAGGATTGGCTTGTCAGTAACGGACAAAACAGGAAGTGAGGCATAGCATGGGGACTGGCACTAGAGCAGCGAAAGTGCAATGAATGCTTCTTCTTAACCTGCACCATTCTTGCAGGGGTCCTGTTCTTTGGCCTTCCTTCTTTACTGAAGCCAGCACTGCTTGCTCTCTTTTCTGGTCTCTGAGAATAATAGCTGCATACTCAGCACCATACATATTTAATAATGACTTACATTTATCTAGTGGTTGCCTCCTGGTAAGGTGAGCACACTGCTCAGGGGTTCTCTCCTTGAATCCTCATGGCAAACCGAGGAGTCTGAATGATGTTAGGTCAAAGTGAGGGAACTGGGATTTGAGTGACTGCAAGGCCAGAACTCCTAAACAAAAAGCAATACTACAGTTACAGTTCACTAGCTTCAACTTCTCTGGTTTTCTCTTCTTTAAGAAAATATTTCTTGAAGGAATATTCTTAAAGTGATGTTTCAAAATTACATTGAATCCACCCTAATTATATACAAAATAAATAACTCACAAATTTTAGGCCTTCAGTTATTATTACTAATAAATTACCTGCAATAAATCTCACAACCAACTGTGACACATGTGTGTAATAATAAATGCTATAGCTGAAAACTGAATACCTAATATGCATATTCTTGAAAATGTTTTTTTTAATTTCTTCTGTGGTTAAGCACTTAATTTCTCTGTTTTGTTCATGAATACCAGATATTTATGCCTGATATTCCAAGTAAATTATAATCTCCTTGAGAGGAAAAATTAAGTCCTGTGGTTTAAAAAAAAAAAAAAAACTCCCCAAAGCATTCAGAATATGCCAAGCATATAGAAATCACTTAATAAATATTCTCTGAATAGAATCAAATTACTGAACTAATAGTAGAAGTAGTAACAGATGATAATAAAGTGGGGCTTTCTTATTTACAAAACCCTTCCATCTAGTCATCAGACTTCTTTTGAAAGTACAGAAAATAATCAGAGACTCCAATATAAAATGGGTATTTCTGTTGTGATAGAGTTGCCTTTTTCATCCTATGTCTTTAGAAAAGGTGTGGATGGAGCAGTTTTCTAGAATTGTGAGTGTATAATGATATAGCTGGATCTCTCTTGTTTTAACTTTGAACCCTAGTGCATTCTAGCATAGCCTCACAAGCCTATGCTTGCCTAAATAAGATCATATATGGGCACCCAAAACTCAATCTATTAGCAAATAAACAAAATTGATTTTTCTGTACAAAGAAATGAATGCTCACCCACCTGACAATATAACTCATTGCTTTTCAAAATGTTCATATACATATATAACTACTGCAAATTACTTAGTATGGATTTCTAACACAAAAAAATAAAGTAATATCTACCAAACTGGGCAGTTTAAAAAGTTAAGAGTCAGAAAAAGAAGAGAAGGGTTATATTACAATTAAAGACATTCTGCAAGTTTAAAAGGTAAGGTAAAAAGAAAACATCAGAATATGCAACAACTAGGATGCTTTTTACAAAGAGGGACTCATGCTCTTGTAGTTTAGGTCTGAAGAGTAGCCACTTCTTCCTTTTTGGTTCTTTCTAGCAGGGAACTTAAGAACATGATATTTTAACCAGGCAAGACTGCCTGAGGATGCTTGGTAAATGTTAGCCACCATCTCCTTGCCTCCAGGGATGAAGGAGCTGTAGGGCCTACACTGGTTCATGTCTTCCTAATGGATGGGGGGCCCTCAGTGCTCTGTGACCTCTCTTCCTAGGCACACCTTGCTAGGTGAATACATCGCCCAGAGAGATGGTCCTGCAGTCTTCTCTTGAGCTTTTCTGCTCCCCCACAGATAAAGAGTTGGGTGGTGAACTGAGTCCAAGACCAGTTCTGAAGACCAACTAGCTAGCTCTTTCACTTTTTATTCACTTCCTTTGTATTGCTAATAAGAGGGTTTCAGATCCCAAGACTTGTAAGGAAAACAGAGCTAATTAAGGATCAAATTCAGACCCCAAATGGATGCCAGGCAGCATTGAAGCATGGCTGAATCAAAATCACATCATTTCATAATATCAGAACCCTACTATAACCCAAATTATCATTGTTATTACGTTTCATTGCTGTTATTACTGACTTTGAAGTGTGGAGGTCAATTGGGTGATCAGTTGACTTACAGAGGCTTCCCATTGTCTGCGTGCTTCATTCCTATCTTACCCACGTAGTTCACTTTCTGGCTAATTTTTCCTATTATTTGTAGGTATCCTTTATTGGGTGCCAGTCACTTTAGTCATATTTATACAATTCTTTTTGTCTTAATATTAATTAGTCTTTGCTATTCATTCTGAAATAATTCTCTCCACTTTATATAAGAGGACATGGACAGAGAGTGGTAACTTGTCTAGAACCATGCGGCTTATGAGTGGGAGACCCAGATCTGAAATACAGATCCATCTGACACCCATAAGCGTACTTCATGCTAATGTCCCTACTTAACCATTTCTACTTGAAGCCCCTTGAGAACTTCAGTTGCCTTGGTTTCATAGAAATGGAATCCAGGTTTGATGCATGAGACTAGTGCTCAGAGCTGGTGCATTAGGATGACCCAGAGAGTTGGGATGGGGAAGGAGGTGGGAGGGGGTTTAGGATGGGGAACACCTGTAAATCCATGGCTGATTCATATCAATGTATGGCAAAAACCACTTCAATATTGTAAAGTAATTAGCCTCCAACTAATATAAATAAATGAAAAAATAAATAAATAAATAAAAAGAAAAGAAAAGAAAAGAAATGAAATCAAGGTCATGGATTCAATGCCCGTATAAGCTTGGAATTCTCTCCTCTGTTGACTCAATTTCCTTCTCCAACCACCACGATGCATATCATCTGCTACCCCTGACCCACTCAGGGGGTTAAAAAGTTTTCTCTGATCAAGAATGTTTCTTCCATTCTTGTCATAAGGCATCTTTGTTTAAAATCAGGACCTCTGAACTTTTAGAGTAGGCATCAATTAGGACATGTCACCCACCTCTTATCATTCAGTGTTAACCACCAAACCTCAAAGAGACATATGGCTCAGGTGTAGGAGGAGTGTACTTGCCCATCACTGAGATCCTAGATTGTTGGAGTTGGCAGTGCTCAAACCTCAGGCCTCCGTTTTTCCTTATGTCAAAAAAGAGAGGAAAAAATACCCAGATACTTTCACATGACATTAGAAAAGCTCCCTTTACCTTTGGCAATTTCTCCAACAGTCAGAAAGAGCATCTGTTGTATTTAAATAATACCTCCAGCCCTCTCAGGCATCATGAGAAAGCCAGAAATGAAAACAAAAGCTTGCAGCTGAACAAAAGGAGGAATGGCATGCTTGAGAGCAGGATAAATGATAAGACCCTGTATATTCTGACTCACTGTCAATTCAGTGGGAAAAGATCAAAGTTGGGCCTTCACGTCAAAGAATGGTGCCAGACCATTATTTAACTCACTTTGTCAAACATTTCTTTAACAATTTCTTTTCAGCCACCTTTGTAAAGTGTCATCTCTTGATTTTGGGTTTCACCACTAATTACAAATCTTAGCAGGAAATCCCAAGGACTATTCAAGCTTTTATCAGTTAGCGGTAGCTCAGCTGATAAAGAATCTATCTGCAATGCAGGAGACCCCAGTTTGATTCCTGGGTTGGGAAAATCCCCTGAAGAAGGGATAAGCTACCCACTCTAGTACTCTTGCCTGGAGGTTTCGATGGACAGAGGAGCCTGGCAGGCTACAGTCCATGGGATAGCAATGAGTCAGACACAACTGAGCAACCAACTTTCACTTTCAGGGATTATTTTAATTACACCAATTTCTTTATGAAGCTGTTGTGAGTTCCTTAAAAAGAGAAGCAAAATCTCCAGAAGGTGCAATATCTCAGTCTTCCCTGAAATCATTTGAGCAGTGGCTTCCATGTACTTTCCTTAGAATTAAACAATTGCTAGAGCAAAAAAGGCTCAGAGTCCTCAGGTGAATTCAGTGAGCATACAAGAATCTTGACACCAGGCAGTATTAGGTCTCTTCCAGTTAAATGAAGATAGAGCAAGAATGTTTTGAAAAAGAGTCTTCAACCAGATGGTAGAACACTGTCCCACTGCCCAGAAGGCCCTCCCTTTCCTCTTCAACAAGTTAACCAATTCTCATGTGTTAAGACTCACCTAAGGCCTCATTTCTCAGCTAGCATGGGACACCCCTCTCCAGCATCACTGTGCTTGCCTATAGAGCAACCCACTCTATGCTATAATCACTGATCTGTCTGTGTCTCTCCTGTTACAATGAGAAGGGGAAACTGACTCTTTTCTCTGTATCAAAAGTGTCTAGCTCAACACATAAGTGTTGAAAGACTATCTCTTGAATAAATAGATGGATAAATAAGATGGATGCAATGAATGGATGGATGGATGATTGGACAAGGGAATGAATGAAGGAATAGCACAACCTCAAGATACAGGTTAAGAATTCTGCTCTGGTCTAGATCAGTCCAAATGACAGTGGGCCTATCTGAAGCAGAAGTAATAGACCAAGATGATAATTTCCACTTACTAGCTTTATTATTAAAAAAAAAAAGTCACTCAGTCATGTCTGACTTTTTCCCACTCCATGGACTGTAGCCAGTCAGGCTCCTCTGTCCATGGAATTCTCCAGGCAATAATAGTGGCGTGGGTAGCCATTCCTTTCTCCAGGGGATCTTCTGAACTCAGGGATCAAACCCAGGTCTCCTGCATTTCAGGCAGATTCTTTACTATCTAAGCCACCAGGGTACTAGTTTCATTATATAAGGATATAAATCCCACCTTTCTTCCTCAAACACCAGTATTAATGCTTTTTTCCTCTCTTATTGACATGTATCTAGGCACAAGCTACATACCTGAAGACACTAAATTTGCCCAAAGAATCTCACTTCCTTCTGGGGAGAACTCATCTGATACCATAGTTCTTCAACCTCACCTAGCAAAGACCCAAAGGACCATACTGTCCACAAAAACTTTAGCTTCAGAAACCAGGAGACAAAGACCAGAGGAATGACTAGAAATACCTCAACCAAAAGCTGTGAGACACTCCTTATTCCCTCAGGCCATAATGGACCATGGGGACTACAACGCTGAGTGACATGTTCCAGGACCAAGCAACCATTGTTTGTCTTCAGACCTCAAAGCCAGAGCTCACTTAGAACATGTGCACACCTTTGTGTGTTATTTGCCTAATGCACTGAAAATCCCCTTGCTTTTTATTTCTCCCAAAGTTCCCCATTTATGCTTTCACCCATGCAACATAAACTAGCCCAGCATGCGGGGGAGATACCAAAGGAAAGAAGGAAGAAAGAAGAATAACCACCACCATTTACTGAGAACCTTTAGTGGCACAGTTTATCTGGCAGAAGTTGTGAAGATGTTGATTGCTGAGATCCAGAGGTCACCAATAAATAATATAAACATATAACCTAACTTCTTCAGCCAAAAACCCAGCTGCCAAACCATTCCTCTGCAGCTGGCCCAAAAGAGAAAGGCTACATGAGAAGAAGGAACACAGAATGAGTATTGCTAACCATTCAGCAGGGACTTTACATCATTACCACTTCTGCCAGTATGCTGGAAGCTTCTGAAATTCTTTTAAGATAATCTCAGTTTGTGTATTTTATCCACATAACCATCAGAGCTGAAATATACAGTAAGAAATAGGGGGCTCTTTTCAATCTGATGAAACAAGGTTAAGAGGATTGGTTTGACCCATAGCTACCAAAAGAGATTGCATTTAATAAAACTTGGTTTTTCTCACCATTTATATTGTCAATGTTTCTGAGTAATTATTATGGGCACATGTTTAGAAGTAAAAGAAAGGAAGATTCAGAATTGCATCCTTCCACTTTGTAATTATTACATTTATTGGAAGTTTTGTGTTGTTTTTCTTTTTTAACTGCAGTACTTGAGGCAAGTCCATATACAGCATAGTAATATTACCAAATATCACAGCAGAGATTCCAGAAAATATCCCTTGGCTCAAATAGAGTCATCACTATACTCTAATGCAGTGTAACAATACACAAGATAGTCGTGCACATGACATTACAACAAACTTGGTCATTGTAATCACTCACCCAATGCTCAGATAAAAAGACTGTTTTCATAAAGGATCTAGGGAAAAGTGGGTTGACGAAGTCCCTGAGCAGAGTATATACTGAACAGAGAAAGAAAAATGCCTAGGAATTGGAGGATGACTAGTGTACACTTTAGGAAGGTTTGTGTCCTCCCTCCAATCAGAAAGGCGAAAAGCTATAGTAATGAACACGGTGGGACCTGACCATTGACTCTGCCCAGAAATGCTCTAGGTGCCTATCTTCCAGTTTTGACTACTGGAATGTAGGCACTGCCTCTGCTCCACTAATTCCCCACAAACTGTTTCTCCTTATATTTGCTGAGTGACATAGGATTTCAAAGGAGAATTCAGATAATGTGAAACTCAGCTTATTTTGCTTTCCAGAAAGTAAAGACTAGCTCATGTTGATGATTTTTAGATACAATTACACAAGCATAGATAACAAAAAGAAAAATAGACAAGTGGAACTGCATCAAATTAAAGTCTCTGTACAGCAGAGGAAACAACCAACAGAGTAAAAATGCAACCTATGGAATGGGAGAAAATTTTTGCAAACTATATATCTGATAATGGGTTAATATTCATAATAGGGACATATACAACTTAATAGCGAAAAACTAATAACCCAAATTTTAAAAATAAGCAAAGGACCTGAATAGACATTTTTCAAAAAAAGATGTATTAATGGTCAATATATATACAAAAAGGTGCTCCACTAGGGAAATACAAATCAAAGTCACAATATTATATCATCTCATACCTCTTAAAAAGCTATTATCAGTGTCAACTACAAATTGTCACTTGCCATTTACATCTGCAAAGATTAAATCATGTGTGCCTGTAGTTACTGACCTTCAAGACCCCCTGAAAGGAGTTCAGGGTGGAGAGCAGAAATGAAGCACTTTGTGCTCAGGTGAAAAAACTGGCAAGATAGGTCCTCAGATGGTTAGATATTTTCAGGAGCCAGTTTTATGAGCCCAATTCTTGTATCTCCTCATATTAGAAAAGCACTAATATCCTTCATGGTGACAACTATGACCTCTTGACTAGTGGAAAGCCTCATGAGAGTAGTAGAAACTTTCTTTTTTTTTTTTTTTTTTGATTTTATATATTTCTTTTTTTTTTTTTTTTTAAATTTAAAAAAATTTTTTTAATTAGTTGGAGGCTAATTACTTCACAACATTTCAGTGGGTTTTGTCATACATTGACATGAATCAGCCATCGAGTTACACGTATTCCCATCCCGATCTCCCCTCCTACCTCCCTCTCCACCTGACTCCTCTGGGTTCTCCCAGTGCACCAGGCCCGAGCACTTGTCTCATACATCCCACCTGGGCTGGTGATCTGTTTCACCATAGATAATATACATGCTGTTCTTTCAAAACATCCTACCCTCACCTTCTCTTTCTTTCTAAAAAACTATGTGCTTGATTGCAGATCTTCCCCCTTCACCAAAATCACATACATCCTGACTTTTCTCCTTGCATCTTTAGAGCAGTTTCTCAGAGCTCTCTGAGGAGCTGTCTCCCAAGCTGCAGTCCTCATTTTGCCCCAAACAAAACTTAACTTACAAATTTCATGTTAAGCAACTTTTTTAAGTTGACATCAGAAAGAAAAAAAAGTATTGGCGAAGATATGGAGAAAAGAGAACCCTTGTACATTGTTGGTAAGAATATAAATTGTTATAATCATCATGGAAAACACTATGGAGGATCCTCAAAAAGTTAAAAGTAAAGCTACTTCATAATCCAGTAATTTCAATTCTGGGAATATATCCAAAGGGAAAGAAGTCAGGATCTTAAAGAGATATCTGTAATGGGGCTTCCCCAGTGACTCATTGGTAAAGAATCCACTTGCCAATGCAGGAGACGTGAGTTTGATCCCTGATCCAGGAAGATCCCACATGCCTCAGAGTAACTAAGCCTGTATGCTATTGAGCCTGTGCTCTAAAGCCCATGAGCCACAAGTACTGAGCCCCTGTGCTGCAACTACTGAAGCCTGCATGCCCTAGACCCTGTGCCCTGCAACAAGAGAAACCACCACAATGGGAAACCCATGCACCACACCTAGAAAGTAACCCATGCTCACCACAGAGAAAAGCCTGTGCAGCAATGAAGACCCAGTGCAGCCAGAAACAAATAAATAAATAATTATTAAAAAGAAACAGCAAGAAGGCCAGTATGTCTGGAGTGAACGGGATATGAGTTCAGAGAAATAATGGAGGATCATATTAAGTAGGGCGCTTCCCTGGTGGCTCAGTGGTAAAGGATCCACTTGCAATTTAGGAGATATGGGAGACACAGGTTCAATACCTGGGTCAGGAAGATCCCCTGGAGTAGGAAATGGCAACCCACTCCAGTATTCTTACCTGGAGAATCCTATAGACAGAGGAACCTGGCAGGCAACAGTCTATAGGATCGCACAGGGTCAGACACAACTGAAGCAATTTAGCAAGCAGGCACATATATTAAGTAGAGGGGCTCTGTAGGCCTTTTTGAAGACACTGACTTTTGCTATGAGTGAAATGCAATTTTAAACAAGAAGTACAATGACCCACATTCCTCACATTTTAATATAATAACTCTGACTTCTCTACTGAAAATAGATGCTGAGAGAGAGGATGAAAATTAGGAAAATACCACAGGAATCCGGATAACAGGAAAAGGAGACTGACACCAAGGTGGTAGTTAGGGAAGTGGTGAGGAATGGAATTCTGAATCGATTCTGAGGATAGACCCAAAAAAACTAGCTGATAGATTAGATGTGAAATGTGAGAGTCAAAGAATTCCAGGTTTGGAGCCTGAGGAACTTTGAGTTCAAGCTCAAAGTTTGAAGAGTTTGGAAAAAAGTTCAATCTCTTTTCTTTGAGAGTTTAATCAGTCCTCAACTATATGCAGCAGTTTAGGAATATGCACTGGGAACTGGGGGATGGTGGAGTAGGAAGGAAAACCATAGTATACATCTCCTGTGCTTTCAACTACATTTTGTTTCTGGATCACTAATTAAGGGATCTCTAAACTTGAAATCTTCCAGGAAATGGTCATCCTCTGTTCAACAATAATAGAATTTCTGCTTCAGAAGTCCCTGGCTCTTGTTTCAAAAGACAGTCACACTCAGGGTGGAAATATGTTCCCTACAGTCTCGGGGGCCTTTGCAGTCTATTTGGGCAACACTCTGAAATCACTGATTGTGCTGTCTCCTCAACCCTGGCAAGGGTCTTTGTAACTACTTCAATTGGGTGAGAGGTCCCCCTCTTCTCTTGAAGCCCATGAGAAGCCCAGAGAACCAAAAAACTTTTCAGGTTGCCACTGTAGCCTGAACCTGCACCAAATCCTGCATGAAGACTTCTCTGGCAATGAGTTTTGAACTAACTACTTGCTTCTAGCCACAGCCTCTGTTACAATGGCCATGATTCAGCCAAGGAGTGTTTTGTTTAAGCAAAGTCATAAGCAGTGGCCCAATATTCAGAGCCAAGCCACTATGGTTGAGGTGTAGGTAGGAGACCAGGAATCCCAACCCTTGGCCTCCCTCCCCACCCATCACATTTTCTCACTGTCTCATTCCACTGTGGGATGGGGTGGGGGTGGGGGGTCCTCTAAGTAGACACTGAGGAAACTTCAGGGCTCTGTGGAACATATTTTGAAAATGAATGAACAATGGCTTTCTGTGAGAACAACAACACAAATAAGAAAAGTGTTCATTTGTTCATTCTCTTCCAGTTCGTCAAGCTTAAGAAAATTGAACTGTCCTACAACTTCCCATATTTGAATAACTGTTAAATATAACCAAGTTCTCCATCACAGCATTCTGCCAGAGCAGTTGGACAAACTCCAGCAAAGAGTCATGCAAACTGTCAACATCCTTATTTTATTTCTTTCTAGAGCCTACCTCTCAGAAGGCGTGTTTCAGTCAAAGTTCAAAGGTTTTTATTAAGGCCGAAAAAGAACCCTCCAAGGAAACTGTCCATTTTCTGACTTCATTCTTTTTATTAATACAAGAGGCTGTCAAATTTCCTCACCATTTTACCCACTACAGCAATTTATTTCTCTGGTGGCATGCCAAACCTTGAGACTGTATGAGTGACACTGTAGCCAGGAACTCTAGCCAGGGTTGATATAGTCTAAGATTTTCCTTGGAAAGTATCATCTTTTGAAATACTCAGTGCCCAATGTATGGGGCTAACGGTCTCTTCCCAGCCCCGCTTTTCCTACTACCTCTCTTAAAGGACAACCAACTTTACCAAACTTGGAAAGGCTTTAGCTGGAATTCTCCTCACTTCTGAACTGCCAGCAAATGGAAGAGAATGACCTTCTCTCTGTCTACTTCTGGGTTGTACTGAGCCAACTGAGCCTCCAAGGACCTTCACCTATGCTTAGAGGTTTATCATGGCCTTCCCCAAAATAACATCTTCAGCTTCTGCTTATAACTTCTCTTGTTCTGGGTGCTCAGAATGAACCCAAATGATCTGCCCCTTCACTATCTTATTATTTTCTTGTGTTGCCCTTGTGCCTCCACAGAAATGTTCTTTTTTTTCTCTTCTGATGAAGAAGGGAGAGAAGCTCTTGTGACTGTTATTTCATGAGAATATGCTCAATGGAAGATGAGCTTGGGCTGCTAGGACACCCAGCCCAATCTGTGCTTAAGCTGAGCCAAGGGCCACCGCAGCAGCTACATACAGATGAGGAAACTAACCCCTACTCATCATTAGGAAGACTTACTTGAGGTCACAGAGGTCATTAAAGACAAAGCTGGCTTTCTAAGTGATGTACCTTAATTCCCTATCTAAAGCACATCAACTCTCTAGATAAAGGTAACAGATTTTTCAAAGATCAAAATATTTTATTATTTTTAAAATTTAACTATAACTCATAAAAAGTGTTGTTGTTTATCACAAGGGAAAAAAAAGTTATTCTGGAGAAATTCTTTTTTTCAGTCTTCTAGTGACTAATTTTCATCCTTTATTATGAATTAGCTCAAAGGCATGAGCCTGCACCTAAAATGCCATTAGCCATAAAAGTAGGAGGAAAGTGGGCTGAATGTCTGACAGGATCCCTCCCAAACCCTCAACTGCACAGGTAAAGGGATGGATAAGCTCTGTGTGCCTACAGTAAAAAGGGAAAGAGTGGAAAACAACACACTGGCAAGGCTTATACATCACCTTCTCAATGATTAAAAACTGCCTGTAGCGGTAGCATTTTCTGAACTCGTATAGTCAGCTGCTGTGGCTGTGCTTTCACTTATTACAGGGGTCCTCAAGGAAGAAGTTGGTTATTATTCCCTGTTCTTCAGAGCTAAATTATCTTGCAGTGCACACAAGTCAGCAAAGCTGTTTCCCAGCAAATTGCGAACAGTCACTTCCCACAGTAATTGTTCTGTGAATTCCTCTGTCTGAATAGACAAAACGTTCCAACTTTAACTTAATGCATAAGTATGGCAGTTACTGTGAGAATAGACCAGCTCTCGGTCTGGAAGTCAGGAAAGCACTAATATGGAGGGTATTGTGCTGACCAAATTCAGGGAGGAAAGTGACAGCTTGAAATGACAACAGAATAAAGCATGGAGAATGACTATGGGTCTTTTAATAGAGGGCATATCAGAGGTCTCTATAATTTAAATTAATTTAGAGAAGGAATGGATAAGGAGGGGCTGAAAGTGGAAGGGAAGTGAGATAAAGACTGGGATAGAAAGGAGTGGATCCTTTTGTTTTCTTTTCTTTATGTGGTCTTAATCCATAGGAGAAATAAAAATTCTGGATGCTGAGCATGACCAAAATAATTTACCTTCATATAATGTGACCACTTGCTTACTCAGTAAGACTTGTCTTTGAAAAATGAAAGTGAAAGCATTAGTAGCTCAGTTGTGTCTGACTTTGTGAGCCCATGGACTGTAGCCCGCCAGGCTCCTCTGTCCATGGAATTCTCCAGGCAAGAATACTGGAGTGGGTTGCCATTTCCTTCTCCAGGGGCTCTTCCTGACTCTGGGATCAAACTGAAGTCTCCTGCATTGCAGGCACATTCTTTATCATCTGAGCCACCAAGGATTCAAGGCCAAAGTTAGGCTTGCTCTTAAAACAATAATAATAATAACAATAACAACAGTGGTAATAATAACACAATGTCAAATCACTGACTCACTGTCAGCTAACCTCCACTCACAATGATCCCGTGCCTTTTCTTTGTCTAAAAGCACCAACCACTCTCTTCCCACCTTTCTCAGTCTCTAGAAGTTCAACCTTTCAACACTTCATTGCCTAGAATGTAAACAACAGACTTAGATACGTGTAAAACCCCAAAAGCACCTGCTTCTCTCAATACCTACATCAGGCTGTATCTGCTTCTGCTCACCACCATACTCTCAGCTCCTAGAAGGTGCTTAACAAAAATTTGTTGAAAGAATACATGAATCACTCCCTCCCAATCTATCTACCCTGTATCAAGAAATAGGCACAGTCTTGTTTTCTAAATTTTTTGTTTTATTATTTTTTAATTTATTTTTGGCTGTGCTCTGTCTTTGTTGCTGCAAATAGACTTCCTCTAATTGCAGCGAGCAGGGTCTACTCTCCAGTTGTGGTGTCCAGATTTCTCATTGCGGTGGCTCCTTTTATGGAGCATGGGCTCTAGAGCGTGGACCTCCATTGGGCTTCAGTAATTGTGTACACAGGTTTAGTTGCCCTGTGCCATGTGAGATCTGCATTGGCAGGTGGATCCTTAACCACTGGACCACCAGGGAAGTGCAGCACTCCCTTCTTAGACTTGGCTTTTTCGGTTTCTAGACTTTTCATCAAGGCTATTTTGAACCACACACTCTTTCTTCAGAGTGTGGCAAACACACTGATGATGTCAGGGTCGTCTAAATATTCTAAATGAACTTCAGATCTAGCTTGTGTTCTGCCTAGTTCATGAAGCCTCTGCTGCCCATATCAGCTCAAAGTGACCTTTCTACTCTGATCTTACCAAGCACACAGCTCATTTGTCATTTATTTGGTTTCATTTTATTTTGTAGATTTTAAGATATGTTTGCCAATTATAAATACATTGCAGAAAAGAACTGCACTTTACATTTCCCTTACCTCCTAATCAGTGCACAAACTTTAGCAGAAAGTCAGTAACTAAATATTGATGTGAATCAATTAGAACACTTCCTGTTTCAGCATTCCTGCTAGAGTTTTTAATGCTGGACTTAGTTTTGTTTTTGTTTTTGTTTTTTTACCTTTGTCAGCAAAGTGATATCTCTGCTTTTTATTTTTTATTTTTTTTATTAGTTGGAGGCTAATTACTTCACAATATTTCAGTGGGTTTTGTCTGAGTAACAGTACTGTTAGAGCCTTAAAAGCAGAAATAAAACTGTTCTCTGTTTATTCTAACATTTGTGTGACCTAGCTAAAATGATATTCATGAAAAATATCACCAGTCAATACATATCCACAAAAACCCAGAGCCTGAAGGAAATCAAGTTGCAAGCAAGAAAAATTACTAGTAAATATCAGCTATGGGGCCTTCAAGATTAGCCTGTATTTCTACCTAAACAACTGACCCTTCAACTATTAGGCACTGATATATAGAGGAAAGAGAAGGTTCTCTTTTATTATTTATATTTTAATCTCTGGTTATATATTTATTGCCTGGAAGATTCATTTACCTGTCTTTAATCAAAAGTTCTTAAATGATATCATCATCATCAAGTTCCTCATCATTCCTGGCATGGAGTTGAGAGATAAAAAGAGAAAATAAGGCATACCTGGTTCCTGACACCTTGAAAGATCTCAAAAACAGGCACACTGGTGGGAACACTCCTTATAGGATACACTGGTAGCTGAATCTTGACCAAAATCTATCTCGTGACTGAAACAAGGATACAGAGTCATGAGACAGTTAAATAGAAGTAGTACTGATAGAAAATATGGGTTCTGATTTCAACTTTGCCTCTACTCAATTGAGGGATGTTATACAAGTCACTTAGAAGCCCTGGCCCAGATTCTTAACTTCCAAAATGTAAGAATCTGTGCTAGAAAATCTGTAAGATCCCTTCAAGCTCTAAAATTTAAACAATGGCAGACTTTTTGTCTTGTGCCAGTCCACTGCCACCCTTAACAAAAGAATGTACTATTGACGAGAGTACACAAAGTGGATGCAGACGAGACTGGGCTCAAACTCTGACTGTGTCACCCACTGGTTTGAGGCAAGTCATTAACCTCAGTGACTCTCACTCTGCAAATGCAAAATGAGTCCAGCGATATTCTGACAATACCATAGGGATGAAAAGAAATGTAGTTTACCCAGAACATTCTTGGTATTCAATAAATATAAGCATTAGTGAAATTATTTCCCCTCTAACATTTAATGCATAAAATAGACTATCAGAATCCTTTTACAGTAAACATACAAAAATCTGCTTGATTCCAAGATTTGAAAGATTCTCAGATTCCTGGATGTTTGACCTGTCAGTCAGAGGACTAAGAATTTACCTTGATGGCTGCTCTGGGGCTTAGGTGCTAGGACAATTTGTCACTACACTGGGCCTCCTCATATTTCTTTCAAGATATCCAACACCCACCAAGATCAGGACATGGCTTGCCTTAAATCAGTTTTTCATGTGATAAAAACCAAAGACCACCAGAAAGTTTCTACTTCCTAGAATACATTCCAAAATTCTCTGCAGTGTTTGAAGTTTCACTATTAGAGATTTGCTTCTTGAATAAAAGCTCAAAAAGAGTCCTCACCACTTGGTCATGATGCATGACTTTTTTAATATGCTGTTGGATTCTGTTTGCTAGAATTTTGTTAAGGATTTTGGCATCTATGTTCATCAGTGATATTGGCCTGTAGTTTTCTTTTTTTGTGTCATCTTTGTCTGGTTTTGGAATTGGGAGAGGGAAGTGGGAGGAGGGATCAGGATGGGGAATACATGTAAATCCATGACTGATTCATGTCAATGTATGACAAAAACCACTACAATATTGTAAAGTAATTAGCCTCCAACTAATAAAAATAAATGGAAAAAAAAAAAAAAAGAGTCCTCACCAGATTTCTTTTTTCAAATTTCAAGTTCTTTAGAGAGTGATAATTAAGCTGTTAGTGATTAAGCAGACAGAGGGCATCATAGGAATGAAGCAAAATGCTAATGAATTCTAATGATAAACTTTTTTACCAATTTCACAGTTCTGAGAAACACTGTACTTGGATGGAGGTACTTTTGTGGAGAAAATATGTCCCATTGGTGATATCCACGGGAGGTGATTTGTGCCAAAGGACATGTCATACACAATATCGTCCACTTTTCACCTGACTGGTTTCCAGTGTTCAGGCTATATATCCATGAGTATCTGCACCCCTAACTACTGTGGAAATGCTTCCCCGGCCTTCTGCTTCATAGAACTTCCAGTTTTCTCTGTATCTAGGCTCAGCTCTGGGCCATCTACTGACACAGCACATCCAGCATCTCTGCCCAATCTCTCTAAAGAAAGTGAGAGAGGTCTAGGAGGGTGGCTGAAACAGGAGACTGATGGCCCAGCCCAGAGGGCCAAATTCTCACCAGAGGATTCTGAATGCCACAGCTGATTAGAAAAGGCCAAAAGTTCCTCTACTGAAAGAGCATAGTTTACAACTCTGATAATTTTTATACACAGGCTCACTTTCCCTGAATAATTACAGGTTATTATCCAGCTAATTACAGTACATGGTATTAAAAGATCTGGAATTCATTACTTCAATCTAGAAAATTACTTTGGCACGTGTTTTGAAAAGAAAAGTGCTAGAAAAGGAGTTTAATTCTTGCCATGGTGATATACTGCAAGGCTTCATGCTCTCTTCCCAGCATGAGACATGTTTATATTTCCATGTATCCTGCAGATGTCCTATAAAGTGAATTTTAGCATCTCAGTCCCAAGTGACTTTTCTCTCTAAGTAGCAAATAAAAACACAGGATGCCCAGTTTGATTCGTGACAATATATGACAAAACCCACTGAAATATTGTGAAGTAATTGGCCTCCAACTAATAAAATAAAATTAAAAAAAAAAAAAAAGATTTTACACAAACTTAGTGCAAGTATATGGGCTTCCCTGGTGCCTCAGATGGTAAAGAATCTGCCTGCTGGGTTGGGAAGATCCCCTGGAGGAGGGCATGGCGACCCACTCCAGTATATTTGCCTAGAGAATCCCCAAGGACAGAGATGCCTGGTGGGTTACAGTCCATGGGGTCACAAAAACTCAGACACAGCTGAGCTACTAAGCACAGCACAGTGCAAATATATACCAAATATTGCATGGGATATATTTACACTAAAAAATTATTCATTGTTTATCTGAAATTCAAAGCTAAATCAGCATCCTATATTTTATCTGACAACCTTATCCCCAAAGAGATTTGAAACAGCAAATAATGCTGAGGAGTCAGTAAAAGGTTAGGTTCAATGGACAGTGTCCTAGTGTCAAAAACTGGGGGGTCAAACTTCATCCAAAAATATGAATCTTCAACAGTAGGGGGAAAATATCCATCAGTTCAGTTCAGTCGCTCAGTCGTGTCTGACTCTGTGACCCCATGAACCACAACTTGCCAGGCCTCCCTGTCCATCACCAACTCCCGGAGTCCACCCAAACCCATGTCCATTGAGTTGGTGATACCATCCAACCATCTCGTCCTCTGTCGTCCCCTTCTCCTCCCACCCTCAATCTTTCCCAGCATCAGGGTCTTTTCAAATGAGTCAGCTGTTCGCATCAGGTGGTCAAAGTGTTGGAGTTTTAGCTTCTAAATCACTCCTTTCAATGAACACCCAGGCCTCATCTCCTTTAGGATGGACTGGTTGGATCTCCTTGCAGTCCAAGGGTCTCTCAAGAGTCTTCTCCAACACCACAGTTCAAAAGCATCAATTCTTCTGTGCTCAGCTTCCTTTATAGTCCAACTCTCACATCCATACATGACCACTGGAAAAACCATAACCTTGGTTAGACGGACCTTTGTTGACAAAGTGTCTCTGCTTTTTAATATGCTGTCTTGGTTGGTCATAACTTTTCTTCCAAGAAGTAAGCATCTTTTAATTTTATGGCTGCAATCATGGGAATTCTCAAAGGAGACTTCACCCCCAGATCAAAATGGTTAAAGTGTTAACTATTCCATTCCTATGTGGATCTGATCCTTGTGGAGGGTGCCTGGCTATCTCTAGCTACTAAGAATCTTCTCAATCAACATTTCAATCATCATCATCATCTCTCTCTCTCTCTCTCTCTGTCTCTCTCTTCCAAACACACACACACACACACACACACATACACATACACATACACAAAGCTTTTGTGTGTGTGTGTATGTAATGGAGTTCACTGACGGTTTGTGAGAGGCACATAAAGACAGTTAACTTCACCACAACACAAAAACTTAAAATTGAATGCTACACATTCCTGTTATAAACCATCTTGGGGCCCTCTATCTATCATATTGCTTCTACCTTCTGGGCGTCCTCATTCCAACGTTCTCTTCACGTCTAATGATAACTTTTTACTTCTTGTGTTGATTTACCTTCTACTAAACCACTACTTCAGTGTCTCGCCTTTTGTTCAGCTTATCAAGGTATTTTTCTAAAGAGTTCCTTTCTTAAAGAGAAATTCTGGTAGCAGTTTTAAGATAATAATTTGTTCCAACTAGTTACACATAATAGGCAGAAATCTACATTTTTCTCTGTTGTCTGAGTATGCGAATTATCAAAATCCCTTGATTTTGTGGTAACAGAAAGTTTGAATAAAACCAACACTATTTCTTCTTGCAGTCAGTTTTCCAGATCTTTTTTGTATCCATAGACTATATGTCTGGTGCACAATAAGTTCTTAATAAATGTTTAATGAATTTAATTCAATGCAATACAACCTGCTTGTGCACCATGGAGAGCATAGGGCAGGTATATGAGAATGAGCCAACAGCAACAAAAGCAGCCAGTTTATTAGCAATAATTTGCCACTACCTGTTCTTAGGAGTAACTTACTACTCATGATGCTTAGTATTCTTATAATTAAAATATACTTAAAAGGTACATTTTGAAGCAAGCTCAGGAAGAATATATCTCTGTCCTTTGAGATTTCACATTTAAAGATGTGTCACCCAGAAGGCCTCAAGAGGATACTGAAAATAGAAGTGATTAAGCCAGCATCAGTTAGATTCAGCCATTACCCACATCTAGGCGATGTATCAAAATTTTACTATTTAAACAAAACTGAGCAACATCCTAATTGCCCTAGAATTTTTCAGAGTTTCTTTATGATGCATTCTTGCCTTAATAGGATTTGTTGTTGTTCAGTTGTTAAATTATGTCCGACTTTTTACGGCCCAATGACTGTAGCATGCCAGGCTTCTCCATCCTCCACTATCTCCAGGAAGAGAGTGTCCACTGAATCAGTGATGCTATCTAGCCACCTCATCCCCTACCACCCGCTTGTCCTCTTGTATTTCAATTTTTCCCAGCATCAGATTCTTTTCCAAAGAGTTTGCTCTTCCCATCAAGTGAGTCAAAGTATTGGAGCTTCAGCTTTAGCATCAGTCCTTCCAGTGAATAGTCAAGGTTGATTTCCTGTAGAACTGACTAGTTTGATATCCTTGCAGTCCAAGGGACTCTCAAGAATCTTCTCCTCACCACAGTTCAAAACCATCATTTCTTTGGTGCTCAGTCTTTTTTATGGTCCAACTCTCACATCCATACATGACTACTAGAAAAACAACAGCTTTGACTATACAGATCTTTGTTGGCAAAGCAATGTCTCAGCTTTTTAATAAGCTGTCTAGGTTTGTGATAGCTTTTCTTCCAAGGAGCAAGCATCTTTTAATTCCATGGCAGTCACCAGCTGCAGTGATCTTGGAGCAGCAGACTTGGAGAAGTCTGCCACTACTTCCATTTTTCCTTATCCTTTTGCCATGAAGTGATGAGACTGGATGCCCTGGTCTTAGTTTTTTGAATGCTGAGTTTTAAGCCAGCGTTTTCACTCTCTTCTTTCACCTTCATCAAGGGGCTCTTTAGTTCCTCTTCCCTTTCTGCCATTAAAGTGGTATAATCTGTATATCTGAGGTTGTTGATATTTCTCCTGGCAATCTTGATTCCAGATTGTGAGTCATCCAGCCCAGAATTTCACATGATGTACTCTACATATAAGTTAAATAAGCAGGGTGACAATATACAGCTTTGATGTACTCTTTTCCCAATTTGAACCAGTCATTGTTTCAAGTCTGGGTCTAGCTGTTGTTTCTTGACCTGCATACAGGTTTCTCAGGAGACAGGTAATGTGGTCTGGTATTCCCATATCTTTAAGAATTTTCCATATTTTTTGTAATCCACACAGTCAAAGGCTTTAGTGTAGTCAATGAAGTAGGTTTTTTTTTAATCCTCTTGCTTTTTCTATGACCCAGCAGATGTTGCTAATTTGATCTCTGGTTCCTCTGCCGCTTCTAAATCCAGTTTGCATATCTGGAAGTTCCCCCTTCACATACTGATGAAGCCAAATTTGAAGGATTTTTAGGTTAATCTTGCTAGCAATGTGAAATTAGTGCAATTATCCAGTCATTTGAACATTCTCTGTCATTGCCTTTCTTTGAGACTGGAATGAAAACTGACCTTTTCCAATCCATTCAGGTATGACCTATATAACCTAAATCAAATTCCCTTTGATTATACAGTGGAGGTGATGAATAGATTCAAGGGATTAGATCTTGTAGACAGAGTGCTTGAAGAACTATGGATGAAGGTTTGTAACATTGTACAGGAGGCGGTGAACGAAATCATCCCAAAGAAAAGAAATGCAAGAAGGCAAAGTTGTTGTCTGAAGAGCCCTTACAAATAGGTGAGAAAAAGAAGAGAATTGAAAGGCAAAGGAGAAAGGGAAAGATATGCTCAACTGAATGCAGAGTTCCAGAGAACAGCAAGGAAAGATAAGAAAACCTTCTTAAGTGAACAATACAAAGAAATAGAGGAAAGCAATAGAATGGGAAAGACTAGAGATCTCTTCGAGAAAATTGGAGACACCAAGGGAATATTTCGTGCAAAGATGGGCATGATAAATGACAGAAATGGCAGGAACTAACAGAAGTAGAAGAGATTATGAAGAGTTGGAAAGAATACACAGAAAAACTGTACCAAAAAAATGTCTTAATAACACAGACAAACATGATGATGTGATCACTCACCTAGAGTCAGACATCCTGGAGTGTGAAGTCAAGTGGGTTTTAGGAAGGATTACTATGAACAAAGCTAGTGGAGGTGATGGATTTTCAGCTGAGCTATTTCAAATCTTAAAAGATGATGCTGTTAAAGTGCTGCGAAAATATGCCAACAAATTTGGAAAACTCAGCAGTGGCCACAGAACTGGAAGAGGACATTTGTCATTCCAAGGAATGTATGCATGTGCTAAGTTGCTTAGGTCATGTTCAACTCTGTAGGATCCCATGGACTGTAGCCTGCCAAGCACCTCTATCCATGGGATTCTCCAAGCAAGAATACTGGAGTGGGTTACCATTTCCTTCTTCAGGGGATTTTCCCAACCCAGGGATTGAACCCTTGTCTCCTATGTCTCCTGCATTGGCAAGTGGGTTATTTACCTCTAGTGTCACTACTGATGAGTGGTATAAGTGTCTTCAAATTTTATGCTGCAGTCATCATCTGCAGTGATTTTGGAGCCCAAGAAATTAAAGTCTGTCACTAATTCCACATTTCCCCTTTCTATTTGCCATGAAGTAAAGGGGCTGGATGCCATGATCTTAGTTTCTTGAATGTTGAATGTCAAGTCAGCTTTTTCACTCTCCTTTTTCACCCTCATCAAGAGGCTCTTTAGTTCCTCTTCACTTTCTGCCATTAGAGTCGTATCATCTGCATATCTGAGGTTGTTGATATTTCTCCCTGCAATCTTGAATCCAGCTTATGATTCATCCAGCCCAGCATTTTGTATGATGTATTCTGCATAGAAGTTAAATAATCAGAGTAACAATAAGCAGCCTTGTTGTACTTCTTTCCCAGTTTTGAACTAGTCAATTGTTTCATGTCCAGTTCTAACTGTTGCTTCCTGACCTGCATACAGTTCTCTCAGGAGACAGATAAGTTGGTCTGATGTTCTCTTCTATTTTAGAATTTTCCACAGTTGGCTTTGTTTTGAAGGGGCAGAGGATTCAGAGGTCAAATTGCCAACATTTGATGGAGAAAGCAAGGTAGCTTCAGAAAACATTTACTTTGCTTCATGGACATGCTAAAAGACTTTGACTGTGTGGATAACAACAAACTGGAAAATTCATAGGGTTAGCTTAAAACAATTTTTTTTTTTTGCAATTGTTCTCATCCAGAGTTATTTTACTTAATCAATATTGACTCTAGAAAATGCTCCTACTAGAATCTTGCTATAATCTGAATGTCTATGCCATCCTGAAGTGCATGTGCTAAAATTCTAGCCCCCAACATAATGATATTTGAAGGTAAGACCTTTGGTGAGTGATTAGGTCATGATGGTAAAGCCCTTATGTATGAGATTAGTGACTTTATAAAACAGACCCCAGAGAGCTCCCTCACTCCTTCCAACATTTGAGGAGACAGAAGATGAACCATCAAGCAGGCCCACACTAGGCACTGAATGTGCTGGTGTGTTGATCTTGGAATTCCCAGGCTCCAGAATTGTGAGAAATAAATTTCTGTTGTTTATAAACCGACTTTATAATACTTTGTTACTTTGCACCCAAACAGACTAAAACAAACCTTGAACTCCCAGCAAGTCATATATAGTCCAGCCTCTAAGCTATCGATTACCATGAATCTACTTGACATTTTGTCAACCACCTCTCACCCCCAAAGGTGCTCATTCCCCTTTTTGCTCTCCAAATCTTTATTATACATTCATCCTAGCATTATGAAATTATATTGTAAGTACTTATAGCTAGCTTCTGTCACTGGATTATGAAGTTTCTGAGAGTAGGTATAATACTCTTTTTTTGTAGCTCTATCCCCTAGTACAATGCTTGAAAGAGGTGTTGCAGTTGCTTAACAAGTGCTTGTTGATTAAATCAATCTCTTGCTTAGCAACTTACGGAAGAGATGAAAGAACTGCAGAATTACATTGGAAAGAATTAAATAAAAATTTTTCAGTTCTATTTAACATCTATTGCATAAAAGACTTTAAGTATTCTGTTAATCTGCCCTAATCTTTCACCCAAATTGGAATTCAGGGCACTCTGCTCCACACATGAATTGCCCAGTTTATGAGAATAAAGTAAATTTTTTAACTTTAAAATTTTTACAATAAAATTGGTTGTTCAACAGTAAGTGTTCTGAGCTCTTCTTGGTCCCCCTGAGTTCTAAACAGTTCTCTGTAACGAAGGAGAGGAGCTGGAGGTGTGATAAGCAAGAAGGCTGACAGCGGTCTAGCTTTGATCTGCCCATGGATCCTATTTATGAAAATATACCTAAGTCCTGGCAAAGCTGAGAGTCAAAAGAGGAAACCTTAATGGAGGACCCTATAGGGAATCCCATCCTCTTCCAGAATCCAAAATATTTTAGAAGGAAAGGGGGACTTAGGCCAGGGCTATCTGGTAGAGGGTATAGTAGAGTAGATATTCTGCATTTTTCAAGCACATCAGAAAGATTCCAAGTCAGTCATTTCTTCATGGAGGAGACAAATTCCTAACAGTCTGGGGGAAAGTTACCAGCAAAGAGAAGACATTTTTAATCAGTTGAACTTGAAGGTGATCATCATATGAATTTCTTTGAAGAGATATCCATAATCAACAACAACAAACAGTAGATGATGACTGAAAATTCTTCGAATCATCAAGGGAACATTAAGATATTTAGTCAGCTTCCATTATGACTACATCTCTGCCTCCTCTTTGGCCATCCAAATCCTACCTACTTGTCCAGTTCTAGTGTGTTTCATCTCTTCTATCTGAACCCCCACAAAATTCATCTGATATCATACAAACATCACTAGGTTCTGATGTGGATGAGCCTGGGTTATTATTCTAGCTGCCCACTCTACTTTAAAGTTGAACATTCTGAATCTGTACACATCAAGTCGTCTGTATTGTACACACTGTCACAGTACCAAGTGTTCCCTTCAACTAATTTAATGAGTGAACTTGATGTTCACTCAAGATGGAGGATGCGCCTCCATCTGCAAGTAAGATGTCAAGTTTGCATCTTTGGGTAACCTATTTGTCAGAATCTTAGTTTTCTCAGTTGTTAAATGGAAATAATTTTATCTACTATAAAGTTTTTGTCTATGTTTAAATAGGATATAACACAAGAAAAATACCTGGCATTTAATAACAGCTCAATAAAAACATTCTAATTTGATAAAAATTAATAATTTCTCTAATTTTTATTAGGAAGCCTTCTTCTTTATGCTCAGTTCGTTTCAGTCACGCAATCATGTCTGACTCTTTGTGACCCCATGAATCTCAGCATGCCAGGCCTCCCTGTCCATCACCAACTCCCGGAGTTTACTCAAACTCATGCCCATCAAGTCGATGATGCTATCCAGCCATCTCATCCTCTGTCGTCTCCTTCTCCTCCTACCCCCAACCCTCCAAGCACCAGGGTCTTTTCCAATGAGTCAACTCTTCGCATGAGGTGGCCAAAGTGTTGGAGTTGCAGCTTCAGCAGCAGTCCTTCCAATGAACATGCAGGACTGATCTGCTTTAGGATGGACTGGTTGGATCTCCTTGCAGTCCAAGGGACTCTCAAGAGTCTTCTCCAACACCACAGTTCAAAAGCATCAATTTTTTGGTGCTCAGCATTCTTCACAGTCCAACTCTCACATCCATACATGACCACTGGAAAAACCATAACCTTGGTTAGACGGACCTTTGTTGACAAAGTGTCTCTGCTTTTTAATATGCTGTCTTGGTTGGTCATAACTTTTCTTCCAAGAAGTAAGCATCTTTTAATTTTATGGCTGCAATCATGGGAATTCTCAAAGGAGACTTCACCCCCAGATCAAAATGGTTAAAGTGTTAACTATTCCATTCCTATGTGGATCTGATCCTTGTGGAGGGTGCCTGGCTATCTCTAGCTACTAAGAATCTTCTCAATCAACATTTCAATCATCATCATCATCTCTCTCTCTCTCTCTCTCTGTCTCTCTCTTCCAAACACACACACACACACACACACACATACACATACACATACACAAAGCTTTTGTGTGTGTGTGTATGTAATGGAGTTCACTGACGGTTTGTGAGAGGCACATAAAGACAGTTAACTTCACCACAACACAAAAACTTAAAATTGAATGCTACACATTCCTGTTATAAACCATCTTGGGGCCCTCTATCTATCATATTGCTTCTACCTTCTGGGCGTCCTCATTCCAACGTTCTCTTCACGTCTAATGATAACTTTTTACTTCTTGTGTTGATTTACCTTCTACTAAACCACTACTTCAGTGTCTCGCCTTTTGTTCAGCTTATCAAGGTATTTTTCTAAAGAGTTCCTTTCTTAAAGAGAAATTCTGGTAGCAGTTTTAAGATAATAATTTGTTCCAACTAGTTACACATAATAGGCAGAAATCTACATTTTTCTCTGTTGTCTGAGTATGCGAATTATCAAAATCCCTTGATTTTGTGGTAACAGAAAGTTTGAATAAAACCAACACTATTTCTTCTTGCAGTCAGTTTTCCAGATCTTTTTTGTATCCATAGACTATATGTCTGGTGCACAATAAGTTCTTAATAAATGTTTAATGAATTTAATTCAATGCAATACAACCTGCTTGTGCACCATGGAGAGCATAGGGCAGGTATATGAGAATGAGCCAACAGCAACAAAAGCAGCCAGTTTATTAGCAATAATTTGCCACTACCTGTTCTTAGGAGTAACTTACTACTCATGATGCTTAGTATTCTTATAATTAAAATATACTTAAAAGGTACATTTTGAAGCAAGCTCAGGAAGAATATATCTCTGTCCTTTGAGATTTCACATTTAAAGATGTGTCACCCAGAAGGCCTCAAGAGGATACTGAAAATAGAAGTGATTAAGCCAGCATCAGTTAGATTCAGCCATTACCCACATCTAGGCGATGTATCAAAATTTTACTATTTAAACAAAACTGAGCAACATCCTAATTGCCCTAGAATTTTTCAGAGTTTCTTTATGATGCATTCTTGCCTTAATAGGATTTGTTGTTGTTCAGTTGTTAAATTATGTCCGACTTTTTACGGCCCAATGACTGTAGCATGCCAGGCTTCTCCATCCTCCACTATCTCCAGGAAGAGAGTGTCCACTGAATCAGTGATGCTATCTAGCCACCTCATCCCCTACCACCCGCTTGTCCTCTTGTATTTCAATTTTTCCCAGCATCAGATTCTTTTCCAAAGAGTTTGCTCTTCCCATCAAGTGAGTCAAAGTATTGGAGCTTCAGCTTTAGCATCAGTCCTTCCAGTGAATAGTCAAGGTTGATTTCCTGTAGAACTGACTAGTTTGATATCCTTGCAGTCCAAGGGACTCTCAAGAATCTTCTCCTCACCACAGTTCAAAACCATCATTTCTTTGGTGCTCAGTCTTTTTTATGGTCCAACTCTCACATCCATACATGACTACTAGAAAAACAACAGCTTTGACTATACAGATCTTTGTTGGCAAAGCAATGTCTCAGCTTTTTAATAAGCTGTCTAGGTTTGTGATAGCTTTTCTTCCAAGGAGCAAGCATCTTTTAATTCCATGGCAGTCACCAGCTGCAGTGATCTTGGAGCAGCAGACTTGGAGAAGTCTGCCACTACTTCCATTTTTCCTTATCCTTTTGCCATGAAGTGATGAGACTGGATGCCCTGGTCTTAGTTTTTTGAATGCTGAGTTTTAAGCCAGCGTTTTCACTCTCTTCTTTCACCTTCATCAAGGGGCTCTTTAGTTCCTCTTCCCTTTCTGCCATTAAAGTGGTATAATCTGTATATCTGAGGTTGTTGATATTTCTCCTGGCAATCTTGATTCCAGATTGTGAGTCATCCAGCCCAGAATTTCACATGATGTACTCTACATATAAGTTAAATAAGCAGGGTGACAATATACAGCTTTGATGTACTCTTTTCCCAATTTGAACCAGTCATTGTTTCAAGTCTGGGTCTAGCTGTTGTTTCTTGACCTGCATACAGGTTTCTCAGGAGACAGGTAATGTGGTCTGGTATTCCCATATCTTTAAGAATTTTCCATATTTTTTGTAATCCACACAGTCAAAGGCTTTAGTGTAGTCAATGAAGTAGGTTTTTTTTTAATCCTCTTGCTTTTTCTATGACCCAGCAGATGTTGCTAATTTGATCTCTGGTTCCTCTGCCGCTTCTAAATCCAGTTTGCATATCTGGAAGTTCCCCCTTCACATACTGATGAAGCCAAATTTGAAGGATTTTTAGGTTAATCTTGCTAGCAATGTGAAATTAGTGCAATTATCCAGTCATTTGAACATTCTCTGTCATTGCCTTTCTTTGAGACTGGAATGAAAACTGACCTTTTCCAATCCATTCAGGTATGACCTATATAACCTAAATCAAATTCCCTTTGATTATACAGTGGAGGTGATGAATAGATTCAAGGGATTAGATCTTGTAGACAGAGTGCTTGAAGAACTATGGATGAAGGTTTGTAACATTGTACAGGAGGCGGTGAACGAAATCATCCCAAAGAAAAGAAATGCAAGAAGGCAAAGTTGTTGTCTGAAGAGCCCTTACAAATAGGTGAGAAAAAGAAGAGAATTGAAAGGCAAAGGAGAAAGGGAAAGATATGCTCAACTGAATGCAGAGTTCCAGAGAACAGCAAGGAAAGATAAGAAAACCTTCTTAAGTGAACAATACAAAGAAATAGAGGAAAGCAATAGAATGGGAAAGACTAGAGATCTCTTCGAGAAAATTGGAGACACCAAGGGAATATTTCGTGCAAAGATGGGCATGATAAATGACAGAAATGGCAGGAACTAACAGAAGTAGAAGAGATTATGAAGAGTTGGAAAGAATACACAGAAAAACTGTACCAAAAAAATGTCTTAATAACACAGACAAACATGATGATGTGATCACTCACCTAGAGTCAGACATCCTGGAGTGTGAAGTCAAGTGGGTTTTAGGAAGGATTACTATGAACAAAGCTAGTGGAGGTGATGGATTTTCAGCTGAGCTATTTCAAATCTTAAAAGATGATGCTGTTAAAGTGCTGCGAAAATATGCCAACAAATTTGGAAAACTCAGCAGTGGCCACAGAACTGGAAGAGGACATTTGTCATTCCAAGGAATGTATGCATGTGCTAAGTTGCTTAGGTCATGTTCAACTCTGTAGGATCCCATGGACTGTAGCCTGCCAAGCACCTCTATCCATGGGATTCTCCAAGCAAGAATACTGGAGTGGGTTACCATTTCCTTCTTCAGGGGATTTTCCCAACCCAGGGATTGAACCCTTGTCTCCTATGTCTCCTGCATTGGCAAGTGGGTTATTTACCTCTAGTGTCACTACTGATGAGTGGTATAAGTGTCTTCAAATTTTATGCTGCAGTCATCATCTGCAGTGATTTTGGAGCCCAAGAAATTAAAGTCTGTCACTAATTCCACATTTCCCCTTTCTATTTGCCATGAAGTAAAGGGGCTGGATGCCATGATCTTAGTTTCTTGAATGTTGAATGTCAAGTCAGCTTTTTCACTCTCCTTTTTCACCCTCATCAAGAGGCTCTTTAGTTCCTCTTCACTTTCTGCCATTAGAGTCGTATCATCTGCATATCTGAGGTTGTTGATATTTCTCCCTGCAATCTTGAATCCAGCTTATGATTCATCCAGCCCAGCATTTTGTATGATGTATTCTGCATAGAAGTTAAATAATCAGAGTAACAATAAGCAGCCTTGTTGTACTTCTTTCCCAGTTTTGAACTAGTCAATTGTTTCATGTCCAGTTCTAACTGTTGCTTCCTGACCTGCATACAGTTCTCTCAGGAGACAGATAAGTTGGTCTGATGTTCTCTTCTATTTTAGAATTTTCCACAGTTGGCTTTGTTTTGAAGGGGCAGAGGATTCAGAGGTCAAATTGCCAACATTTGATGGAGAAAGCAAGGTAGCTTCAGAAAACATTTACTTTGCTTCATGGACATGCTAAAAGACTTTGACTGTGTGGATAACAACAAACTGGAAAATTCATAGGGTTAGCTTAAAACAATTTTTTTTTTTTGCAATTGTTCTCATCCAGAGTTATTTTACTTAATCAATATTGACTCTAGAAAATGCTCCTACTAGAATCTTGCTATAATCTGAATGTCTATGCCATCCTGAAGTGCATGTGCTAAAATTCTAGCCCCCAACATAATGATATTTGAAGGTAAGACCTTTGGTGAGTGATTAGGTCATGATGGTAAAGCCCTTATGTATGAGATTAGTGACTTTATAAAACAGACCCCAGAGAGCTCCCTCACTCCTTCCAACATTTGAGGAGACAGAAGATGAACCATCAAGCAGGCCCACACTAGGCACTGAATGTGCTGGTGTGTTGATCTTGGAATTCCCAGGCTCCAGAATTGTGAGAAATAAATTTCTGTTGTTTATAAACCGACTTTATAATACTTTGTTACTTTGCACCCAAACAGACTAAAACAAACCTTGAACTCC
Organism: Muntiacus reevesi; assembly: GCF_963930625.1. Lineage (NCBI taxonomy): Eukaryota > Metazoa > Chordata > Mammalia > Artiodactyla > Cervidae > Muntiacus > Muntiacus reevesi. The sequence goes on from NC_089257.1 coordinate 72,424,951, forward strand.
CAGCAAGTCATATATAGTCCAGCCTCTAAGCTATCGATTACCATGAATCTACTTGACATTTTGTCAACCACCTCTCACCCCCAAAGGTGCTCATTCCCCTTTTTGCTCTCCAAATCTTTATTATACATTCATCCTAGCATTATGAAATTATATTGTAAGTACTTATAGCTAGCTTCTGTCACTGGATTATGAAGTTTCTGAGAGTAGGTATAATACTCTTTTTTTGTAGCTCTATCCCCTAGTACAATGCTTGAAAGAGGTGTTGCAGTTGCTTAACAAGTGCTTGTTGATTAAATCAATCTCTTGCTTAGCAACTTACGGAAGAGATGAAAGAACTGCAGAATTACATTGGAAAGAATTAAATAAAAATTTTTCAGTTCTATTTAACATCTATTGCATAAAAGACTTTAAGTATTCTGTTAATCTGCCCTAATCTTTCACCCAAATTGGAATTCAGGGCACTCTGCTCCACACATGAATTGCCCAGTTTATGAGAATAAAGTAAATTTTTTAACTTTAAAATTTTTACAATAAAATTGGTTGTTCAACAGTAAGTGTTCTGAGCTCTTCTTGGTCCCCCTGAGTTCTAAACAGTTCTCTGTAACGAAGGAGAGGAGCTGGAGGTGTGATAAGCAAGAAGGCTGACAGCGGTCTAGCTTTGATCTGCCCATGGATCCTATTTATGAAAATATACCTAAGTCCTGGCAAAGCTGAGAGTCAAAAGAGGAAACCTTAATGGAGGACCCTATAGGGAATCCCATCCTCTTCCAGAATCCAAAATATTTTAGAAGGAAAGGGGGACTTAGGCCAGGGCTATCTGGTAGAGGGTATAGTAGAGTAGATATTCTGCATTTTTCAAGCACATCAGAAAGATTCCAAGTCAGTCATTTCTTCATGGAGGAGACAAATTCCTAACAGTCTGGGGGAAAGTTACCAGCAAAGAGAAGACATTTTTAATCAGTTGAACTTGAAGGTGATCATCATATGAATTTCTTTGAAGAGATATCCATAATCAACAACAACAAACAGTAGATGATGACTGAAAATTCTTCGAATCATCAAGGGAACATTAAGATATTTAGTCAGCTTCCATTATGACTACATCTCTGCCTCCTCTTTGGCCATCCAAATCCTACCTACTTGTCCAGTTCTAGTGTGTTTCATCTCTTCTATCTGAACCCCCACAAAATTCATCTGATATCATACAAACATCACTAGGTTCTGATGTGGATGAGCCTGGGTTATTATTCTAGCTGCCCACTCTACTTTAAAGTTGAACATTCTGAATCTGTACACATCAAGTCGTCTGTATTGTACACACTGTCACAGTACCAAGTGTTCCCTTCAACTAATTTAATGAGTGAACTTGATGTTCACTCAAGATGGAGGATGCGCCTCCATCTGCAAGTAAGATGTCAAGTTTGCATCTTTGGGTAACCTATTTGTCAGAATCTTAGTTTTCTCAGTTGTTAAATGGAAATAATTTTATCTACTATAAAGTTTTTGTCTATGTTTAAATAGGATATAACACAAGAAAAATACCTGGCATTTAATAACAGCTCAATAAAAACATTCTAATTTGATAAAAATTAATAATTTCTCTAATTTTTATTAGGAAGCCTTCTTCTTTATGCTCAGTTCGTTTCAGTCACGCAATCGTGTCTGACTCTTTGTGACCCCATGAATCTCAGCATGCCAGGCCTCCCTGTCCATCACCAACTCCCGGAGTTTACTCAAACTCATGCCCATCAAGTCGATGATGCTATCCAGCCATCTCATCCTCTGTCGTCTCCTTCTCCTCCTACCCCCAACCCTCCAAGCACCAGGGTCTTTTCCAATGAGTCAACTCTTCGCATGAGGTGGCCAAAGTGTTGGAGTTGCAGCTTCAGCAGCAGTCCTTCCAATGAACATGCAGGACTGATCTGCTTTAGGATGGACTGGTTGGATCTCCTTGCAGTCCAAGGGACTCTCAAGAGTCTTCTCCAACACCACAGTTCAAAAGCATCAATTTTTTGGTGCTCAGCATTCTTCACAGTCCAACTCTCACATCCATACATTACCAATGGAAAAACCATAGCCCTGACTAGATGGAACTTTGTTGGGAAAGTAATGTCTATGTTTCAGAATGTGCTGTCTTGGTTGGTCAAAACTTTCCAAGGAGTAAGCGTCTTTTAATTTCATGGTTGCAATCACCGTCTGCAATGATTTTGGAGCCCCCAAAAATAAAGTCTGACACTGTTTCCACTGTTTACCCATCTATTTCCCATGAAGTGATAGGACCAGATGCCATGATCTTAGTTTTCTGAATGTTGAGCTTTAAGTCAACTTTTTCACTCTCCTCTTTCATTTTCATCAAGAGGATTTTGGTTCCTCTTCACTTTCTTCCACTATAGTGGTGTCATCTGCATATCTGAGGTTATTGATATTTCTCCCGGCAATCTTGATTCCAGCTTGTGCTTCATCCAGCCCAGCGTTTCTCATGATGTACTCTGCATAGAAGTTAAATAAGCAGGGTGACAATATTCAGCCTTGATGTACTCCTTTTCCTATTTGGAACCAGTCTGTTGTTCCTTGTCCAGTTCTAACTGCTGCTTCCTGACCTGCAAACAGGTTTCTCAACAGGCAGGTCAGGTGGTCTGGTATTTCCATCTCTTTCAGAATTTTCCAGTTTATTGTGATACACAGTCAAAGGCTTTGGCATAGTCAATAAAGCAGAAATAGATGTTTTTCTGGAACTCTCTTGCTTTTCCGATGATCCAGCAGATGTTGGCAATGTGATCTCTGATTCCTCTGCCTTTTCTAAAACCAGCTTGAATTCCAACTTCTGGAAGTTCACAGTTCACATATTGCTGAAGCCTGGTTTGGAGAATTTTGAGCATTACTTTACTGGTGTGTGAGATGAGTGCAATTGTGCAGTAGTTTGAGTATTCTTTGGCATTGTCTTTCTTTAAGATTGAAATGAAAACTGACCTTTTGCAGTCCCGTGGTCACTGCTGAGTTTTCCAAATTTGCTGGCATTTGAGTGCATTTCTTTCACAGAATCATCTTTTGGGATTTGAAATAGCTCACCTAGAATTCCATCACATCCACTAGCTTTGTTCGTAGTGATGATTTCTAAGGCCCACTTGACTTCATATTCCAGGATGTCTGGCTCTAGGTGAGTGATAACACCATCATGGTTATCTGGGTCATGAAGATCTTTTTTGTATAGTTCTTCTGTGTATTCTTGCCATCTCTTCTTAATATCTTCTGCTTCTGTTAGGTCCATATCATTTTTGTCCTTTATTGAGCCCATCTTTGAATGAAATATTCCCTTGGTATCTCTAATTTTCTTGAAGAGATCTCTAGTCTTTCCCATTCTGTTGTTTTCGTCTATTTCTTTGCATTGATCGCTGAGGAAGGCTTTCTTATCTCTCCTTGCTATTCTTTGGAACTCTGCATTCAAATGGGAATATCTTTTCTTTTCTCCTTTGCTTTTAGCTTCTCTTCTTTTCACAGCTATTTGTAAGGCCTTCTCAGACAACCATTTTGCCTTTTTGCATTTCTTTTACAAGGGGATGGTGTTGATCCCTGTCTCCCTGTACAATGTCATGAACCATAGTGACGTAGTTCATCAGGCACTCTGTCTATCCGATCTAGTCCCTTAAATCTATTTCTCACTTCCACTGTAGAGTTATAAGGGGTTTGATTTAGGTTATACCTGAATGGTCTAGTGGTTTTCCCTACTTTCTTCAATTTAAGTCTGAATTTGGCCATAATAGGTTCATGATCTGAGCCACAGTCAGCTCCCGGCCTTATTTTTGCTGACTCTATAGAGCTTCTCCATCTTTGACTGCAAAGAATAAAATCAATCTGATTTTGGTGTTGACCATCTGGTGATGGCCATGTGTAGTGTCTTCTCTTATGTTGTTGGAAGAGAGTGTTTGCTATAACCAGTGCCTTCTCTTGGCAAAACTCTACTAGCCTTTGCCCTGCTTCATTCCATACTCCAAGGCCAAATTTGCCTGTTACTCAAAGTGTTTCTTGACTTCCTGCTTTTGCATTCCAATCCCCTATAATGAAAAGGGGTATTAGTTCTAAAAGGTCTTGTAAGTGAACACTGAATTGTTTGCCTTGGAAATGAACAGAGATCATTCTGTGTCTTTTTTCTTTCTTTCTTTCTTTTTTCCTCGTTTATTTTTATTAGTTGGAGGCTAATTACTTTACAATATTATAGTGGTTTTTGCCATATATTGACATGAATCAGCCATGGATTTACATGCGTTCCCCATCCCAATCCCCCCACCCGCCTCCCTCCCCACCCCATCCCTCTGGGTCTTCCCAGTGCACCAGCCCTGAGCACTTGTCTCATGCATCCAACCTGGGCTGGTGATCTGTTTCACCCTTGACAGTATACTTGCTTCAAAGCTATTCTCTCAGAACATCCCACCCTCGCCTTCTCCCACAAAGCCCAAATGTCTCTTCTGTATATCTGTATCTCTTTTTCTGTCTTGCATATAGGGTTATCATTACCATCTTTCTAAATTTCATATATATGCGTTAGTATACTATATTGGTGTTATCTTTCTGACGTACTTCACTCTGTATAATGGGCTCCAGCTTCATCCATCTCATTAGAACTGATTCAAATGAATTCTTTTTAACGGCTGAGTAATATTCCATGGTGTATATGTACCACAGCTTCCTTATCCATTCATCTGCTGATGGGCATCTAGGTTGCTTCCATGTCCTGGCTATTATAAACAGTGCTGCGATGAACATTAGGGTGTCCGTGTCTCTTTCAGATTTGGTTTCCTCAGTGTGTATGCCCAGGAGTGGAATTGCTGGGTCATATGGCAGTTCTATTTCCAGTTTTTTAAGAAATCTCCACACTGTTCTCCATAGCAGCTGTACTAGTTTGCATTCCCACCAACAGTGTAAGAGGGTTCCCTTTTCTCCACACCCTCTCCAGCATTTATTGCTTGTAGACTTTTGGATAACAGCCATCCTAACTGGAGTGTAATGATACTTCATTGTGGTTTTGATTTGCATTTCTCTGATAATGAGTGATGTTGAGCATCTTTTCATGTGTTTGTTAGCCATCTGTATGTCTTCTTTGGAGAAATGTTTGTTTAGTTCTTTGGCCCATTTTTTGATTGGGTCATTTATTTTTCTGGAATTGAGCTTCAGGAGTTGCTTGTATATTTTTGAGATTAATCCCTTGTCTCTTGCTTCGTTTGCTATTATTTTCTCCCATTCTGAAGCCTGTCTTTTAACCTTGCTTATAGTTTCCTTTGTTGTGCAAAAGTTTTTAAGTTTCATTAGGTCCCATTTGTTTATTTTTGCTTTTATTTCCAATATTCTGGGAGGTGGGTCATAGAGGATCCTGCTGTGATTTATTTTGGAGAGTGTTTTGCCTATGTTCTTCTCTAGGAGTTTGATAGTTTCTGGTCTTACATTTAGATCTTTAATCCATTTTGAATTTATTTTTGTGTATGGTTTGACAGTGTTCTAGTTTCATTCTTTTCCAAGTGACTGACCAGTTTTCCCAGCACCACTTGTTAAAGAGGTTGTCTTTTTTCCATTGCATATCCTTGCCTCCTTTGTCAAAGATAAGATGTCCATAGGTTCATGGATTTACCTCTGGGCTTTCTATTCTGTTCCATTGATCTATATTTCTGTCTTTGTGCCAGTACCATACTATCTTGATGACGGTGGCTTTGTAGTAGAGCCTGAAGTCAAGCAAGTTGATTCCTCCAGTTCCATTCTTCTTTCTCAAGATTGCTTTGGCTATTCGAGGTTTTTTGTATTTCCATACAAATTGTGAAATTATTTTTTCTAGTTCTGTGAAAAATACCGTTTGTAGCTTGATAGGGATTGCATTGAATCTATAGATTGCTTTGCATCGTATACTCATTTTCATAGTACTGATTCTTCCAATCCATGAACACGGTATATTTCTCCATCTATTTGTGTCCTCTTTGATTTCTTTCATCAGTGTTTTATAGTTTTCTATGTATAGGCCTTCATTTCTTTAGGTAGACATACCCCTAAGTATTTTGTTCTTTTTGATGCAATGGTGAAAGGTATTGTTTCCTTAATTTCTCTTTCTGTTTTCTCATTGTTCGTGTATAGTAATGCAAGGGATTTCTGCATGTTAATTTTATAACCTACAACATTACTGTATTCATTGATTAGCTCTAGTAATTTTCCGGTGGAATCTTTAGGGTTTTCTATGTAGAGGATCATGTCGTCTGCAAACAGTGAGAGTTTTACTTCTTCGTTTCCTATCTGGATTCCTTTTATTTCTTTTTCTGCTCTGATTTGCTGTGGCCAACACTTCCAAAACTATGTTGAATAGTAGTGGTGAGAGCAGGCACCCTTGTTTTCTTCCTGACTTTAAGGGAAATGCTTTCAGTTTTTCACCATTGAGGATAATGTTTGCTGTGGGTTTGTCATATGTAGCTTTTATTATGCTGAGGTATGTTCCCTCTATTCCTGCTTTCTGGAGAGTTTTTATCATAGATGGATGTTGAATTTTGTCAAGGGCTTTTTCTGCATCTATTGAGATAATCATATGGTTTTTATCTTTCAAATTGTTAATGTGGTGTATTACATTGATTGATTAGCCATATTAAAGAATCTTTGCATTCCTGGGCTAAAGCCCACTTGGTCATGGTGTATGATTTTTTTAATATGTTGTTAGATTCTGTTTGCTAGAATTTTGTTATGGATTTTTGCATCTATGTTTATCAGTGGTATTGACCTGTAGTTTTCTTTTATTGTGGCATCTTTGTCTGGTTTTGGTATTAGAATGATGGTGGCCTCATAGAATGAGTTTGGAAGTTTACCTTCATCTGCAATTTTCTGAAAGAGTTTGAGTAAGATAGGTGTTAGCTCTTCTCTAAATTTTTGGTAGAATTCAGCTGTGAAGACATCTGGTCCTGGGCTTTTGTTTGCTGGAAGATTTCTGATTACAGTTTCAATTTCCGTGCTTGTGATGGGTCTGTTCAGATCTTCTATTTCTTCCTGGTTCAGTTTTGGAAAGTTACACTTTTCTAAGAATTTGTCCATTTCTTCCAAGTTGTACATTTTATTGGCATAGAGCTGCTGGTAGTAATCTCATGATCTTTTGTATTTCAGAGTTGTCTGTTCTGATCTCCATTTTCATTTCTAATTTTGTTGATTTGGTTCCTCTCCCTTTGTTTCTTGATGAGTCTGGCTAACCGTTTGTCAATTTTATTTACCTTTTCATGAAACCAGATTTTAGCTTTGCTAAATTTTGCTATGGTCTCTTTTGCTTCTTTTGCATTTATTTCTGCCCTAATTTTAAGATTTCTTTCCTTCTACTAACCCTGGGGTTCTTCATTTCTTCCTTCTCTAGTTGCTTTAGGTGTAGAGTTAGATTATTTATTTGACTTTTTTCTTGTTTCTTGAGGTAAACCTGTAGTGATATGAACCTTCCCCCTTATCACTGCTTTTACAGTGTCCCATAGGTTTTGGGTTGTTGTGTTTTCACTTCCATTCATTTCTATGCATATTTTGATTTCTTCTATGATTTGTTGGTTATTCAGAAGCGTGTTATTTAGCCTCCATATGTATGAATTTTTAATAGTTTTTCCCTATAATTGAGATCTAATCTTACTGCATTGTGGTCAGAAAAGATGACTGGAATGATTTCAATTTTTCTGAATTTACCAAGGCTAGATTTATGGCCCAGTATGTGATCTATTCTGGAGAAGGTTCCGTGTGCACTTGAGAAAAAGGTGAAACTGATTATTTTGGGGTGCAATGTCCTATAGATATCAATTAGGTCTAGCTGGACCATTGTGTCATTTAAAGTTTGTGTTTCCTTGGTAATTTTCTGTTTAGTTGATCTATCCATAGGTGTGAGTGGGGTGTTAAAATCTCCCACTATTATTGTGTTTTTGTTAATTTCCCCTTCATACTTGTTAGCGTTTGCCTTACATATTGCGGTGCTCCTATGTTGGGTGCATATATATTTATAATTGTTATATCTTCTTCTTGGATTGATCCTTTGATCATTATGTAGTGTCCTTCTTTGTCTCTTTTCACATCCTTTATTTGAAAGTCTATTTTATCTGACATGAGTATTGCAACTCCTGCTTTCTTTTGGTCTCCGTTTGCATGAAATATTTTTTTCCAGCCCTTCACTTTCAGTCTGTATGTGTCCCTTGCTTTGAGGTGGGTCTCTTGTAGACAGCATATATAAGGGTCTTCCTTTTGTATCCATTCAGCCAGTCTTTGTCTTTTGGTTGGGGCATTCAACCCATTTACATTTAAGGTAATTGTTGATAAGATTGGTCCCGTTGCCATTTGCTTTGTTGTTTTGGGTTCACGTTCATACAACCTTTCTGTGTTTCCTGTCTAGAGAAGATCCTTTAGCATTTGTTGAAGAGCTGGTTTGGTGGTGCTGAATTCTCTCAACTTTTGCTTGTCTGTAAAGCTTTTGAATTCTCCATCATATCTGAATGAGATCCTTGCTGGGTACAGTAATCTGGGTTGCAGATTCTTCTTTCATTACTTTCAGTATGTCCTGCCATTCCCTTCTGGCCTGAAGAGTTTCTATTGAAAGATCAGCTGTTATCCTTATGGGAATCCCCTAGTGTGTTATTTGTTGTTTCTCCCTTGCTGCTTTTAATAGTTTTCTTTGTGTTTCATCTTTGTTAATTTGATTAATATGTGTCTTGGGGTGTTTCGCCTTGGGTTTATCCTGTTTGGGGCTCTCTGGGTTTCTTGGACTTGGGTGGCTATTTCCTTCCCCATTTTAGGGAAGTTTTCAGCTATTATCTCCTCGAGTATTTTCTCATGGCCTTTCTTTTGTCTTCTTCTTCTGGGACTCCTATGATTCAAATGTTGGGGTGTTTCACATTATCCCAGAGGTCCCTGAGGTTGTCCTCATTTCTTTTAATTCTTTTTTCTTTTTTCCTCTCTGCTTCATTTATTTCCACCATTTAACTTCCACCTCACTTATCCTTTCTTCTGCCTCCGTTATTCTACTCTTGGTTCCCTCCAGAGTGTTTTTGATCTCATTTATTGCATTATTCATTTTTAATTGACTCCTTTTTATTTCTTTTAGGTCCTTGTTAAACATTTATTGCATCTTCTCAATCCTTGTCTCCAGGTTATTTATCTGTAACTCTATTTTGTTTTCAAGATTTTGGATCATTTTTATTATCATTATTCTAAATTCTTTTTCAGGTAGATTCCCTATCTCCTCCTCTTTCATTTGGTGGGCATTTTTCCTGTTCCTTTACCTGTTGGGTATTTCTCTGCCTTTTCATCTTATTTAGATTGCTGTGTTTGGCATGGCCATTCTGTATTCTGGTAGTCTGTGGGTCCTTTTTATTGTGGTGATTTCTCCCAGTGGGTAGGGCTGGATGTTTGGCTTGTCGACGTTTGCTGGTTAGGGAAGCTTGAGTCTGTGTTCTGGTGGGTGGAGCTGGATTTCTTCTCTCTGGAGTGCAGTGGAGTGTCTAGTAGTGAATTTTGGGATGGGTCTATGGGTTTGGTGTGACTTTGGGCAGCCTGTGTATTGACGCTCAGGGTTATGTTCCTGCGTTGCTGGAGAATTTGTGTGGTGTGCCTTGCTCTGGAACTTATTGGCTCTTGGGTGGTGGTTGGTTTCAGTGTAGGTATGTAAGATTTTGGATGATCTTTTATCAATTAATGTTCCTTGTAATCAGGAGTTTTCTGGTGTTCTCAGGTTTGGGGCTTAAGCCTCTTGCCTCTGGATTTCAGTCTTATTCTTCCAGTAACCTCAGGACTTCCCCATCCACACAGCACTGACAAGAAAACTTCTAGGTTAATGGTGAAAGGATTCTCCATAGCGAGTGACACCCAGAGAGGTTCACAGAGTTACATGAAGAAGAGGAGAGGGAGGAAGGAGATAGAGATGAGCAGGAGAAGAAAAAGGGGGATTCAAGAGAAGAGAGACAGATCTAGGTTGTACTCTGCTCCCTAAGTGTTCTCCACAGCCCAGAACACCCACAGAGATTCACAGAATTGAATTGAGGAGAGAAGAGAGAGGGAGGAAATAGAGGTGATCTGGGGGAGAAAAGGGAGAGTCAAAGGGGGAGAGAGTGATCAAACCAGTAATCACACTCCTGAGTAAAAATGGGTACTGAAGGTTGGATTCTTAAATGTCCAAAATTGATATCAAATACTGAAAAACAAAGATTAAAAATCTAGAGTAGATGTTAGACTCTTAAAAATACAATATTAAAAAACAACAAAAACACAAAAAATTTAAGAAATATATATGAAGTTTGCTTTAAAACTAGGGTCCTGTGCTCGCTTCGGCAGCACATATACTAAAATTGGAACGATACAGAGAAGATTAGCATGGCCCCTGCGCAAGGATGACACGCAAATTCGTGAAGCGTTCCATATTTTTAGATTACTGTACCCAGCAAGGATCTCATTCAGATATGAAGGAGAATTCAAAAGCTTTACAGACAAGCAAAAGCTGAGAGAATTCAGTACCACCAAACCAGCTCTTCAACAAATGCTAAAGGAACTTCTCTAGACAGGAAACACAGAAATGTTGTATAAACGTGAACCCCAAACAACAAAGTAAATGGCAATGGGACCATACTTATCAATAATTACCTTAAATGTAAATGGGTTGAATGCCCCAACCAAAAGACAAAGATTGGCTGAATGGATACAAAAACAAGACCCCTATATATGCTGTCTACAAGAGACCCACCTCAAAACCAGAGACACATACAGACTAAAAGTGAAGGGCTGGAAAAAAATATTTCATGCAAACGGAGACCAAAAGAAAGCAGGAGTCGCAATACTCATATCAGATAAAATAGACTTTCAAATAAAGGAGGTGAAAAGAGACAAAGAAGGACACTACATAATGATCAAAGGATCAATCCAAGAAGAAGATATAACAATTATAAATATATATGCACCCAACATAGGAGCACCGCAATATGTACGGCAAACGCTAACAAGTATGAAAGAGGAAATTAATAGTAACACAATAATAGTGGGAGACCTTAATACCCGACTCACAACTATGGATAGATCAACTAAACAGAAAATCAATAAGGAAACACAAACCTTAAATGATACAATGGACCAGCTAGACCTAGTTGATATCTATAGGACATTTCACCCCAAAACAATCAACTTCACCTTTTTCTCAAGCGCACACGGAACCTTCTCCAGAATAGATCACATCCTGGGCCATAAATCTGGTCTTGGAAAATTCAAAAAAATTGAAATCATTCCAGTCATCTTTTCTGACCACAGTGCAGTAAGATTAGATCTCAATTACAGGAAAAAAATTGTTAAAAATTCCAACATATGGAGGCTAAATAACACGCTTCTGAATAACCAACAAATCATAGAAGAAATCAAAAAAGAAATCAAAATATGTATAGAAACGAATGAAAATGAAAGGACAACAACCCAAAACCTATGGGACACTGTAAAAGCAGTGCTAAGGGGAAGGTTCATAGCATTACAGGCTTACATCAAGAAACAAGAAAAAAGCCAAATAAATAACCTAACTCTACACCTAAAGCAATTAGAGAAGGAAGAAATGAAGAACCCCAGGGTTAGCAGAAGGAAAGAAATCTTAAAAATTAGGGCAGAAATAAATGCAAAAGAAACTAAAGAGACCATAGCAAAAATCAACAAAGCTAAAAGTTTGTTTTTTGAAAAAATAAACAAAATTGACAAACCATTAGCAAGACTCATTAAGAAACAAAGAGAGAAGAACCAAATTAACAAAATAAGAAATGAAAAGGGTGAGATCACAACAGACAACACTGAAATCCAAAGGATCATAAGAGACTACTACCAGCAGCTCTATGCCAATAAAATGGACAACTTGGATGAAATGGACAAATTCTTAGAAAAGTATAACTTTCCAAAACTGAACCAGGAAGAAATAGAAGATCTTAACAGAACCATCACAAGCAAGGAAATCGAAACTGTAATCAAAAATCTTCCAGCAAACAAAAGCCCAGGACCAGATGGCTTCACAGCTGAATTCTACCAAAAATTTAGAGAAGAGCTAACACCTATCTTACTCAAACTCTTCCAGAAAATTGCAGATGAAGTTAAACTTCCAAACTCATTCTATGAGGCCACCATCACCCTAATTCCAAAACCAGACAAAGATGCCACAAAAAAAGAAAACTACAGGCCAATATCACTGATGAACATAGATGCAAAAATCCTTAACAAAATTCTAGCAAACAGAATCCAACAATATATTAAAAAAATCATACACCATGACCAAGTGGGCTTTATCCCAGGAATGCAAGGATTCTTTAATATCCGCAAATCAATCAACGTAATACACCACATTAAAAAATTGGAAGATAAAAACCATATGATTATCTCAGTAGATGCAGAGAAAGCCTTTGACAAAATTCAGCACTCATTTATGATTAAAACTCTCCAGAAAGCAGGAATAGAAGGAACATACCTCAACATAATAAAAGCTATATATGACAAACCCACAGCAAGCATCACCCTCAATGGTGAAAAATTGAAAGCATTTCCTCTGAAATCAGGAACAAGACAAGGATGCCCACTCTCACCACTACTATTCAACATAGTGTTGGAAGTTATGGCCACAGCAATCAGAGCAGAAAAAGACGTAAAAGGAATCCAGATAGGAAAAGAAGAAGTGAAACTCTCGCTGTTTGCAGATGACATGATCCTCTACATAGAAAACCCTAAAGACTCTACCAGAAAATTACTAGAGCTAATCAATGAATATAGTAAAGTTGCAGGATATAAAATTAACACACAGAAATCCCTTGCATTCCTATATACTAACAATGAAAAAACAGAAAGGGAAATTAAGGAAACAATACCATTCACCATTGCAACAAAAAGAATAAAATACTTAGGAGTATATCTACCTAAAGAAACAAAAGACCTATACACAGAAAACTATAAAACATTGATGAAAGAAATCAAAGAGGACACAAACAGATGGAGAAACATACCGTGTTCATGGATTGGAAGAATCAATATTGTCAAAATGGCTATTCTACCCAAAGCAATCTATAGATTCAATGCAATCCCTATCAAGCTACAAACGGTATTTTTCACAGAACTAGAAAAAATAATTTCACAATTTGTATGGAAATACAAAAAACCTCGAATAGCCAAAGTAATCTTGAGAAAGAAGAATGGAACTGGAGGAATCAACCTGCCTGACCTCAGACTCTACTACAAAGCCACAGTCATCAAGACAGTATGGTACTGGCACAAAGACAGAAATATAGATCAATGGAACAGAATAGAAAGCCCAGAGATAAATCCACGAACCTATGGACACCTTATCTTTGACAAAGGAGGCAAGGATATACAATGGAAAAAAGACAATCTCTTTAACAAGTGGTGCTGGGAAAACTGGTCAGCCACTTGTAAAAGAATGAAACTAGAACACTTTCTAACACCATACACAAAAATAAACTCAAAATGGATTAAAGATCTAAACGTAAGACCAGAAACTATAAAACTCCTAGAGGAGAACATAGGCAAAACCCTCTCTGACATAAATCACAGCAAGATCTTCTATGACCCACCTCCCAGAATATTGGAAATAAAAGCAAAAATAAACAAATGGGACCTAATGAAAATTAAAAGCTTTTGCACAACAAAGGAAACTATAAGTAAGGTGAAAAGACAGCCCTCAGATTGGGAGAAAATAATAGCAAATGAGGAAACAGACAAAGGATTAATCTCAAAAATATACAAGCTACTCCTGAAGCTCAATTCCAGAAAAATAAATGACCCAATCAAAAAATGGGCCAAAGAACTAAACAGACATTTCTCCAAAGAAGACATACAGATGGCTAACAAACACATGAAAAGATGCTCCACATCACTCATCATCAGAGAAATGCAAATCAAAACCACAATGAGGTACCATTACACGCCAGTCAGGATGGCTGCTATCCAAAAGTCTACAAGCAATAAATGCTGGAGAGGGTGTGGAGAAAAGGGAACCCTCTTACACTGTTGGTGGGAATGCAAACTAGTACAGCCACTATGGAAAACAGTGTGGAGATTTCTTAAAAAACTGGAAATAGAACTGCCATATGACCCAGCAATACCACTTCTGGGCATACACACTGAGGAATCTAGATCTGAAAGAGACACGTGCACCCCAATGTTCATCGCAGCACTGTTTATAATAGCCAGGACATGGAAACAACCTAGATGCCCATCAGCAGATGAATGGATAAGGAAGCTATGGTACATATACACCATGGAATATTACTCAGCCTTTAAAAAGAATTCATTTGAATCAGTTCTAATGAGATGGATGAAACTGGAGCCCATTATACAGAGTGAGGTGAGCCAGAAAGATAAAGACCAATACAGTAAACTAACACATATATACGGAATTTAGTAAGATGGTAACAATGGCCCTATATGCAGGGCAGAAGAAGAGACGCAGAAGTACAGAACAGACTTTTGAACTCTGTGGGAGAAGGGGAGGGTGGGATGTTTCGAAAGAACAGCATGTATATTTTCTGTGGTGAAACAGACCACCAGCCCAGGTGGGAGGCATGAGTCAAGTGCTCGGGCCTGTTGGGCTGGGAAGATCCAGAGGAATCGGGTGGAGAGGGAGGTGGGATGGGAGACCGGGATGGGGAATTCGTGTAACTCTATGGCTGATTCACATCAATGTATATTCTCTGTGCTGTATAATATAGCCTTTCTTTTTCAACCTTTAAAAAAAAAAATAAAATAAAATAAAAAATAAAACTAGGGTCCTTTTTTTTTTTTTCCCCAGGTTATAGTGGGTTATAAAAATGAAAATTAAGGAGTAAGAGAGGAGTAATAGAGGGCTTTTGGAGAAGGCAATGGCACCCCACTCTTGCCTGGAAAATCCCATGGACGGAGGAGCCTGGTAGGCTACAGTCCATGGGGTTGCTAAGAGTAGGACAAGACTGAGTGACTTCACTTTCACTTTTCACTTGAATGCATTGGAGAAGGAAATGGCAACCCACTCCAGTGTTCTTGCCTGGAGAATCCCATGGATGGGGGAGCCTGGTGGGTTGCCATCTCTGGGGTCGAACAGAGTCAGACACGACTGAAGTGACTTAGCAGCAGCAGCAGCAATAGAGGGCTTTAAAAAAAAAAAAAGAAAGAGAAAAAAATTTAATTAAAATAATAATAATTATAGTAAATATATATCTAGGAGTTTCTCTGGAACTGTTGTGGGCAATGTGGGTTTGGTTTAATTTCAGATAGCTCCTTGTTCAAGCTTACACTTCTCGATATCTGTAGGCCCCTTCCAGTGTAGTCGGTGTTAACTACAGGGATTTTAATCTCTTGCTCCTGTCACTTCTAAAGAGGTTCCCTTTGTTTATTGGCTTCTGTTTGCAGGTCTCTTCAGTGTCTAGTTTCCATGCTGACACAAGTGGGCGGAAGTGGTCTCTTGTTTAAGTTCATTTGTTCAGTCGTGCTGTGGGGAGGGAGAGGCGCTGCAGACAAATGTCACTGGCCTGTGTGGGAGCACTCGCAGTGTTCCGGCCACCTGGGTTTGCCCCCGCTCACGGCGCGTGTGCTTTCCCCATCTACACTTCTCAGGCTCCAGGCTGCTCTGTAGGGAGTGGGCCCTGAGTTGCATGCACTTCCCAGGCCTAAGCCGCTCTGGTTTAGGTTTTCGGGTACTCCACAAAGATGGGCCTGCGTTTTGTGCCTTCCCCGGTCAGTCGGAGCAGCTCAGGCAACCAGGAGCTTGACTAGCACACTCTCCCCAGGTGCAGTGCGCCTTATGCCCTCCGCAGTCTCAGCCTCAGTTTTCACGCGCGTTGGTCTGGTGCGTCTTGTGTCTCTTCTGGGGAGCTGATTTCTGGCTGTGACCCTCCCGGAGGATGTCAACCATCCAGAATCTCAGGAAGTCTTTGGTTAGAAGCTGGAAGCCTGTTTGCCGTTTGGTAGGGGATACCGTCTCTGGGGCCGAGTTTGCCCCTTCCCCTCCCCCCTGCCTCCTGCCTCTGGTGAGGATGGGCCAGTCCGCAGCCAGCTAGCTCTTCTCTGATATTCAGTCAGTCCTTTGTTCTGGGAACGGGCGGGTAGTGCCTAAATTAAGGGTTTTTCCCAGGTTAATTCTCTCTCTCTTGCTATCCCACAGTTTAAGTTGCTCTCTTGTTTGCTCCATCAGATTGCCCTCAGGGCTTTCGGGCCCAGTCCTTACCCTAAGCAATATCTCCCGCTCCTCTCTGTTCAGCCCCCGCTTGCTGGTGGCAGATGCAAGCATCTGGGGTACTTTTCTGCTGGGACTTGTTTTTAGGCATATAATCTGTGATTTTATTTACTTTTTCCTCCCAGTTGGGTTGCCCTCCAAGATTTGAAAACTTCCCCCAGACCTACCGGTGAGAGGGTTTCCTGGTGTTTGAAAACTTCCTCTATTAAGACTCCCTTCTGGGGACAGATCTCCATCCCTAACTCTATTGTCTCTCTTTTTATCTTTTATATTTTGTCCTATCTCCTTTCGAAGACAATGGGCTGCTTTTCTGGGTGTCTGATGTCTTCTGCTAGTGATCAGAAGTTGTTTTGTGGAGTTTGCTCAGCGTTCAAATGATCTTTTGATGAATTTGTGGGGGAGAAAGTGGTCTCCCCGTCCTATTCCTCAGCCATCTTAGCTCCCTCCCATCCTGTCATTTTTGAGATTGCATCCAAGTACTGCATTTTGGGCTGTTTTGTTGACCATGATGGCTACTCCATTTCTTCTAAGGGATTCCTGCCCACAGTAGTAGATATAATGGTCATCTGAGTTAAATTCACCCATTCCAGTCCATTTTAGTTTGCTGATTCCTAGAATGTCGACATTCACTCTTGTCATCTCCTGTTTGACCACTTCCAATTTGCCTTCATTCATGGACCTAACATTCCAGGTTCCTATGCAATACTGCTCTTTACAGCATCAGACCTTGCTTCTATCACCAGTCACATCCACAACTGGGTATTGTTTTTGCTTTGGCTCCATCCCTTCATTCTTTCTGGAGTTATTTCTCCACTGATCTCCAGTAGCATTTTGGGCACCTACCGACCTGGGGAGTTCCTCTTTCAGTATCCTATCATTTTGCCTTTTCATACTGTTCATGGGGTTCTCAAGGCAAGAATTCTGAAGTGGTTTGCCATTCCCTTCTCCAGTGGACCACATTCTGTCAGACCTCTCCACCATGACCCGACCATCTTGGGTGATGCCACACGGCATGGCTTAGTTTCATTGAGTTAGAGAAGGCTGTGGTCCTGTGATCAGATTGGCTAGTTTTCTGTGATTATGGTTTCAGTGTGTCTGCCCTCTGAAGCCCTCTTCCAACACCAACCGTCTTACTTGGGTTTCTCTTACCTTGGACGTGGGTTATAAAGCTCAGTGTTTATACATTTCATATAGGACAGATTGAAAATTATGTAAGTAATGGGAAAGAGTAAATTCTCTTTAAGAGTGCAAAAAAACACTCTACCTTAGAAGAGAAATTTGCTGTAGAAGCTACACAAAAAGCAAACAATCAAACAACCTTATGGATTCCTTCTGTCAAATCAAGTTATGCAAGAGCCTAAGGCAAGATATTTCTTGTAGAAAGCAATAGTAAACTTTAAATGTAGCAGACTTCCAAACCCCTAACATTTTAGTCTTTATCACAGGAAACAAAATGGAATCTGACTTTTTAATATAATATCATCTTTAAACACTTAGAGAATTCCTATATTTTAAAATCAGTCAAATTACATGTAGTGTAACTAAGTCTAGTAGGGGAGAAGAGCCTGCCAGTTTATGAAATAAAATCTGAGTTACACTTCATTTCTCAAGGCTCAATTACAATGACTTGTAAGGAAGAAGCAGCATCACTATTGTGAACTGATTACTTCCCTCTGATAATGATATGTGTGAATTTTCATCAAGTTTCTTTATTAGTGATACAGATTTGCTTATGAGGAAACTTCCCTTGGACAAATAAGCTATTATTATTATAAGAAAGTGTTTTGAAAAGTGTATAACTAAGATCAAATGTACAAAAAAATCTCCTTATGTACATGTTGAAAATGAATAACCCTAGACACCATCTCATACCCAAATGAATCTATATTTTTTTAAAAGATGATTCCTTTGCACATCTAAGTTTGAGAACCACTAAAATATAGGCAAAACTCTGATGATCTTCATCTTTACCTAAAATGTATGAGTGTGAGAGCATGGAGACCAGAAAATGATCTTGGCAAATGGTTCAAAGCCCCAGAGAAAATTATTATGTATTCATATAATGCAGTAGCATTTGCTTCTGCATAAGAAAGAATAGCTAGTAAAACTAGACTTATTCTCCTGTCATAAACAATTATAAAACTGGAAAAAATATATAAGACAGTTGTTGTCATACATTAAATGATGAGAAGCACAGGGTCAGAGTTCTTGAGCAAAGGAATACTCAGGTAAAACCTATATTCACCTGGGCTTTCTGCCTGGGGGCACTTTTCAGAGCAGAAAATATAGTGAAGTAGAGACAAAGTACAGAGGAACTGTCTCACTGAGCTGCAGAAGCAGACATCAGGATTTATACTAGCTAAAGTGACTGGATTTTGTGGGACAAGCTATTAGAATATATGTCAAGATATCAATACATCTAGAAAGTTTGATCAATCTCAAGCACGATAAATAGAAATCAAAACCATTCCTAGTTATTTAATAGCCAAGCTGCTGAAAACCAAAACTAAAGAGAAAAGTAACTTAAATGTCCATCAACAGAAGCATGGATAAAGAAGTTTAGTACACATATATAGAAAAATGGTGCTGATGAACCTATTTGCAGGGGAAAAATAGAGATTCTGACATAGAAAACAGTCTTGTGGCTACAATAGGAGAGGGTGGCACAAACTGAAAGAGTAACATTGAAACATATACATTACCGTATGTAAAATAAATAGCTAATGGGAGGTTGCTATGTAGCACAGGGAGCTCAACTTTGTCCTCTATGACAACCTAGGAGGATGGCATGGGGCGGAGGTAGGAAAGAGGTTCAAAAGGGAGGAGACGTAAATATACTTATGGTTGATTCTCTTTGTTATATGGCAGAAACCAACACAATACTGTAATTTTTCTCCAACTAAAAATAAATTTAAAAATAAAATAAAAATTAAAACATAAAAAAAAACTGTGTAATTAAGTTAAGGATACACATTTTAATCTACAGAAAACTCATTTTCAAAAATACAAAGGAGTATAGCTAAAATATGAATAAAAGGAAAAATATAATACTAAGAAATGTTTAATGTATGGATATGAGAGCTGGGCCACAAAGAAAGCTGAGCACTGAAGAACTGATGTTTTGAACTGTAGTATTGGAGAAGATTTTTGAGAGTCCCTTGGACTGCAAGGAGATCAAACCAGTCAATCCTAAAGGAAATCAGTCCTGAATATTATCATTTGGGGAATGAAAAAGAGGCCAGAGCCAGAGATGCTATAGACCAGTTGGCGTACTACGGCCCATGGGCCGAATCGGTCACCACCTGGTTTTCTATAGCTTGCAAGTTAAGAATGGTTTTTACGTTTTTTAATGGTTGAGAAAAAAATCAAAAGAAGGACAATATTTTATGACACATGAAAATTATGTGAAGTTTACATTTTAGTGCCTACCAACTGTTTTATTAGAATACAGCCATGTTCATTCATTCATGTTTTATCTATGGCTGCTTTCACACCACAACAGCAGAACTGAGTGCTTGTGGAAGAGACTGCCTGGCTCATAAAGCCTAAAGGATTTACTATGTGGCCCTTTACAGAAAAAACTTTCCAAACCCTATAAACAGTAAAAGGATAATAAAGAAATAGTACTTAAAACTTTATGGTAACAAATTCAACAATCAAGGTGAAAAAAACACATCCCTGAAAAATATAACTAACCAAAACTAACAAAAAAAAATAAATAAAACATGTGAACATCTATTAGATATTGAATTTGTAATCAAAAACCTTTCCATAAAAGTAAATTCCAGGTCCAAAGGTGTCCATATACTAAATTTAATTTCAGATGGATTGCAGCCCTAAATATAGAGAGTAAAATAATAAATATATAACCTCAGAGGATAGCTTGTGTTGGAAAATAGTTTTTAACCAGGATTGCAAAAGTACTAACCATAAGGAATAACATTGATAAATTGGACTTTACTCAAATTCAGAACTTATGTTCATCAGAAAATTCCTTTAAAAGAATGAAAAGGCAAGCCACAGATGGGAGAAGATATTTTCAAAATGTATCACTGGCAAAAAGAACTCCTACAAACCAATTCTTTTTTTTAAAGGCAACACTTTTTTTAATGAGCAAAAGAATTGAACAGTCCCTCTCCAAAGGAGGAAAAGCCAATAAGCATTAAAATTGCTCACTATCACTAATTATCAGAGAAGAGCAAATTAAAAATACAGTGATAAAAATCTATTGTTTGCAACTTAACACCTTGCCTCAAACTGAATCAAATTTTCTTTATACAACTTCTACTTCTCCATTCTCAGCTATGTAGATTGGATAGGAACCAACTCAACCTTAACTCTAAGGCTAGAACTTGATTAAGCCTAGCCAATTAACATACCCCATTTTCTGGCTGCAACGTTTGGTATGAGCATGAAACCCAATCAGAACCAGTGAAATATGAAACTATAATTTGAAGTTACAGTTTCAAGCAGGGGAATTTTTCTTTCCAATTAGAAATACCAGCAGAGATTATTTTCTTTTTTTTCCCTGAGGGATAGCCAGTGACCTGAGATCTAGGACTAGTACAGTCAAAAAAGGAGAGTCTAGAAAATCAAAGAGAAAAAAAGGGTTGATTGTAAAGGTGAGTGGGATAGGACAGATGAAGAGAAAGTTTCCTTGTTGTTGTTGCACATAGCTATTAGGAAGGTGGATAAAATCTCATCTGAAGCTAATCCCACCCATGATATTTTTGTATATGTCAACCAACAAATTTCCTTTATTATATAAGTCACTTTGAGTTGAGTTTTCAATGGCTACAACATATAGTTCTAATATTGATATTGTTACCATATTGTAGTGCTTGCTAATGTAGCAGAAAACATGCTCAGGGTTTTGCGTCAGGGGTCCCTAACCCCCAGAGCTGTACCTACTGCACTAGCAGGAACTGAGTGACTGGCAAAAAAGTGAAACTTCATCTGCTGCTCCCCATCACTCCCCATTCCTCACACTACCACCTGAACCACCCCCCACCCAGCCTTGTCCATGGAAAAATTGTCTTTCATGAAACCCGTCCCTGGTGCCAAAAAGATGGGGGACCTCTGCTTTACACACACAATCCCTAAACTCCAACATACTGAGACAGGCATTATGACCTCCATTTTGCAGAGGAGTCAACCAAGAAACAGAGATGCTGAGTGGTCAAGAGATTAACACTCAAACATACAGTTGCCTCTTCCTCCATAAAACCTGTGTCTCAGGAGAGCCCTACCAATCAATGACTGAAACTACATCAGCATTTGAGCTACACATGGACCTGGAGAGCTGAGTCACATAAGGAAGAACCTATGAGCATTTTATTATTATTTCAAAGTAAACAACAAAAAATTATGTATTTACCTTTTTAGTGGTTGGGACACAGACTTGGATTACTGTAATACTGAATGGTTTGCCTTGAAAATGAACAGAGATCATTCTGTCGTTTTTGAGATTGCACCCAAGTACTGCATTTTGGACCCTTTTTTTTTTTTTTTTTTCCTATGAGGGCTACTCCATTTCTTCTAAGGGATTCCTGCTCACAGTAGTAGATGTACTAGTCATCTGAATTAAATTCACTCATTCCAGTCCATTTTAGTTCACTGATTCCTAAAATATCAATGTTCACTCTTGCCATCTCGTTTGACCATTTCCAATTTGCCTTGATTCATGGACCTAACATTCCAGGTTCCTATGCAATACTGTTCTTTACAGCATCGAACTTTACTTTCACCACCAGACACATCCATAACTGGGCGTTGTTTCCACTTTGGCTCAGCCTCTTCTTTCCTTCTGGAGCTATTTCTCCACTCTTCTCCAGCAGCATATTGGGCACCTACCAACCTGGGAAGTTCATCTTCCATTGTCATATCTTTTTGCCTTTTCATAGTGTTCATGGGGTTTTCAAGAGAAGAATGCTAAAGTGGCTTGCCATTCTCTTCTCCAATGGACCTCGTTTTGTCAGAAGTCTCCATCATGACCCATCTGCCTTGGGTGGCCCTACATGTTATGGCTCATTCTTTCATTGAGTTAAACAAGGTTGTGGTCCATGTGACCAGTTTGGTTAGTTTTCTGTGATTGTGGCTTTCATTCTGTCTGCCCTCTGATGGATGCGGATAAGAGACCTGTGGAAGTTTTCTAGTGGGAGGAATTAGCTGTGGGTAAAACTGGGGCTTGCTCTACTCTGGTGGGCAGGGTCATGCTCAGTAAATCTTTAATTCAACTTTCTGCTGATGGGTGGGGTTGTGTTCCCTCCCTGTAGTTGGCTAAACTATGGTAGGGGTAATGGTGGTAATGGCGACATCCTTCAGAAGGCCTTATGTCTGCATACTGCTGCTCCCAGGCCTGTTTTAGTCGGTGCCCCTGACCCTCCGGCAAGCCACTATTGACCCACACCTCCGCCTGAGACTCCTGGACACTCACAGCAAGTTGGCTCAGTCTATTGTGGGGTGACTGCTCCTTTGTCCTGGGTCCTGGTGCACACAAGATTTTGTTGTGCCCTCCAAGAGTCTGTTTTCCTAAGAACTCTCAGTCCTTTTGCCAGATCTCCAGGTTGGGAAATCTATTGTGGGACCTAGAACTTTTGCAACAGTGTGAGAGCTTCTTTGGTATAATTGTTCTCTAATTTGTGTGACACTGTTTGGTGGCTCTGTAATGGCACTAATGGTGACCTTCCCCCAGAGGACTTAAGCCACACACTGCCTACCAGGTCTGCTGCAGCCAGAGCCCCTGTCCCCGTGGCAGGCCTCTGCTGACCCCTGCCTCGGCAGGAGACACTCAGACACTCAAAGGCAGATCCGGCTCCAACTCCTGTGGAGGCCACTGCCCCTTTCTCTGGGTCCCGGTGCACAGAAGGTTTTGTTTGCGCCCTCTGAGCATCTCTGGAAAGTCTGAGGTTTGATTCTAAACGTGATTTTTGCCCCTCCTACCAACTTGTTGGGGCTACGCCCTTGGACACGGGGTATCTTTTTTTGGTAGGATACAATATTCTCCTGTCAATGGCTGTTCAGCAGCTAGTCACAATCTTGGTGTTCTCACACGATAGGATGAGCGCACGTCCTTCTACTCTGCCATCTTATAGGAGAGTGAGAGGGAAAGTGTTTAATAGACAGTTTGAGGGAATTCATTTTTTTTTCCTTTATTTTAAACTCTTTAATATTAAACAACCTAGGGGAAGAAGCAGACTAGAGTTGTCCTGCTTTTGTGGCCCAAGGAGAAGCATGACCTACTCCGCGATACACTCAATGTAAAGGACACAGATACTTGAGACATAAATTACAAATCATAGACTTCTACTGGCTGCCTAACCACAAGACAGAGACAGAAAGACCCCAGTGGCTCCTGCCAATCCCAGCATTGCCCCACATTATTTGTTTAATCATCTCCAGATCCTTTCAAGCCTCCTCACTGCACTGCCTCTAATTCCTCCTAAGTTACTTCCCAAGTATAATGTTCTGAGAGTGTATAGTACAAACTATGCAAAAGCTGGTTCTGTTATGCAGAAGCAGAAAAAAAGAAATGTCAGCTTTCCAGCTTCCCTCAAAGATTCTGACAAACAGCACAGGAGGTGGCATTCGGTTAGTAGGAATCAAGCAATTTCCTAGTAATTTTTTATTACTTAATTTATTTTTTTAATTATAAAAATAATATATTTTCTGAAGAAAAAATTGAGAATATAAATAAGCAATTTAAAGTAAAAATGTAAATCCCTATAATATCACTATTAGCGATAAGTACTGTTATCTTCAGACATTTTGTGTATGTATGGTTTTCCTTGTTTTTTTACCAAAAAGCATGGAATAATTCAGTACTTCAAACTCTTTGCATTACTGGGCATCCTTCATACCAATAAATAGGCTCTCACAACATGATACTATGGCTAGGTAGTCCATTACACATGTATTATGACAATCAATTTAACCATTCTGTTGATGTTCAAATCATCTCCAAATTTTAAACTTGCTATGTTGAACATTTTGCAATGTAATATCTCTACCCTTGTCAAATTATCTCCATGGGATAAATGCTTAGAAGTCAAATTTCTGAGTCAAAAAAATAACATTTTTAAAGCTTTTGACATGTATGCACTCTCTGGAAAATTTGTACAAATTTATATTTATAGACTCAAACTTGAAAGTTCACCTAGCCATTGATTGCCTTAAATACTTGTTCTCCATCAATGCTCTTCTGTAATTTGCCTTCATTCTCAATAGAAGAGAAGTTGCTCTCTATAAATCCTTTCTTAGTTTATTGATAAACTTGACTGTCAAACCCACACATGCCAAAGACTGTCTTTATACTCCTTCTTCAGAAAATAGAAACCCACAT
Source organism: Muntiacus reevesi (assembly GCF_963930625.1). Classification (NCBI taxonomy): domain Eukaryota; kingdom Metazoa; phylum Chordata; class Mammalia; order Artiodactyla; family Cervidae; genus Muntiacus; species Muntiacus reevesi. Next base: position 72,449,496 of record NC_089257.1, read on the forward strand.
TTCTTGGACGTTTAAAAATATGAAAGAGACATATTAGATGCAATAGGTTTTCAATAAATATTTCTAATGAATAAATGAATGAGTGGAGAATAGCTGGGTTTAACCCAGATCTATCTAACTCCAAAGACATTGTTGTAGACATGTGATGCCTGCTTGATTCATACTGAGTCCTGCTTCTGGAAATGACCTTTGATGTACAGGAAGAACCCCACATCTAACTAATCTGATCAGATTCTCTCCTGGAAATCTGAATGGGAGAGAGTTCAGTCCTCAGAACCGGACTGCATTGATTTCCAAACTCTGGAGAGATCCACAAAGTCCTGGGGGTGGGATCCCCAGAGATGCCCTCATTTATCAACTTTTTTTGCTCTTCCTCCAGTCTTATGAAATACCCCCAAGAACTTTTCATTATTTTTCTATGTTTTATTTTAAGCTAGTCAGTGTCTGCTTTTATTGCCTCACAACAAGCAACCTGAAATATTAACAAGAACCTAGACTGTGACTCCAAGTGATGGCGAGGTCTTAAGAAAAAAATTAATACCTCACAAAACCCTGGGAGCCTCTGTTAGGCAGACCTGCCTCAGAAATAAGAACCAGTTGCTGGTAGCAGACTGCTGGTAGCCAACTTCCAGATGTCTTGTTACCAGAAATTCCATGAAAATGTGGGCATAAAAGTGCATAAATTTCAGACATCACAGAGGGCCTGTGCCTTCATTGTTCTTTTCCCATATGTTACAAAAGAACAGACTGTGTAGCTCTGGGTGTGTGGCAAGCTGCAACAGTGGCTAAGTGAATTTTCCTATCAAAGAGCCTGGAGAAAGTTAAACTGTTTCTTTGAAACACTGCAGGTATAGCTCATACCTTCTGGAAACTAATTATGAGAACTAAATGTCCTTGAATAAACCTGCCAAAAGTGAAAAGACTTGGGCTATTACTTCTTTTTAATGTTTCATGAATTTTTCAAACAGCTGTAGGTGTGTGGAGATTGCAGTTGAAACCATTGGAAACTGGGGAGGGAAATCATTTAGACTAAAAGAAGGAAAAAAAAAAAGACTATCTCTTCTATCAGATCCATCTTATGCGGCTTCTCCCTTCAAGACATTTTCTTGGGTATATCCTCAGAAAGTATGCAATAATGATGCTTTACTTTCCTCTCTCTAATAAGCTCTTCAGCACCAGCTCTTTCCAACCCACTGAGGCTCTTCATAATCTGACTCTACCCTCCATGTCCAATCATGTGTCCCCTTGAATAAATCTTATACTACAACTAGGCTGCCACCCCTCTTCACCTCTATTTCTCTCTCTCTCGCCTTAATGTCACTTCAGTCCTGTCCGACCTTTTGCAACCCCATGCCAGGCCCTGTCCGTGGGATTTCCCAGATAAGAATACTGGAGTCAGTTGCCATTTCCTTCTCCAAAATATCTTCCCCATCCAGGGATCAAACCCGGGTCTCCTGTATTGAAGGCAGATTCTTTACCATCTGAGCCACCAGGGAGGCCCTCTCTCCCTTTCCTCGTGCTCTATATTAATCCTCCCTCATTATACTCTCACCTGTCCTGAAAATCCATTAAGATCCAGCTCAAGGCCTCACCCTCCAACCTCCTTAATCACAACACTTTCACTTGTCTTAGAATTTTGCAGTGGATACAAACTCTCCAGGCCCAAAACTCAGACATCTAGAAATAGAACTCCTTTTACTTTTCTGTAATTAAATGTGATTTCTAGCTTAAGCTCCCAGTCTAACCAGAAGTAGTAATTTGATTGTAATCACATTTGTTTCTTCTCATTCAGATCATTTCTGCATTTTCAGGTTCTTCTTCTTCCTAGGATTGCATCTAAATTCCAAGCAACCTTGCCTAATGCTTAGGTTGAAGTATGGGTGAGGAAAATCTTATTGCCTTGGCATTGTCCAGTCTTTATTTATTTTGGCACCTGCTGAGATGGCCATCTCCCCACTGACCTGACATCAGAGTCTTTCCCTACCTACATCTTCTTTGGGGCTTGAGTTTCCAGGTGGTCTCTGGTTCTACAGATGAACTCAGCATCCTATGCTGCATCTTGTCTTTCTGGTCACAAAACCCGGTGGGGTCTGCTGGTTCATACTCTCAGTCTCGCTAGGGTGATAGACAACTGAGGTGTGTCAGGTCTCTTTGACTAGACATCCCCCACAGCCACCTCTTCACTAATGCCTCTTGCCCTGAGACAAGAGAACTCTACAAAACTGATGACTCCCGAGACTCCAAAGAGGGAAGCAAGGTTCACCCCACTTCTGCTCCCTGACCTTCCAACATACATGATGTTTCTATTGTCCTTACCCAGACAAGGCTCAGACCAATGCAGGCTACACTACCCCTTATCAGATAACCGCACCAGTTTCTAACACTATTGTTCTTCTCCAAGGAAGAGTTTATTTCTTCTCACATGGAAGAACAGGCTTTCACAGATTCTGTCTTCCAAATCAAAATTCTATGTCTGAGTCCTTCAGGGTTTTGATTTTTGAGATGGAAATAATTTTTATGTTTTTATCTACTGTCTCTATCATGAAGTTTACAAGTCTGCTGTGGAACACAAAAGCTGAGTATTGACCCATTCCCTCCCTGGAAGCTCAGGTTGCCTTAGCTGTCACCTGAAATAAATGGACAGGTTTAAGTACACAGGGAAATATCAGGAACAGAACACAAAGAAAACAAATATTTCAGAGCAGAAAATAAATATCAGGAACAAAAAGAACATTGGTTGAGATCATATAGCACCCTCCTATATAGTGTATAGTTAATATAGTGTTATAGTGTAGTTAATATATAGTTAATATAGTGTTATAGTATAGTTAATATAGTGTAGGACAGAGAAGCATGGTGTGCTACAGTCCATGGGTTCACAAAGAGTCAGACATGACTTAGCAACTGAACAACAACACACTGGTCAGGAACCCTCTCCTTCCCATTTTCATTTTGACTCTTTTCCACCTCCCTAATTCCTATAAATTCTTTAACTCTCTGCTTAGATATCACTGTCTTTCAAAAACTTTCTCTTGCTCTACCTACTCCCATTCCAATCCCAAAATTAGGAGAAGTCCTCATTTTATATATCCACAGGCAGAATTCCAAAATGACCCGCAACGACGCTTTCCTATATATGACTCCTTTCCCCTGTAAATATGATAAGACATAACTGCTATGATCACGTTACATTGCATGAATGGCAAAGGAGATATTGCCAATGTAATTAAAGTTATTAAGATATTTACTTCCCAGATGACTCAGCAGATAAAGAATCTGCTTATAATACAGGAGACACAGGAGATGTGGGTTCAATCCTTGGGTCAGGAAGATCCCATGGAGAAAGAAATGGCAACCCACTCCAGTATTTCTTGCCTGAAAAATCCCATGGACAGAGAAACCTGGTGGGCTACAGTTCATGAGGGTCACAAATAGTCAGACATGACTGAGTGACTAATACATTGACTTTGAGTTAATCAGAAGAGAGGTGATATGGACCTAACTCAGTCTCATGAGCTCTTCAAAAATAGAGTTTTCTCTGACTGGTTGCAGGAGGGCAAGTAAGACATTTAAAGTGTGAAGGAGTTTTGATGTGCCATTATTGACTTAAAGGTGGAGGGGACCACCTGGAAAGAATTTTGGGAAGGCCACCAGAAGATTAAACAGAATTGTAACTGACAACCACCAAAACAATGGGGACTTCAGATCTAGAATCTCAAGAAAATGAATTCTGCCAACAACCAGTGATCTTGCAAGAGAATGCTGAGCCCCAGATGATACACAGCCTAACTAACATCTTGATTTAGCCCAGTAAGACCACAAGCAAAGAAAACAGCAATGTCATACTTCTGACCTACAAAACTGTGAGATAATAACTTTGTGTTGTTTTGAGCCACTACATCTGCAGCAATTTGTTGTTGTTGTTGCTACTTAATCACTAAGTCATGTTCAACTTTTTTGTGCCCCCATGGACTGTAGCCCTCCAGGTTCCTCTATCCATGGGATTTTCCAGGCAAGAATATTAGAGTGGGCTGCCATTTCCTTCTCCAATGGATCTTCCTGACCCACGGATCAAACTTGTATCTCCTGCATTGGCAGGCAGATTCTTTACCACTGAGCCACCAGAAAAGCCTATTACACAGCAATATAAAGCCAATACCATACCATATGCAATTCCATAGAACCCTGTGACTAACCCTGTTACCAAACTACATCATGGTTATCTTTACCTTTCTGTCTCTCCTAATAAGACTGTGAGTCTCATGAGAGTAGAATGTGTTTACATGTTTCTGATTATGGTGCTGGAGAAGATGTTTGAGAGTCCCTTGGAGAGCAAGGAGATCAAACCAGTCAATCCTAAAGGAAATTAACCCTGAATGTTCACTGTAAGGACTGACACTGAACTAAAGCTCCAATACTTTGGCCACTTAATGCAAAGAGTCAACTCACTGGAAAAGACCCTGATGCTGGGAAAGATTGAAGGCAAAAGGAGAAAAGGAGAAGGTGGAAACAGAGGACAAATGGCTGGATAGCATCACTGACTCAGTGAACATGAATGTGAGCAAACTTTGGGAGATAGTGAAGGATAGTTGAATCCTGGCATGCTGCAGTTCATGGGGTTACAGAATCAGACACGACTTGGAGACTGAACAACAACAACATCCTTTGAGTTAAATTACTTAAGTGGATTAAATGAACAATTATATGTAAAACACTACAAGAGTCCCTAACACATACTTTTTAACTATCATTATTGTTACTATCTAAGAGTACCTAAAACATTGGCTAACACATAGTACACACAACAAATGTTGGTTGAGTGGCTCACTGGATTTCCCTCAAGTGAACTCTTATTGCATTTATAGCTCATGTACAGTCAATGCCACAAAGCTTCATTAATGTGCATTAGTTTCAGAAAGCAGAAAATAAGCAGAAGTAATAGGTTTCTATTACAAGCATAGTGACCATAAATAATGAAATAGAGGTAAGGAAGTATAAGTCCTGAACAAATCACAGTCAAAAGATCAATTTGGCTGGAAAGGTAAATTCCTAAAAATGATAAATGGAAAATTAGGCCAAGAAGATGTTGGTTGCAATATGGGAGACATTGATTGCCACACTCTGAACTCTAGATATTGTCATTTAGGGAACAGAGATCTCCAGTGATAGTTTTTGCACAAAGGAATGGCATGGCAAGCATAATATTTTAGAGCAGTTACTAAATAATAAGCTTTAGGATGGCTTAGAGAAGGCAGATTTTTGAGAAAGGGGTATTTTTTAGAAGCCTGCATGATGGGAAGAGATATTAGATGTATGTCCAGCATTTCCATGTGGATCAGAGACAGCAGAATCAAAATGGGATCCTGTAGAAAGGGGCATCATTAGTGAAGAAACAGCAGCCATCAAAAACTTGCTATTAACTCTACAAACATTTATTGACTATCCCTTCTGAACCAATCTTCAAGAGTTCACCATTTAGTGAGAGAAACTGACTTCTTGTCTTGGTCTGAAATAACTGTGATGCCTCCAAGACTATGAATTAAAGTCAACAGAATGCCTCCTTACAAAGCATGGATTCTTTATAACAGAGATGTCATTTTTCCAACTTCTAGAGTTTGGAAGTAAATTGGAATAAAATGTATCTGAATATAACTTGACTTCCTCAGAAACCATATCTTTTCACCAATGGGGAGAAAATGGTTAACTCATCAAAATTTGATACATTTCTGATGGCAGATGGTTCATGGCTGATGATGCTTACTACATGAAGGCAAGATCCTGGGAACTGCCAAATGACTATTCACACACTAGCTAGAATCCCCTCCAGAGCAGAGTCTACTGAGGCCTCAGCAGATGTCTCTCAGAAACATGAGTACTCCAAATCAAGCTGGGGGGTCTGGAAACAGAGCAATTCTATCTTTTGCACAGATTGGACTAGGATCTATATGAAGTGGTGCTCTCTCTCAGGCCCTATTTGGAAACTGAAATGGAGGTACATCTTCCAGCAGGAGCTCTGAGTCCCTGAGTCCCTGAGTCTCTGAGCTCTGGGACCTCAGCCCCCTCAGCACTGAAACAACCTCAGTGGGTCCTTTATCTGAAAAACATGCCAAGCTCTGTGTCCTTCCCATCCTTGACTCCTGCCCAAAATGCCAGTCCATCACCATTTATCCCCTCATACCTTCATTCTCTGTGCTTTCTTCATTCCAGTTGCAACCTTAATACTCCAACCCTCCCTTAATCTTTTCTTCTATATTTCACAGTATTCCCAGCTTCTTCTCGAAACATTCCTCCTCCATCATGCCTTGACTGAAGTCTGGCTCCTCCACAGGCATGCTGCTGCCCCTTCAGTCTCCACACCTCAGCTATCTAACAGGATCACTCCCGGGACTTCTTCCTCCTATTGTGCTCCTGAACACCAACATTTATCCCTTCTACTCCTGACTTTGACTCATTAAGACATCCAGACAAAGGAATCTCCACTTTCTACCATACTGTCAGTTTCACATTCTTCCATAGCCAACCTGGATATTGTGATCCATTATTTAAAACACTCTGTGGCATAACCCCCTATCCAGGTTCAACCCAGCAGGGGCCTTTTCTGCTAGAAAATAGGAGTATCATTCCAACCCTGGAAGGTACTTAGGCTGCTAGGCAATACGCTTTAGTCCACAGTCGGCTCTATCTTTTAATCCCCAACAGTTACGTTACAGTACATCTTTCTACTGGTCTGTTTCTCAATGAGCCTTTGAGTTCATTATGAGTAGAAACTGATTTTTAGTTCTGTATCCTCAGAGCCTCCCAGAACCTAGTTCATTGTTGTCACTTAAAACATTTCAACTGAATGAATTAGGAAATTTCTAAAGCTTTTTCAGCTATAAGATCCAGTGACTATGAAATCCTATCTTTAGGCACTGGCTTTGCCCAGACTAAACTCTTTCTTCCAATCATAAGCTCTACATTCAGAAAAAGCTCTGCTTACAGCTCCAATGCCATCTCAAATATTCAGAAATTTCAGGGGCTCTCCTGCCAGAGGGAGAGCTCACGATGTGGTATAATGATCAAATGAAATACGCTTGCAAACAGAAGCATATTCCTTATAAAGAAATGTGCTATTTCCTATCCCACAAATTCTAAGACTATCATAACCAAACTGTCTGCAGAGGACATGTCCCTTATTTGCCTCTGTCTGATAAAAAGTCAAGTTTAAACCAATCAAGTTGATTAAGTATATATAATTTATATTATCATAAATATATACTTACAGAGCCAGTAAAGAATTTGCTCGCAATGCAGGAGACACAAGAGATACGGGTTTGATCCCTGGGTCAGGAAGATCCGCTGGAGCAGGAAATGGTGACCCACTGAAGTATTCATATCTGAAAAATCCCAAGGGTTGGTAGGCTACATTCCAAGGGTCACAAAAAAGTCAGACTCGACTGAGTGACAAGCACACATATTAAATTATTTGTTGAGAAATAAGCCATGTAAAAATTTTGAGAGAAAAATGCAAAATCAATAGACTTAACATTTTCAGTTCCACTCACTGAAAGATAGCGCAGTACTGTAATGCAAAATACAACTTCGAGTCAAAGACTTGGGTTTGTGTCTTCCTGGGACTCTAGACATCCCACTTAATCTCTTTGAGCTTTAATTCTCCCCTCCCCAGTGCAGGGTGATACTCAAATATTTACTGACCAGTAGGGCAGAGGTGCCGACTGATTAGAACCGACACTGGCTGCCATCCTGGAGCCAGGGACAGCACCCTCCTGCTGTGCTAGGCACAGTCCAGTTAGTTATTAAATCCCAGGAAGGATTTGGAGGCAAGGGACCAGAGGAGTTGGATGGGGATGCATGAGAAGCTCCAGGCAGTGACTATTTCTAGAGATTTAGAAATGTTTTGATGTTTTAACAGAAAACATAACCATGTTGGTATCCACCTGCTAAATATCAGCTCTGCTTCTATCCTTCCTAGGCTGGGATAGTACTTTATCTTCTTGAGGCTTCTCATGTGGAAAAGGGAAACTCTGATAACTCTTTTCAAGATGTCTTGAGAATTAAATGAAGCAATTTATATGAAAGAAAAAGACTATTCCTGTTTTAGACATGATAAAGTGAAAATGTCAGTCACTCAGTCATGTCTGACTCTTTGCGACCCCATAGGTAGGTGTTTGATAAATGACAGCTAAATGGATGAATGAATGAATGAAAAAAAATTTGTTCTGTCTTCTTCACAAAGTTTTGGGTTCTTTTGTTTATTTGGTTGGTTGGTTTGCTTTTGCGTTTGTATTGGCAGGTTTAATAAGCAAGGGAACTTGTATTCAAGGCTTGTCTTGAGCAGCTGCAAAATGCATAGATTCCCAAAGCTACCACCAGAATCTTAAAAGTTTACATAGAGGCCTTAATTAGGTTCAGTCACCCTTACCTGAATCCTTAACTGGCTTCAGTGCTTAAATACATCTCCACAACACACTGCTGTCTTGAGGCAGTGCCTTTGAAAATGGCTCCCATAGTTGGAATGATGGGCAGAATGTACATCCACGGACAGAGGAGGGGTGAGGAGCCTCCGATTGCTTGGGTCCCACCGCTGTGAGTCAACCAGCCATCACGTCCTCATGATGACCTCCCCAAACACTCCACCCCCATCGTGAACAGCTCTTATAATCCCACATGCTCCCCTCTTCTGTAATGCGCCGAGTGGTCAGCAAGGGGTTTCATCAGCATGGAGGTGACGCCTTCGAAGGCTACCTGTCTGCATGGGAGACAGAGGCCACAGCGACAATATAGGCACAAGCAAGAGAAAACACTGACTCATTGGAAAAGACCCTGATGCTGGGAAAGACTGAAGGCAGGAGAAGTGGACAACAGAGGATGAGATGGTTGGATGGCATCACCGACTCAATGGACATGAGTCTGAGCAAACTCCAGGAGTTGGTGATGGACAGGGAAGCCTGGTGTGCAGCAGTCTATGGTCATAAAGAGTCGGACACGACTGAGCGACTGAACTGAACTGAATTGAAGAGAAAATACAGGGTAAGATAATGATTCCTGATGTAACATTTTTTCCACCAAGAACAGCATGATCTGAACCACTGATTTAGTAAGATCCCTAGACTGGGGGTCAGGCCACTCAGGGCATCCCTTGTGTCCTAGTGTGATTTAATAAAGATGACATATAAACAGACTCTTCAGGTGTGAACACACAGCATTGATGTAGATAACAGCACAGGTGCTTGCTTGCCAGGCAGTAATAATGTCCAAGGTCATTTATTTTAAAAGACAGTTTGTTTCATTAGAGACATTTCAGTGTTCAGTGAAAACAGGTTTTACTAGTTATCATTGAAGGCTTATTGGTTCTCAGAGGTTTTTAGAAAGGATAATTGAAAAATGTTAAGCAGGTCTGTGGACCCTGATTATTATTTGCTGTCCCCTGGAAATGCATTGTTCTTCCCAGAAGCTCTACAATATTAACTGAGATGCTCACTACATACACCCTACACCTCAAACTATAGAAAATCAGACAATACCTTCCAAGCAAGGTATCTAAGGTTCCAGTGCTTTTGGATTCACCATACCATTTAGTAGGCAGCGTTTTGAGAGCCTTTTTTTTTATAGTTTGCATCCTCTATATCTTCTCCCTACTTCTGTGTCCAGTAACAGGATTGACAACTCCCTCAAGAGCCACAAATAGTGTCTGACAAGAAGAAAACTGAGTAAGCAATCATCAAAATTAGTGTGTCTGCCAGCCGAGTGCCTCCATTAAGGGAGAACGCTCAGAGTGTGCCTGAATATCTTACCCTATGTCCCTGGTGAATTAAGGTAATTTGACACTACCCACATCCATGAGTTATTCAGGGTTAGCTGAATGGAAGTAAGAGGGACTTACCATCAAGAAGAAACTATAGCCATTTTACAGGTGAGTAAGCTGAGACCCAGAAAGTCATCATTTGCCTGAAGCCATATGGCCATGAAGCAGTGAATGAGTTTAACCTCAGAGAGTCTGCACTGGTTTCAGAATGCCCAAACTGTCTCCCACTAGACATCTCAGCAAGCATAGGCAGCAAACAGATAATTAAAGAGTAGAGAGACTATCTGCTGCTACAGCCAGTAATCTATACAAATAAAGCCATGCACTTCCAAGTAAAAGGTAATATTGCTTAAAATAGGGTTCTAGAGACTCCTGAGTCTGAGCCTTCAGCAGATATGGGAAATTAAGCAGCCTATTTAGACAAAAACTGGCTCCTGTGTTCCAAAGACCTCCACTGTGTGTGTGTGTGTGTGTGTGTGTGTGTGTGTGTGTGTGTGTGTGTGTTTGTGTGTGTGTGTGTGTGAAATGATAAAAAATTCCCAGGCCCCAGTATCCACTTCTCCATTTCTGTTTCAGAGTAGGCAGTTCTGTACATACATTTGGGAAGCTGAAGAGGTCTCAGCTGGTAAATGGTAACAGTTACAGACCTTCTGAGCCCAGATTCCATCCCTGGAGCATTTAAAGCATAGTCCCAAGAAGAGGATGAAAATGCATGCAATGCTTTTAGGGTCTTTGCACTTCTCTTTTTCTGAAATACTATTCTACTAGATATTTTCATGGCCTGCTCATTACTCAGCTCAATTCTCAACTCAAATGTCACCACCTCAGAAAGACCATTTGGGATAGTCATATGTGATAGAATCCCTGTCACATTTTACATCCTTACTCTGCTTTCTTTTTCCTTTGGAAGATCTATACTATCTAACATTGTTTTATGTATTTGTGCATTTGTATTATTTACTTATTGATCTTCCCCATTGTTGTATAAGCTCTAGTAGGGCAGAGATGCTGGTTTTGTTCATGGTTGTATCACCTGTGCTAGAAGAGTACCTGACACACAGTGGACACTCAATAAGTATTTGTTGAATAATAAAAGCAAAGTTGGCAATGCCTGCATCTTTGACTACACAGGTAAAAGTAGAGATGTCATAAAGGCCAAAGAAAAGCAAATGCCTAAAAACAGGAGCCAAATCTTTTCACATTTATGATCCTTTTCACCAAATGATGCTGTCTGTTAAGGGAATTTTTGCTATGTTCAGACTCATCACATAAAAACATTTGGGGAACCAACCACCTCTTACCCTGTCAACCCACTCATCACATAAAGAGCATGCAGGATGAGTGAGCCCATTGTGACCACCTTGAAGAATACAATCTGCTACAACAGTTTTCTTCCTATAGTACATTTTTAGGGTTAAAGAGCCCAAGTGCCAGTTTCAAAACAAATGAATAGTGTCTAGGCTGTGATTGAAAGACCACTGGACTGAGATGACAGATCCCTGTGAAATCGATGAGACTCAGGTCTCATCTCACATTGTTTCCCCACTTCAGATGTTACTTCCTCTTCTCTACCACAAGCAGTTGAGAAAACTTCCCTGACTCCACCATGCCTACACTTAACCCTTACAGGATGTATTCAAAGTTCTGTTACAATATTTCATAAATATTGGATGAATGGGTGGATGGATGGATAGACAGATGAATGAACAAATAAGCGATTAAGGGCTTGAGCAAATTGGTTAACCACTGTGTACTTCAGTTTCTTTATCTGTAATATAGCTAAATTATATGACCATTTTACCCAAGTATCCTATGTAATAACAAATTTTGAAAATAGCTGTGCAACTTTTAGCTGTTTTTAGCATATGTTTTGTATCATTATTCAGTTTTTAACTCTATGTCATATTTGTCCAGCTAAATTCAAGTTTCTTAGACTAGGGCTCTATATGCATGCTCAGTCCTGTCTAATTCTGTGATGCCATGGACTGTAGCATGCCAGGTTCCTCTGTCCATGGAATTTTCCAAGCAAGAATACTGGAGTGGGTTGCCATTTCCTACTCTAGAGGATCTTCCCAACCTAGGGATTGAACCCGCCTCTCCTGAATTGGCAGGCAGATTCTTTACCAATGATTCACCTGGAAAGTCTCTGTATAAAGCACATATTTTAACTGTTGAAGTCTAGCAGAGCACTGCATAGTAGCTGTGGTTTTATTTTACATTGTCTATTTATTTGTTTTCTGTTGTTGTTGATTGCTGGGTCTTTGTTGCTGCACATGGGCTTTCTCTAGTGGTGGCAGGTCGGGGTTATCCTTCCTTGCAGTGCATGGGCTTCTCATTATGGTGGCACCTCCCGCTGTGGAACACAGGCTCTAGGCGCGACAGTTCCAGAGTCGCAGCATGAAGGCTCACTGGTTGTGGTACACCAGCTTATGCTTCATGGCATGTGGAAACTTTCCAGACCAGGGGTTGGACCTCTGTCCACTGCACTAGCAGAGAGACTCCTATTGACTATCAGTTCAATTCAATTTAGTCGCTCAGCCATGTCTGACAGTTGAGACCCCGTGGCAGTAGACCAGGCATCCCTGTCCATCACCAACTCGAGGAGTTTGCTCAAACTCATATCCATTGAGTCGGTGATAACAGTCAACCATCTCATCCTCTGTCGTCCCCTTCTCCTCCCACCTTCAATTTTTCCCAGCATCAGGGTCTTTTCCAATGAGTCAGTTCTTTGTATCAGATGGCCAAAATATTGGAGTTTCAGCTTCAGCATCAGTCCTTCCAATGAATTTTTAGGACTGACTTCCTTTAGGACTGACTGGTTTGATGGGACCAGATGCTATGATCTTAGCTTTTTGAATGTTAAGTTTTAAGCCAGATTTTTCACTCTCCTCTTCCACTTTCATCAAGAGGCTCTCTAGTTCTTCTTCACTTTCTTCCACAAGGGTGGTGTTATCTGCATATCTGATGTTGTTGATATTTATCTTGACAATCTTGATTCCAGCTTGTATTTCATCCAGCCCAGCATTTCATATGATGTACTCTGCATATAAGTTAAATAAGCAGAGTGAAAATATACAGTCTTGACATACTCCTTTTCCTATTTGGAACCATGTCCAGTTGTTCCATGTCCAGTTTTAACTGTTGCTTCTTGACCTGCATATAGATTTTTCAGGATGCAGGTGGGTGCTCTGTATTTCTATCTCTTTAAGAATTTCCCACAGTATGTTGGGAACCACACAGTCAAAGGTTTTGATGTAGTTAATAAAGCAGAACCAGATGTTTTTCTGGAGCTCTCTTGCTTTTTCCATGATCCAGCGGATGTTGGCAATATGATCTCTGGTTCCTCTGCCTTTTCTAAATCCAGATAGAACACCTGGAAATTCATGGCCCATGTACTGTAGAAGCCTGGCTTGGAGAATTTTGAGCATTACTTTGCTAGTGTGTGAGTAAGTGCAATTGTACAGAGTTTGGGCATTCTTTGGCATTGTCTTTCTTTGGGATTGGAATGAAAACTGACCTTTTCCAGTCCTGTGGCCACTGCTGAGTTTTCCAAATTTGCTGGCATATCGAGTGCAGCACTTTCACAGCATCATCTTTCAGGATTTGAAATAGCTCACCTTGAATTCCATCACCTCCACCTGCTTTGTTCATAGTGATGCTTCCTAAGGCCCACTTAACTTAGCATTCCAGGATTCCAGCAGTGGCTCTAGGTGAGTGATCACACCATCGTGGTTATCTGGGTCATGAAGATCTTTTTTGTACAGTTCTTCTGTGTATTCTTGCCACCTCTTCTTAATATCTTCTGCTTCTGTTAGGTCCCTACCATTTCTGTCCTTTATTGTGCCCATGTTTGCATGGAATGTTCCCTTGGTATCTCTAATTTTCTTGAAGAGATCTCTAGTCTTTCCCATTCCATTGTTTTCCTCTATTCCTTTGCTTTGATCACTGAGGAAGGCTTTCTTATCTCTCCTTACTATTCTTTGGAACTCTGCATTCAAATGGGTATAGCTTTCCTTTTCTCCTTTGCCTTTCTCTTCTTTTCCTTTCTTCGTTATTTGTAAGGCCTCCTCAGACAACCATTTTGCCTTTTTGCATTTCTTTTTCTTGGGGAGGGTTTTGATCCCTGCCTCCTGTACAGTGTCATAAACCTCTGTCCATAGTTCTTCAGGCACTCTGTCTATCAAACCTACTTGTCACTTCTACTGTATAATCATAAGGGATTTGTTTTAGGTCACACCTGAATGGTCTAGTGCTTTTCCCTACTTTCTTCAATTTAAGTCTGAATTTGGCAATAAGGAGTTCATGATCTGAGCCACAGTCAACTTCCAGTCTTGTTTTTTCTGGCTGTATAGAGCTTCTCCATCTTTGGCTGCAAAGAATATAATCAATCTGATTTCAGGATCTGGTGATATCCATGTGCAGTCTTATCCAATATACCACCAGGGAAATCCAGAGTATCTGTGTTTGCTGAAAATACTGATGCAGAAACCTGGTGGTAAACAGTGCTAATTCCATCATTCCTCCTCATGTCAACCTAATAATTTAGAAAAAGTATATGAGAGATTATCTCATGTAAGGGCATGGGCTCTGGTGCACATTGCCTGGTTGGATCCCTTCTTTGACAAGTTAGTTCCTATAACCTGATCACATTCTTATTCTTCTGTATCACAGTTTCCATATCTGTTAAGAGAGACAATAATAATGCCTATCTTACAAGGTTTGTTATGAAAGAACAAATGCCTGACATATAAAAATTACTGCTATCATTACCATGGACATGAGGATATATTCACAGGTGTGCCAATTTTCCTTGCTGCCATCAAGATCTATCTTCTCAGGACACCACTAGAACAGTGGAATAATGTTGCGAGTCAAATCTTTTAAAAGAGACTATGCATGTGCAGTGATATGACAGCATTCCCTAGACAGCTTCTGCTGAACCCAGCGTCTGTGTCTGGCTGCCTCTATGAGCTCACATGGATTGCTCACTTGAGGGCTTATTTGCCTTTACATTGCTGGTTTGTCTAACCTCTTAAAAGTTTAGTTCTTTATGCCTTCTCTCAATCCCCCATAACTCCATAAATAAAGCATCACTATGCATCCATCAGGTTCTAGGTACTAAAGACATGAAAATGAGAAATACATGATCCCTGCTCTTAACTAGCTCACAGAGAAGTTGAGACGGCAGATATGTACTTAACTCACTAGTGGAATGTGATGAGACACAATGAGGGAATGAAGAGTATTTGGGGAACAGGGAGAATGTAGTAAAAAATCATCAGCAGGGGGGAGGAGCCAAGATGGTGGAGGAGTAGGACGGGGAGACCACTTTCTCTCCTACAAATTAATCAAAAGAATAACTGAACGCAGAGCAAACTTCACAAAACAACTGCTGACCGCTAGCTGAGGTCATCAGGCGCCCAGAAAAGCAGCCCATTGTCTTCAAAAGGAGTGCTGTATAGTTGGAGACGTCCTGAGACTACTGAAAGAATAAAACTGAAATCCAGAGGCAGGAGACTGAAGCCCAAAACCTGAGAACACCAGAAAACTCCTGACTACATGGAACTTTAAGTAATAAGAGACCGTCCAAAAGCCTCCATACCTACACTGAAACCAACCACCACCGAAGAGCCAATAAGTTTTAGAGCAAGACATACCACGCAAATTCTCCAGCAACACAGGAACATAACCCTGAACGCCAACATACAGGTTGCCCAAGGTCACACCTAACACATAGACCCATCTCAAAACTCATTACTGGGCACTCCATTGCTCTCCAAAGAGAAGAAATCAAGTTCCACACACCAGAACACAGACGCAAGCTTCCCTAACCAGGAAACCTTGACAAGCCAATTGTCTAACCCCACCCACTGGGTAAAACCCCCACAATAAAAAGGAACCACAGACCTCCAGAATACAGAAAGCCCACTCCAGACAGATCAATCTAAACAAGATGAAAAGGCAGAGAAATACCCAACAGGTAAAGGAACAGAAAAAATGCCCACCAAGTCAAACAAAAGAGGAGGAGATAGGGAATCTACCTGAAAAAGAATTTAGAATAATGATAATAAAAATGATCCAAAATCTTGAAAACAAAATGGAGTTACAGATAAATAGCTTGGAGACAAAGATTGAAAAGATGCAAGAAATGTTTAATAAAGACCTAGAAGAAATGAAAAAGAGCAATTAAAAATGAATAATGCAATAAATGAGATCAAAAACACTCTGGAGGGAACCAACAGTAGAATAATGGAGAAAGAAGATAGGATAGGTGAGGTAGAAGATAAAATGGTGGAAATAAATGAAGCAGAGAGGAAAAAAGAAAAAGGAATCAAAAGAAATGAGGACAACCTCAGGGACCTCTGGGACAATGTGAAATGCCCCAACATTCGAATCACAGGAGTCCCAGAAGAAGAAGACAAAAAGAAAGGCCATGAGAAAATACTGGAGGAGATAATAGCTGAAAACTTCCCTAAAATGGGGAAGGAAATAGCCACCCAAGTCCAAGAAACCCAGAGTCCCAAACAAGATAGACCCAAGGTGAAACACCCCAAGACACATATTAATCAAATTAACAAAGATCAAACACAAAGAACAAATACTAAAAGCAGCAAGGGAGAAACAACAAATAACACACAAGAGGATTCCGATAAGGATAACAGCTGATCTATCAATAGAAACCCTCCAGGCCAGAAGGGAATGGCAGGACATACTGAAAGTAATGAAAGAGAATAACCTACAACCTAGATTACTGTACCCAGCAAGGATCTCATTCAGATATGAAGGAGAATTCAAAAGCTTTACAGACAAGCAAAAGTTGAGAGAATTCAGCACCACCAAACCAGCTCTTCAACAAATGCTAAAGGATCTTCTCTAGACAGGAAATGCAGAAAGGTTGTATAAACGTGAACCCCAAACAACAAAGTAAATGGCAACAGGACCACACCTATCAATAATTACCTTAAATGTAAATGGGTTGAATGCCCCAACCAAAAGACAAAGACTGGCTGAATGGATACAAAAATAAGACCCTTATATATGCTGTCTACAAGAGACCCACCTCAAAACAAGAGACATATATAGGCTAAAAGTGAAGGGCTGGAAAAAAATATTTCACGCAAACGGAGACCAAAAGAAAGCAGAAGTCGCAATACTCATATCAGATAAAATAGGCTTTCAAATAAAGGATGTGAAAAGAGACAAAGAAGGACACTACATAATGATCAAAGGATCAATGCAAGAAGAAGATATAACAATTATAAATATATATGCACCCAACATAGGAGCACCGCAATATGTACGACAAACGCTTATGAGTATGAAAGAGGAAATTAATAGTAACACAATAATAGTGGGAGACTTTAATACCCTACTCACAACTATGGATAGATCAACTAAACAAAATTAACAAGGAAACACAAACCTTAAATGACACAATGAACCAGCTAGACCTAATTGATACCTATAGGACATTTCATCCCTAAACAATCAACTTCACCTTTTTCTCAAGTGCACACGGAACCTTCTCCAGAATAGATCACATCCTGGGCCATAAATCTGGTCTTGGAAAATTCAAAAAAATTGAAATCATTTCAGT
Source organism: Muntiacus reevesi (assembly GCF_963930625.1). Taxonomy (NCBI): domain Eukaryota; kingdom Metazoa; phylum Chordata; class Mammalia; order Artiodactyla; family Cervidae; genus Muntiacus; species Muntiacus reevesi. The sequence goes on from NC_089257.1 coordinate 72,466,898, forward strand.
CATCTTTTCTGACCACAGTGCAGTAAGATTAGATCTCAATTACAGGAAAAAAATTGTTAAAAATTCAAACATATGGAGGCTAAATAACACGCTTCTAAATAACCAACAAATCTTAGAGGAAATCAAAAAAGAAATCAAAATACGTATAGAAATGAGTGAAAATGAAAACACAACAACCCAAAACCTATGGGACACTGTAAAAGCAGTGCTAAGGGGAAGGTTCATAACATTACAGGCTTACATCAAGAAACAAGAAAAAAGCCAAATAAATAACCTAACTCTACACCTAAAGCAATTAGAGAAGGAAGAAATGAAGAACCCCAGGGTCAGCAGAAGAAAAGAAATCTTAAAAATTAGGGCAGAAATAAATGCAAAAGAAACTAAAGAGACCATAGCAAAAATCAACAAAGCTAAAAGCTGGTTTTTTGACAATATAAACAAAATTGACAAACCATTAGCAAGACTCATTAAGAAACAAAAAGAGAAGAACCAAATTAACAATATTAGAAATGAAAATGGAGAGATCACAACAGACAACACTGAAATACAAAGGATCATAAGAGACTCCTACCAGCAGCTCTATGCCAATAAAATGGACAACTTGGATGAAATGGACAAAATCTTAGAAAAGTATAACTTTCCAAAACTGAACCAGGAAGAAATAGAAGATCTTAACAGGCCCATCACAAGCAAGGAAATCGAAACTGTAATCTGAAATCTTCCAGCAAACAAAAGCCCAGGACCAGATGTCTTCACAGCTGAATTCTACCAAAAATTTAGAGAAGAGCTAACACCTATCTTACTCAAACTCTTCCAGAAAATTGCAGAAGAAGGTAAACTTTCAAACTCATTCTATGAGGCCACCATCATTCTAATACCAAAACCAGACAAAGATGCCACAAAAAAGAAAACTACAGGCTAATATCACTGATGAGCATAGATGCAAAAATCCTTAAAAAATTTTAGCAAACAGAATCCAACAACATATTAAAGAAAATCATACACCAAGACCAAGTGGGCTTTATCCCAGGAATGCAAGGATTCTTTAACATCTGCAAATCAATCAACGTAATACACCACATTAACAAATTGAAAGATAAAAACCATATGATTATCTCAATAGATGCAGAGAAAGCCTTTGACAAGATTCAATACTCATTTATGATTAAAACTCTCCAGAAAGCAGGAATAGAAGGAACATACCTCAACATAATAAAAGCTATATATGACAAACCCACAGCAAGCATCACCCTCAGTGGTGAAAAATTGAAAGCATTTCCCCTGAAATCAAGAACAAGACAAGAGTGCCTACTTTCATGACTACTATTCAACATAATGTTGGAAGTTTTGGCCACAGCAATCAGAGCAGAAAAAGAAGTAAAAGGAATCCAGATAGGAAAAGAAGAAGTGAAACTCTCGCTGTTTGCAGATGACATGATCCTCTACATAGAAAACCCTAAAGACTCTACCAGAAAATTACTAGAGCTAATCAATGAATATAGTAAAGCTGCAGGATATAAAATTAACACTGAGAAATCCCTTGCATTCCTATACACTAATAATGAAAAAACAGAAAGAGAAATTAAGGAAACAATACCATTCACCATTGCAACAAAAAGAATAAAATGCTTAGGAGTATATCTACCTAAAGAAACAAAAGACCTATACACAGAAAACTATAAAACATTGATGAAAGAAATCAAAGAGGACACAAACAGATGGAGAAACATACCGTGTTCATGGATTGGAAGAATCAATATTGTCAAAATGGCTATTCTACCCAAAGCAATCTATAGATTCAATGCAATCCCTATCAAGCTACCAACGGTATTTTTCACAGAACTAGAACAAATAATTTCACAATTTGTATGGAAATACAAAAAACCTCGAATAGCCAAAGTAATCTTGAGAAAGAAGAATGGAACTGGAGGAATCACCCTGCCTGACTTCAGACTCTACTACAAAGCCACAGTCATCAAGACAGTATGGTACTGGCACAAAGACAGAAATATAGATCAATGGAACAGAAGAGAAAGCCCAGAGATAAATCCACGAACCTATGGACACCTTATCTTTGACAAAGGCGGCAAGGATATACAATGGAAAAAAGACAACCTCTTTAACAAGTGGTGCTGGGAAAACTGGTCAACCACTTGTAAAAGAATGAAACTAGAACACTTTCTAACACCATACACAAAAATAAACTCAAAATGGATTAAAGATCTAAATGTAAGACCAGAAACTATAAAACTCCTAGAGGAGAACATAGGCAAAACACTCTCCGACATAAATCACAGCAAGATCTTCTATGACCCACCTCCCAGAATATCGGAAATAAAAGCAAAAATAAACAAATGGGACGTAATTAAACTTAAAATCTTTTGCACAACAAAGGAAACTATAAGTAAGGTGAAAAGACAGCCCTCAGATTGGGAGAAAATAATAGCAAATGAGGAAACAGACAAAGGATTAATCTCAAAAATATACAAGCAACTCCTGAAGCTCAATTCCAGAAAAATAAATGACCCAATCAAAAAATGGGCCAAAGAACTAAACAGACATTTCTCCAAAGAAGACATACAGATGGCTAACAAACACATGAAAAGATGCTCAACATCTCTCGTTATCAGAGAAATGCAAATCAAAACCACAATGAGGTACTATTACACGCCAGTCAGGATGGCTGCTATCCAAAAGTCTACAAGCAATAGATGCTGGAGAGGGTGTGGAGAAAAGGGAACCCTCTTACACTGTTGGTGGGATGCAAACTAGTACAGCCACTATGGAAAACAATGTGGAGATTTCTTAAAAAACTGGAAATAGAACTACCATATGACCCAGCAATACCACTTCTGGGCATACACACTGAGGAATCCAGATCTGAAAGAGACACGTGCACCCCAATGTTCATCGCAGCACTGTTTATAATAGCCAGGACATGGAAGCAACCTAGATGCCCATCAGCAGATGAATGGATAAGGAAGCTGTGGTACATATACACCATGGAATATTACTCAGCCTTTAAAAAGAATTCATTTGAATCAGTTCTAATGAGATGGATGAAACTCGAGCCCATTATACAGAGTGAGGTGAGCCAGAAAGATAAAGAACATTACAGTATACTAACACATATATACGGAATTTAGAAAGATGGTAACAATGGCCCTATATGCAGGGCAGAAGAAGAGACGCAGAAGTACAGAACAGACTTTTGAACTCTGTGGGAGAAGGGGAGGGTGGGATGTTTCGAAAGAACAGCATGTATATTATCTGTGGTGAAACAGACCACCAGCCCAGGTGGGAGGCATGAGTCAAGTGCTCGGGCCTGTTGGGCTGGGAAGATCCAGAGGAATCGGGTGGAGAGGGAGGTGGGATGGGAGACCGGGATGGGGAATTCGTGTAACTCTATGGCTGATTCACATCAATGTATGACAAAACCCACTGAAAAATTAAAAAAAAAATTAAAAATAAATAAAATAAAAAAAAAATTAAAAAACCCATCAATGAAAGGCAAACCAAGTAAGTTTATTAGGTCCCATTTGGTGCAATGCATGCAACTTTGGACATAAAAGAACATGCATAAAATTTTTCTTAGCAAAATGTAAGTGTACCCCTCTCCCTGATAAAAATGTTGAACAAGTATTTTTAAAATAGTGATTTAAAGCATTATCAAATTATTAGCCTGCTTTTGGCATTCAAATGGATTAGTCTACCCTGGGTCCTGGCTTATTCTGTTCCTCTCTTAAAGTCAGAACAAACTGAGAGGGAAAACATAGAAGTCAGGCAGATGAAGGTAAAAACACTGACTTTTTTTTTTTTAACTGATAAAGCTGCTCAGATAACCCTGGAATCAAGTTGTCTTTCTCATATCTCAGCCCTGAATTAATTCTATGCACCCAGTTATTGGCAGAGACAGACCAACACAAACTTCACTTAAAAAGCAAAAGGCTTTTTTACTAACATTAAGTTTATCTCTTAACCAGAGGAGAGCAAACACTTCTTCTGGTAGGAAGATCCAAACACCAGAAAGAAGAGGAAATGTATGCTCTGTTATTCTCTCAAATTCCTCAGTCAGCATTTTGTTCTACTACCTTGAGGGGCACTTAGAGATATCAGTAAAGATTCTGATTTAGTAAGCCTGAGAAGCGGCCTGATTGGGATTTTAAGAACTTGCCAGAAGACTCTAATGAGCAGCCATAGTCAAGAACCACTGCATTCATCTCAGTTTCAAACAAATGAGTGGGGAGGAGCTCAGAAGTCCATCCCAACTCCATGAGATCAATCTCCTACAATTGCTTTGTGGGTTCTTCACAGGCCACTCAGTTTAACATTTCTCTTTCCAAGAACTCTGAAATGGGTATTTTAATCTGATAATAAATTAAATATTATTTAATAATTTAAATTATTTATTCATTATTTTATTTATAAATACTGTTTGATATTTATAAATTTATTATTTAATTAATTTAATAAATTAAATCTGCATTTAATAAATTGAAATGCAATTTATTAATCTGATTCATTTCAAAGCTAAATAATTCATTCTCTCTTCCACATCCATCCCAAATTTGCCCAGCTGTAAAACTTAATACAGCACATCAGAGGTTCTGTAATGTTATTATTAAGAGCATAAAATACTATAGTCCATTCAGAGAAATAAGTGTCCCCAAGTTTGAGTAGAAATCATCTCCAGGTACGAATTCTGCAAGGAGAAATTAATGTTCAAAATATATTTCTTCATAAGTTAAAGACCAAACTTAAATTATCTTGCCTTTTAAAATTTGAAATGAACTCTGTGGGAGAAGGCGAGAGTGGGATGATCTGAGAGAATAGCATCGAAACATGTATATTATCAAGGGTGAAACAGATCACCAGCCCAGGTTGGATGCATGAGACAAGTGCTCAGGGCTGGTGCACTGGGAAGACCCAGAGAGATGGCATAGGGAGGGAGGTGGGAGGGGGGATCAGATAGGGAACACATGTAAATCCATGGCTGATTCATGTGAATGTATGGCAAAAACCACTACAATATTGTAAAGTAATTAGCTTCCAACTAATAAAAATAAATAAAAAATAAATAAATAAATTTTTTTAAAATTTGAAATCAAAATAATTTTAAATCTGTATGATAATTATATTATAATATCTCTGAATTTTTAATGTTGCTCAATCTCAAATTGGAGGATTTGTGATGCCTGGATAGAATTTGGATTTTTCAATAGCATTGCCTTGGCTCTTGCCCACTGTATGAATTTAATTTTCTCAGAGCCTCCCAAATTGAATTAAGTGGCAAGCCCTCATGTGTTATAAGTAGAGTCCAAACAGTCAGTTAGGCACATAAAATTATCACAGTGCTAGTTTCAAAATATAACCCCTAATATGGTTAATCTGCATTTCTGTATCTCTGGATCTGAGTACTTAGCGTTACCACAGTCCATAGCAAAATCTGTGCTAAAAGGTGAAAACAATAGACAACAAGTCTCTGCATGTAGCCTTACCAGGATACCATTTACAGCCTCCCATTGAGAGGCTAATTTGGAGCCTATGTATTTACATACCTAAGGGGAAATCCCACCTCCTGCATATACTGTCTTTTCACTTGAAGAGTGGCATTCGAGATATCTTTCAAGAAACAACTGTCACTGCAAAGTTTCAGATATCTACAATGATGACACTAACAGTGAACAGATCTTGTTTAAGGTATTTTGTTGTTGTTGTTTTTCTGCATCATTAAGGAGCTCTAAATGTTCATTTTTCTTTTGAGTACTGTGTTTGAGGATTTGTGGACAGGTAAAGGTAACTTAAGGCTTCCCCAGTGGCTCAATGGTAAATAATCCTCCTGACAATGCAGAAGTCACAGGTTTAATCCTTGGGTTGGGAAGACCCCCTGGAGAAAGGAAATGGCAACCCACTCCAGTATTCTTGTGTGGAAAATCCCAATCCAGGGGTCACAGAAGAGTCAGATATGACTGGGCAGCCAAACAACAGCAAAGTTAACCTACAAAGGAAGCATCCAGGGAAGATATTACCAGCATTGAGAGGAGCTGCCCACCAGGGAAATGCAGCCACTGCCAAACTGTAACTGGGCAGGCAGGGAGTCAGTGAATAAGTGCCTCAGTCCCTCTTATCTCTAATCCTGCTGGGCCTTCCATTGACTGGACTCAACCAGATCACCAGGGTAAAGCAGTCTGAGTGATAGAGGTTGTCCTTTAGAAGCACAGAGCAGGTCTGGAGGATGGACAGTGGGTCTGAAGTAGTAAGCAGAGAACATTGAGTGCTCCTCTATATTCTATTGCCATCTGTTATTCCCCTATCCTTTTCAGAAAGGCTCAGTTGAGTTCCTAAATGTTCAAGGTACATTTTTAAGGACATCCTTTCCTGTTTTAACACAGGTAGTGCTAAAACGTTCCTAGAATCTGCCTCCTCTCTTCTTTCTTTCTACTTTCCCTTTGATGTCTGGCTCAGACATATGATTTTGGAAAATACTCCTTCAGATTCTGTCTTGCACATTTTCCTATAGCAAGAAATAAGAAATCAAAACAATCTGGGTCTGTTACAATCATCCGCTGTTCAAACCTTCCCACCTTCAAAGCATCACTGTGTGGCATAATCTCATTCACAAAGAACAGATTCTCTCATCTGGTCAACCCAGGCCTGAACTTCATCTATCATTATCTGCTTGCTCCCATTTAATATTCCCTTTTTTTTTTCTGTGGCTTCTCTTAATGTATTAGTCTCTTACACTTCTTGGGTATGTCCCCTCAAGGTGCAAGCAATATCCATGGCATTTTGAAAGTTTCCAAATCATTCTTCTTCTTAGTAATAGTCTCTCAAATAGGGTTTTCTATAATCTCTTTGAAACAGCTATCCCAGTGTGCAAGGATGGTTACACATTTCTCTTATGTTGGAGTCTGTATTTCTACTTCTAACTGCTTTTTCCACCATGTTCTGGATTCTGGCATCTTCTGAAAAGTCGTTCCAGTTTTCTCCCAAAAACATTGTTTCTCTTACCTTTGTTGTACCTGGCACTGTTTCTGATTTAGTAACATTTGAAATATTTCCCTCTTTTCTAAAACCTGGTTTAAGAGAAATTATCCCCAGGCTTATTTGTTCTTTTCCCTTTCATATCTGCCTCTCCTGGCTTTCAAATATCTGATTTTCTATGTCATTTCTTCTAGCTTGGCATCTACATTTTAAAACATATGCTGAGGAAATCTCTCCTTTACCTAGCTTAAACATATTGTCCTCTGTTATTTTACTTTATCATTTCCCTTGCTTCTGTTCTGATAATAAAAATGTAATATATTTCTCCAACTACTCTTATTCCTTGATTTCATGAATCAATCTGATTTCTAGACAGCCAAGAAAACTAGGTTAAAGCCTTTTCAGACTTTGCATCTGAAATCATTTCATTGAGATAATATCTTAATTTCTACATACCTTTTGTATTTGTTTATTCTAAAAATCTGTTGCTATTATATGAGTCTGAGAAATTTGAAGCCGTGGCTCCTGGGAGATCCAGTAAGATAGGGAGACAAAGAGGTGCTGGCTACTGAAGGCTATTGTGATTAAAACCACATCCATACAGCAGCTCATCCCATGGCAGGGGACTGCCCAAGTCAGGTTCTACATACTTTCCAGTCACAGTCAGGTACCAAGCCTGGAAGAATAGAACAAGGGGGAAAACTAATCTAAACAGTTTATCTCTAACTGCTGAAGAACAGTGAAGTCAGTCAATCTAGAACCTAAATATCCAAAGCAGCTTAATGATCAGATCACTTGACTACCATCCTGCACATATGGAACTATCATGAGACATGACCCTCACACCCCTGTGCTGTGCTTAGCCGCTCAGTTATGCCTGACTCTGTGACCTCCTGGACTGCAGCCTGCCAGGCTCCTCTGTCCATGGGGATTCTCCAGGCAAGAATACTGGAGTGGGTTACCATGCCCTCCTCCAGGGGATCTTCCTGACTCAGGGATCGAACTCATGTCTCCTGCATTGCAGGCAAAATCTTTCACTGTCTGGGCCACAGTCTCGAGGATAGTCCATCTCTCACTATAGGAAACTGGACCAGGGAGAGAAAACAGAGAGGTAAATCATTTTTCACATTGGCTCCTCCCTAAGGCAGCAGGAATGCAGTGAACTAAGCCTTCAGAAGCAGTAGCTGCATCAGCGAGGACCCAGAGGGGTTCACGGGGTCTCAGCCTGGTCACACGAAAGCTCTGTGGGGCAGAGGAGGGGTCATTGGCTGTTTCGTTCCTTGGAAAATGATAGCCATGGATCACCCTGAGCCAATGGCAGCTGGAAAACAGCTCCCTTAGCCCTTAGAACCAGATACTTGTCTTAGTCTACAGACAAGCTTGCTGCCTCCCCAAGGTTCCCCAATCCCACAGAGGCTCAGAGTGGCCCTCAAAGTGTGGTCCTCACAGGAGCAGCAGCACCACCTCCTGGGATTCCCAGTGAACCTAAATCTGCATTCTAACAAGACTCCTTAGGACCTCTGCTTCCTAGGCTGAGGTTGATAAATGCGGGGGATGGAAGGAAAGGAAGGACAGAAAGAGAACCAGAGGCAGAAGTGCCCAGATGTGAAATCAGACTGCTTTTCAGTGGTTCAGGTCAAGCCTGCAGAATGCTATGAACACACAAAACTTGCTTTCAATCCATGCCGCATCTCTGAAATTTCCATTTTCAAGAGTGTGTTCTCGAATCTTTGTGTGAATTTGATAAGCTAGGATTTTTAAGCAATAATCAAAATATTCTACTACATTCCAGGAAGCCAAACAGGAGGCAGTGAACGGTTACAGGAAATCAGTAAACAAACTAGAAATTGGATTTCCATCCCAGGAAGCCTGCCATTTTCATTTTGCCAATTCAGGAAGCTTTCTCACACCCTCCCCTGCCTCACTGACTCTGAGTGAGTCCCCAGCCCTGATTCCTTCATGTCTGAGATAAGGACATATAAATAGATCTCTACCCTCCAAAGATCAATAAATCTCAATACAGAGCTTATCACTCCCCATTTGGCAACTCACTATCTAGTTTAATTATAAAGATACTTATTTCATCAGTGAGACAACTTCCTGAAGACATTCTTGATCACTCAACATAAGCTTTAAAAGGCAGAAGCAATTTTAAGGGAGGTGAACAGTGTGGTTTTTTTTTATCTCTTTACCCAAGGCAACTCCTGATACTTTCAAGTGAGCATAAACCATGGAAGTCTTGGTTAACCACCAAGATAGGACACTTGTGATGGGACAGCCATCACTTATCCTTTACAGCCCTGGGAGGAAGCTGGCCTTCAGAGGCAAGCAAGAAGGCTGATGAAGCAGTTAGGATGCACAGTCAAATCTGTGAAGATGCTAGTAAGGGTCACACAAAGAAAAGGTGAATAATTCATGTACATCCTTCTCAGGGCTGTGCCCAGACCAGCCATGCAATGGCTGGGTATATCATGTCCCAGAGGAGAGGGATCACCTTGCATAGGAATAGCAAAAGTATCTATACTACAGATGTAAACAGATTGGAAAACATAGAATCTTTAGAAGTCAGATTTATGTGTGATTCTCTATTTATTCCCTATGGGGATTTTTCCCATAAGAGAAATAAAAGTTAGTGGGTTTTCAAGATGGCAGAGGATGAGGAGGATGTGAAATTCATCTCTCCCCCACAAACTCATCAAGAATACATCTACATAGGGAAAAATTCTCACAGAGCACCTGCTGAACACTAGCAGAGGACCTCAGGCACCTATTAATAAAAGGACAAGAAAGATCCCCATAAAACCAGGTAAGATGAGAAAAAGAAAAGGGGGAAAGGAAGAGGATAAGAAGAATGATGGGGCCTGAGCCCCTAGCATGGAGTGAAGGTGAGGAGAGGTTCCTGAATCTGTGGAAGCCCCCTCACCAGTGGAGAGTTCAGCTAGAACAGAAAGGAACTTCAGAGGCTCAGAGGAAAGTAGTCTGTGGCAGGCAAGTCTGAGACCTATGCAGATGATTCGTGCTGCAATCCTGCATGCCCCAGCCTGAGATGGGTGTCCACTAGTAGTCGTGGAAGCTGCGTACTGCCACGTGGGGGTTGGAGAGCACACAGGAGGGGACTACTGTTGACTGTGAGGAGACAGTCTGAGGGGATGGGAGTGAGAAGTTCTGCAACTGGGAATGCTTTGTGAAGGAAGCTCAGGCCATCACAGAAGAAAAGCACCATTGTTGAGTGGTGCACGAAAGACAGGGCCACCATTGTAGCCTCTCTCCTCCCTCACCAACCCCTGCCTCCATAGGCACTAAGGAGGGCTCCTGCTGGAGCTGGCTTGCATACCCCCAGCTGCTGCCTCCTCTCACTTCCTTCCCCCAGCCTGGGTGACATGCTCACCCAGGTCACCACTTGATGAGCACTTGTGTTTCAATCCCTACCTCAACACCCTCCTGCCTGGGCAGTCTGCTTGCCTCAATTGCCACTTCAGCTCCTTTTGGCCTGACAGCTCTGTGGGCTCTGGTAGCCTCTGGAGCAGATTCTGGTGTGAGGAACACATGCAGAGATGGGGCTGAAACCACCGTTGAGCCCCAGAGATGTATGACTAAGGAAGAGGAGCTGAAATTTCTCCTCCTGGTTGCACCAACCACAGAGTCACACCTCTGCAGACAGATTCCTAAATTCAGAACCTGTGAAACATCCAAAAGTGTAAGTGCTTCTGCAGCTGAGGTGGGTCTGGCTTTAGCAGCTTTGTAGACATGTATGCTCAGGAGTACAACTGAACAACAGGTGAAAGGGGACACAAACAGCACATTTCACAGATGAACATTTCCAGAAGAGGAATATTCAGTGGCTGCACTGAATATTTCAATAGGAGTGCTCCAATTCCACCCATCCCACATTTCAGATAAGAAAAACAGCTAGGAAACAGATCAACAGTTAGGGAGCAGACTCTGCCCTTGACAGGGCAGGGGCAACCACAGGGCAAAGAGGGGGTCCCACTCAATATCCAAGCAGGCTCTGGCCACACAACACCAATCAAACACCCTCTCAAAGGGGTAACAGTACAAGTCTCTGGAATAACCTCACGCCACAAGGAGACAAACACCAGAAGCAAGAGGAACTATTATCCTTCAGCCTGCGACAAGGAGACCACAAAATAGTAAATGTGACAAAATGAGAAGACAGGTAAATACTTGCAGACGAAGAAACAAGATAAAAACTTACAACAACAACTAAATGAAGAGGAGATGGGCAATCTATATGAAAAAGAATTCAGAGTCATGAGAATAAAGATGATCCAAAGTCTTGGAAAAAGAATGGAGACACAGATCAAGAATATACAAGAAATGTTGAACAAAGACCTAGAAGAACTAAAGAAAAAACAGAGATGAACAATACAATAACTGAAATGAAAAAAATACTAAGAGAAATCAGTAATAGAATAACTGAGGCAGAAGAATCAATAATTGACCTGGAAGACAGAAAGACAGAAATCTCTATCATGGAGCTAAATAAAGAAAAAAGAATGAAAAGAAATGAGGTCAGTCCCAGAGACCTCTAGAAAAACATTAAATGCATCAACATTCAAATTATAGGGATCCCAGAAGAAGAAGAAAAGGAGAAAGGGCCTGAGAAGATACTTGAAGAGATTATAGTCAAGGGCACATGGAACATTCTCCAGGATAATCACATCTTGGGTCATGAATCAAGCCTCAGTAAATTTAAGAAAATTGAAATCATATTAAGTATCTTTTTTAAACACAACACTATGAGATTAGAAATCAATTGGGGGGGGGGGAGGCTTTAAAAAACACAAACACATTGAGGCTAAATAGACTGTTACTAAACGACCAATGAATCACTGAAGAACTCAAAGAAAGAATCAAAATCTATCTAATGATAAACAACAATGAAAACACAATGACCCCAAACCTATGGGATGTGACAAAAACAGTTCTAACAAGAAACTTAGAGCAATACAATTGCTCTATAGAGCAATACAGTCTTACCTCAAGAAACAAGAAAAACCTCAAATAAATAACTTAATTTCTTTTTTTTTTTTTAAACTTTCTTTATTTACAACTTTTTGAAGTTTTCTTGTGGGCAGGATTTCCTTTTTTTTTTTTTTTTTTCATTTATCTTTATTGGTTGGAGGTTAATTACCTCACAACAATGCAGTGGGTTTTGTCATACATTGACATGAATCAGCCATGGAGTTACATGTATTCCCCATCCCGATCCCCCCTCACACCTCCCTATCCACCCGATTCCTCTGGGTCTTCCCAGTGCACCAGGCCCGAGCACTTGTCTCATGCATCCCACCTGGGCTGGTGATCTGTTTCACTATAGATAATATACATGCTGTTCTCTCAAAACATCCCACCCTCGCCTTCTCCCACAGAGCCCAAAAGTCTGCTCTGTACATCTGTGTCTCTTTTTCTGTTTTGGATATAGGGTTATCATTACTATCTCTCTAAATTCCATATATATGTGTTAGTATGCTGTATTGGTCTTTATCTTTCTGGCTTACTTCACTCTGTATAATGGGCTCCAGTTTCATCCATCTCATTAGAACTGATTCAAATGAATTCTTTTTTAACGGCTGAGTAATATTCCATGGTGTATATGTACCACAGCTTCCTTATCCATTCATCTGCTGATGGGCATCTAGGTTGCTTCCATGTCCTGGCTATTATAAACAGTGCTGTGATGAACATTGGGGTGCACATGTCTCTTTCAGGTCTGGTTTCCTCAGTGTGTATGCCCAGAAGTGGGATTGCTGGGTCATATGGCAGTTCTATTTCCAGTTTTTTAAGAAATATCCACACTGTTTTCCATAGCAGCTGTACTAGTTTGCATTCCCACCAACAGTGTAAGATGGTTCCCTTTTCTCCACACCCTCTCCAGCATTTATTGCTTGTAGACTTTTGGATAGCAGTTATCCTGACTGGAGTGTAATGGTACCTCATTGTAGTTTTGATTTGCATTTCTCTGATAACGAGTGATGTTGAGCATCTTTTCATGTGTTTGTCAGCCATCTGTGTGTTTTCTTTGGAGAAATGTCTGTTTAGTTCTTTGGCCCATTTTTTGATTGGGTCATTTATTTTTCTGGAATTGAGCTTCAGGAGTTGCTTATATATTTTTGAGATTAATCCTTTGTCTGCTTCTTCATTTGCTATTATTTTCTCCCAATCTGAGGGCTGTCTTTTCACCTTACTTATAGTTTCCTTTGTTGTGCAAAAGCTTTTAAGTTTCATTAGGTCCCATTTGTTTAGTTTTGCTTTTATTTCCAGTATTCTGGGAGGTGGGTCGTAGAGGATCCTGCTGTGATTTATGTCGGAGAGTGTTTTGCCTATGTTCTCCTCTAGGAGTTTGATAGTTTCTGGTCTTACATTTAGATCTTTAATCCATTTTGAGTTTATTTTTGTGTATGGTGTTAGAAAGTGTTCTAGTTTCATTCTTTTACAAGTGGTTGCCCAATTTTCCCAGCACCACTTGTTAAAGAGGTTGTCTTTTTTCCATTGTATATCCTTGCCTCCTTTGTCAAAGATAAGGTGTCTGTAGTTCATGGATTTATCTGTGGGCTTTCTATTCTGTTCCATTGGTCTATATTTCTGTCTTTGTGCCAGTACTATACTGTCTTGATGACTGTGGCTTTGTAGTAGAGTCTGAAGTCAGGCAGGTTGATTCCTCCAGTTCCATTCTTCTTTCTCAAGATTACTTTGGCTATTCGAGGTTTTTTGTATTTCCATACAAATTGTGAAACTATTTGTTCTAGTTCTGTGAAAAATACCGTTGGTAGCTTGATAGGGATTGCATTGAATCTATAGATTGCTTTGGGTAGAATAGCCATTTTGACAATATTGCTTCTTCCAATCCATGAACACGGTATGTTTCTCCATCTGTTTGTGTCCTCTTTGATTTCTTTCATCAGTGTTTTATAGTTTTCTATGTATAGGTCTTTTGTTTCTTTAGGTAGATATACTCCTAAGCATTTTATTCTTTTTGTTGCAATGGTGAATGGTATTGTTTCCTTAATTTTTCTTTCTGTTTTCTCATTGTTAGTGTATAGGAATGCAAGGGATTTCTGTGTGTTAATTTTATATCCTGCAACTTTAGTATATTCATTGATTAGCTCTAGTAATTTTCTGGTAGAGTCTTTAGGGTTTTCTATGTAGAGGATCATGTCATCTGCAAACAGCGAGAGTTTCACTTCTTCTTTTCCTATCTGAATTCCTTTTACTTCTTTTTCTGCTCTGATTGCTGTGGCCAAAACTTCCAACACTACGTTGAATAGTAGTGGTGAAATTGGGCACCCTTGTCTTGTTCTTGATTTCAGGGGAAATGCTTTCAATTTCTCACCATTGAGGGTAATGCTTGCTGTGGTTTGTCATATATAGCTTTTATTAAGTTGAGGTATGTTCCTTCTATTCCTGCTTTCTGGAGAGTTTTAATCATAAATGAGTGTTGAATTTTGTCAAAGGCTTTCTCTGCATCTACTGAGATAATCATATGGTTTTTATCTTTCAATTTGTTAATGTGGTGTATTACATTGATTGATTTGTGGATACAACTTAATCTTATACCTAAAGCAAATAGGGAAAGAAGAACAAACAAAACCTAAAGTAAGTAGAAGGAAAGAAAGCATAAAGATCAGTCTACAATATTGGGGTACATGTGTCCTTTTGAATTATGTTTTTTTCAGAGTATATCCAGGAATAAGATTGCTGGGTAATATGGTAGTTCTTAGTTTTTAAGGAACCTCCATACTATTCTCCATAGTGGTTGTATCAATTTACAATCCCACCAACAGTGCAAGAGAGTTCCCTTTTTCCACACCCTTTTTAACATTTATTGTTTGTAGATTTTTTAATGATGGCCATTCTGACTGGTGTGAGGTATTGTCTCTTTGTAGTTTGATTTGCTTTTCTCTAATAATTTGTGATGCTGAATGTATTTTCATGTGCCTCTTGGCCATTCGTATGGTTTATTTGGAGAAGTGTCTATTTAGGACTTCTTCCCACTTTTTGACTGTTTGTTTTTTTGTTTTTTTGCTTATTGAGCTGCAGGAACCATTTGTTCATTGCAGCACTATTTACAATGGCCAGAACTTGGAAGTAACCTAAATGTCCATCAGCAGATGAATGGATAAAGAAGATGTCATACATATATACAATGGAATATTAGCCTTAAAAAGGAATAAAACTGAGTCATTTGTAGAGACATGGATGAATCTAGAGTCTGTCATACAGAGTGAAGTAAGTCAGAAAGAGAAAAATAAATGTCATATGTTAATGCATATATGTGGAACCTAGAAAAATGGTACAGATGGACCTATTTTCAGGACAGGAATAGAGACGCAGATATAGAGATGCAGATATAGAGACGGATGTGTGGACACGGAAGGGGAGGTTTGTGCTAAACTGGGGGATTGAGACTTGCATATACACACCATCGTGTGTAAGACTGACAGTTGGGGGAGACCTGCTGTGTAGCACAGGGAGCTTAGCTTGGTACTCTGTGGTCACCTAGATGGGTGAGATGGGCGGTTGGGAGGGAGGTATTAGAAGAGGGAATGTGTGTATACTTGTGGCTGGTTCAGTTTGTTGTAGAGCAGAAACTAATGCAACGTTGTAAGGCAACAATACCACATTGAAAAAATCAGAACAGAAATAAATGAAGCAGAGACAAAGAATCAATAGAAAAGATCAATGAAACTAAAGCTGGTCCTTTGAGAAGATAAACAAAATTGATAAACCTCTAGGCAGATTCATCAGGAAAAAAAGGTAGAGAACTCAAATCAACAAAATGACAAATGACAAGTTACAATGGACACCACAGAACTACAAAGGATCATAAGTTACTACTACAAGCAACTATAAGTCAATAAAATGAACAACCTAGAAGAAATGGGCAAATTCTTAGAAAGGCACAACTTTCCAAGACTGAACCAGGAAGAAACAGAAAATGTAAACAGACCAATCAAGGTACTGAAATTGAAACTGTGATTGAAAATCTTCAAACAAACAAAAGTCCAGGACCAGATGGTTTCACAAGTGAATTCTATCAGAGAAGAGTTAAGACCTATCCTTCTGAAACTCTTTAAAACATTGCAGAGGAAGGAACACACTCAAGCTCATTCTATGAGGCCACCATTACCTGGACACTGGTGAAAATTACAGGCCAGTATCACTGAGGTACATAGACACTAATATCCTCAACAAAATGTTAGCAAATTGAATCCAACAGTGTATTAAAAGGATCATGCCTCATAATCAAGTGGGATTCATCTCAAGGATGCAACGATTTTTCAACATCCACAAATCAATCAGTGTGATATACCACATCAATAAACTAAAAAATGAAAGCCATACGATCATCTCAATAGATTCAGAAAAAGATTTGACAAAATTCAATGCCAACTTATGAAAAACACTCTCTGGAAAGTGAGCTTAGAGGGAACCTACTTCAACAAAACAAAGCCCATATATGACAAACTCACAAGAAATGTCATCCTCAAAGGTTAAAAATGTAAAGCATTTCCTATAAGATCAGGAACAAGACAAGGATATCCACTCTTGTCATTATTATTCAGCATCATTTTGGAAGTCCTAGCCACATCAATTAGAGATGAAAAAGCAGTGAAAGGAATACAGAATATAAAAGAAAACTTAAAACTGTTACTGTACGCAGATGACATTATACTATACATAGAAAATCCTAAACATGCTACCAGAAAACTACTAGAGCTAATCAATGAATTTGGTGAAGTTGCACAATACAAAATTAACACAGAGAAATATCTTGCACACAAAGACTTTGAATAGCCAAAGCAATCCTGAGAAGGAAAATAACAGAACTGGATGAATCAAGCTCTCTGTCTCTAGACTATACTACAAAGCTAGTTATCAAAACCATATGGTATTGTAATATAGATCAATGTAATATAGATCAAAACTGTAATATAGATCAATGAAACAAGGATACAAAGTCCATAGATAAAACTCAAACATGTATGGGCACCTTATCTTTGACAGAGGAAGCAAGAATATACAATGGAGAAAAGAAAGCCTGTCCAACAAGTGTAAAGCCTCTGCAGGCTTTTCATTTCTCACGTGTAAATGAATGAAATGAGAACACTACCTAAATCATACACAAAAAAATTCAAAATAGATTAATGACCTAAATGTAAGGTGGATACTGTAAAACTCATAGAGGAAAGCATAGTCAGAACACTTATATTGCATCAAGGTCTCTTTCAATCCACCTCTTAGAGCAATAAAAATACAAATCTAGCCTTGGTAAATTTTTAAAAATTGAAATAATTTCAAGCATCTTTTCTGATCACAATGCAATAAAATTAAGTATCAGTTACAGGGGGGAGAAGGCTACAAAAACCACAAGCATATGAAGGTTAAACAACATGCTTCCAAATAACCAACAGATCATGGAAGAAATGAAAATGTGCATAGAAACAAATGATAATGAAAACACGACAATTCAAAACCTCTGGAATTCAGTAAAAGCAATGCCAAGAGGGAAGTTCATAGTAATACAAACCTACCTCAAGAAACAAGAGAAACATCAAATAAACAATCTAACTTTACACCTGAAGCAATTAGAAAAAGAAAAACAATAATGCCCCAAACTTAGTAGAAGGAAAGAAACCATAAGCATCAGAGCAGAAATAAATTAAAAAGAAATGAAGGAAACTATAACAAAGAGCAACAAAATTAAAAGCTAGTTCTCTGAGAAGATAAACAAAATAGACAAACTGTTAGCCAGACTCCAAGGAAAAAAATAAAAAGAATCAAATCAATAAAATTAGAAATGAAAATGGAGAAATCACAACAGACAACACAAAAATACAAAAGATCATAAGAGACTACTATGAGCAACTATATGCCAATAAACTGGACAACTTGGAAGAAATGGACAAATTCTTAGAAAAGTATAACCTTCCAAAACTGAAGCAGGAAGAAATAGAAAATCTGAACAGACCCATCACAAGCACAGAAATTGAAACTGTAATCAAAAATCTTCCAACAAACAAAAGTCCAGGACCAGATGACTTCCCAGGTGAATTCTACCAAAAATTTAGAGAAGAGTTACCATCTATCCTACTCAAACTCTTCCAGAAAAATTGCAGAGTAAGGCAAATTCCTAAACTCATTATGAGGCTACCATTGCCCTGATACCAAAAGCAAAGATGTCACCAAAAAAAAAAAAAAAAAATTACAGCCCTATATCACTGATGGACATAGATTCAAAACTACTCAACAAAATTCTAGGAAACAGAATCTAACAACATATTTAAAAGATTGTACATCATGACCAAGTGGGTTTTATTCCAGGGTTGCAAGGATTCTTCAATATTCACAAATCAATCAATGTGATACACCATATTAAAAGATTGAAAGATAAAAGCCATATGATTATCTCAATAAATACAAAGAGAAAGCCTTTGACAAAATTCAACACCCATTTATGATTTAAAAAAAAAAAAAAAAACTCTTCAGAAAGCAGGCATAGACAAAACATACCTCAACGTAATTGAAGTGATATATGACAAACCCACAGCAAACATTATCCTCAATGGCAAAAAATTGAAAGCATTTCCCCTAAACTCAGGAATAAGATAAGGATGTCCATTCTCACCACTACTATTCAACATAGTTTTGGAAGTCTTAGTCATAGCAATCAAAGAAGAAAAAGAAATAAAAGGAATCCAGATTGGAAAAGAAGTTAAACTCTCACTGTTTACAGATAACATATCTTCTACACAGAAAACCCTAAAGATATCACCAGAAAATTACTAGAAAATGACTATAGCTAATCAATGAATACAATAAAGTTACAGGATATAAAATAAATACACAGAAATCCCTATACACCAACAATGAAAAATAAGAAAAAGAAATTAAGGAAACAATACCATTCACCATTGAGACAGAAAGAATAAAATACTTAAGAATAAATTTACCTAAAGAAACAAAAGGCCTGTATATACAAACCTATAAAACACTGATGAAGGAAATCAAAGATGACACAAATAGATGGAGAAACATACCATGTTCATAGATTGGAAGAATCAATGTATTGAAAGTGAGTATACTACCCAAAGCAATCTATAGATTCAGTGCAATAACTACCAAGCTACCAATGGTACTTTTCATAGAACTAAAACAATTTCACAATTTGTATGGAAATACAAAAAAAAAAAAAAAAAGCTTGAATAGCCAAAGCAATCTTGTGAAAGAAGAATGGAACTGGAAGAATCAACCTCCCTGGCTTCAGACTATACTACAAAGCCACAGTCATCAAGACGGTATGGTACTGGCACAAACACAGAAATATAGGTCAATGAACAAAATAGAAAGCCCAGAGATAAATACATGCACCTATGGACAACTTATCTTTGACAAGTGAGGCAAAAATATACAATGGAGAAAATACAGTCTCTTTAACAAGTGGTGCTGGGAAAACTGGTCAACCACTTGTAAAAGAATGAAACTAGAAAAATTTCCTAACACTATACACAAAAATAAACTCAAAATGGATTAAAGATCTAATGTAAGACCAGCAATGATAAAACTCTTAGAGGAAAACATAGGCAAAACACTCTCTGATGTAAATCACAGGAAGATTCTTTATGACCCACCTCCCAGAGTAATGGAAATAAACACAAAAATAAACAAATAGGACCTAATTAAACTTAAAAGCTTTTGCACAATGAAGGAAACTACAAGCAATGTGAAAAGGCAGCCTCCAGAATAAGAGAAAATAATAGCAAACAAAACAACTGACAAAGAATTAATCTCAAAAATATACATGTAGTCCATGCAACTCAATACCAGAAAAATGAACAACCCAATCAAATAGTGAGCAAAAGAACTAAAAAGACATTTCTCCAAAGAAGACAAGCAGATGGCTAATAAACACATGAAAAGATGTTCAATATAACACATTATTACAGAAATGCAAATCAAAACCACTATGAGGCATCATCTCACACAAGTCAGAATGGCTGTTATCAAAAAGTTTACAAAAAAATGAATGCCAGAGAGGGTGTGGAGAAAAGGGAATCCTTTTACACTGTTGATGGGAATGCAAACTGATACAGCCACTATGGAGAACAGTGTGGAGATTCCTTAAAAACTAGGAATAGGACTGCCATAGGACCCAGTAATCCCATTGCTGAGCACACATTCTGAGGAAATCGGAACTGAAAGAGACACATTTAACCCAATGTTCATTGCAGCACTGTTTACAATAGCTAGGACATGGAAGCAACCTAGAAATGTCCATTGGCAGACTAATGGATAAGGAAGTTGTGGTACATATACAGGATGGAATATTACTCAGCTATAAAAAGGAGTGCATTGAGTCAGTTCTAGTTTGAGGTGGACAAAACTGGAACCTGTTATACAGAGTTAAGTAAGTCAGAAAGAGAAACACCAATTAAGCATATTAGCACATATATATATGGAATTTAGAAAGACGGTAATGATGATCTTGTATGCAAGGCAGCAAAAGAGGCACAGATGTAAAGAACAAACTTTTGGACTATGTGGGAGAAGGCGAGGGTGGGATGATTTGAGAGAACAGCATTGAAACATGTATATTACCATATGTAAAATAGATGACCAGTGCAAGCTCGATGCATGAAGCAGGGTACCCAAAGTCGGTGTTCTGGGAAAACCCAGAGGGATGGGGTGGGGAGGGAGGTGGGAGGAGGCTTCAGGATTGGGGAACACATATGTACCCATGGCTGATTCATGTCAATGTATGGCAAGTTCAGTTCAGTCACTCAGTTGTGTCCAAGTCTTTGAGACCCCACAGACCGCAGCACACCAGCTTCCCTGTCCATCACCAACTCCCGGAGTTTGCTCAAACTCATGTCCATCAAGTCGGTGATGCCATCCAACCATCTCATCCTCTGTCATGCCCTTCTTCTCCTGCCATCAATCTTTCCCAGCATCAGGGTCTTTTCCAATAAGTCAGTTCTTCGTATCAGGTGGCCAGAGTATTGGAGTTTCAGCTTCAAGGACAGAATATTGGATACCCATCCTAGTGAGTAAAATGTCATTTACCACCCTGGTTGCTTATCCCTTACAGAAATGCCTTCACTGATTTATATTTCAGTTCACTTATACAGGGACTTTGCAAATGAAAACATGCAATAAACATACTCCTCTCCTTTAGGTCAAGGGCAGAAAGTCAGCTGTGTCAGTTAATGTCTTTCAGTGTCTTTCCCTCTGCTAGAAAGACAAGTCATCACAGTTTGCAAGCTTTCCTTGTCTTCTGTGCTTTGGAGGGATTTAGTTATGGGGCTCTTAACAAGATCAAGCCAAATCACATAGCTTCAGCCTGTCAAAAGGCATTGAAAATCTTTCCTGGGTGATTTATCATGGAAATGCACATGGCAGGAAAGGAGAAGGAGAATTAGAGGAAGCAGAAAAAGCCCCACTCAGCCTGCAGTGCTCAGCTGGCAGGATGCCTGCGGCAGCCACAGCAGCTGATAGACAAGGCTGCCTCAACATGGGGACGGATGGGCTCCTGTGAGAAGGCCACCTCCTGAAAATAAATAATCACTAGGACATTCCCACTCCAAGAAGTGCATTAACACAGAGCAGTCACAGCCAGTAAATCCTGGCCAACGAGTATGGCAGAATGGGGGGGGGGGGGGGGAGGCGGGGGGCTGGATTAATTTGCAGCTGCTGGCAACACCTGACAAATCAGATAAAATATGGAGTAGCTTAGATTTCCTCCCAAAAGTTAATAGCAGCACCATCACTAATTTAAAGCCAGGGCATCCACAGTTAACCAAAGTCACTGCCAGAGAGAGACTTGCGTAGAAGAACATAAATAACCAGAAATTTCAGCATCCCTCCTGTATCCTCAATGTACCTGTAAATATTTTGCCTCTTCTCTCTTGCACCTCCCTCCCTGGGCTCAGGGCTTATCTCAGGATAAACTCTGCTTTGTGTAGATGACTTTGTTTTCTTTTCATGGGGGAGTATGTGCCAATATAACAAGGGGACACATTTTGTTGAAAGCAGTACTAGCAAATGTAGGCTCAAATAGAAAGCTGTTGCCATTTGTCAATGTTGCTATGCAAAAGAGGTTCCAGATTGCACTCTGGGACCCTTGAGGGCAGAGACTCTCTCTTCCAAGGCTGAAAGCCTGCTCTTTGCCAGACTGGATGCTGAAAACAAAGGACAGAAAGATAGAATGCAAACAGCACCCTGCCCCAGGCCCTTAGAGTCTAGTGGGAGATAGAAACCAGGAACAGAGAGAGAAAATAAGCTTTAATACTATTGCAGTAAAATGTGGTGCTTTGAAAGAGGCACCCAGAATGTCCTGTACAGAGAGGGGGAGTTATTGCAGGGCTTGAACTGGGAACAGCCTATAGGAAGAAGAAAGGAGGCACTAACACACAGGCCAGCTCTGGATTACCCAAAAGACCTTTACTCAGAAACTCACAGCATGTACCCATTATTTTACTTAACAACATTTAAAACTCTACAAGCTTTTCTTTTTCTATTTCTTACTGTTCACAAGGGGAGAGGCACCAGAAACAAGCAGGAGTGGGGGCAGGGGTAGTTTTCAATTTATCAAAATAAAAATAAAAGTGCCCACTGTTTATTTTTAAGGGTTAATTTTTAATAATAATAAAAATAAAAAAACAAAGAAAGTAAGTGTAGCTGCAACCCAAAAAGCCCTGTGGGCCTTGAGGTATATAGTAACTGGCCTTCTGGGTTTTAGAATAAACAAAAAAAGTAAATAAAACAAAGAATCATTGAAGTTCTGTCATTTGTGACTTGAAATCTTGCCATTTGCAACAACATGAATGGAACTTGAGTGCATTATGTTAAGTGAAATAAGTCAGACAGAGAAAGACAAATACTGTACGATCTCACTCACTCATACATGTAATCTAAAGAGGTCGGGGATGGGTGGTGGGCAAAATGAGTGAATGAGCAAAGGTGGTCAAAAGGTATAAACTTCAAATTATAAAACAAATAAGGCATGGGAATGTAATGCAAGGTGACTATATTAATAATATTATATTATGTATTTGAAAGTTGCTTAGAGAGTAGATTTTAAAAGTTCTCTACAAGAGGAAAAATATGTAATTACACCTGGTGATGGATGCTAAGTAGGTTCGGTGGTAAACATTTTACTATATGTACATATATTGAATCACTATATTACACACTGAAATTAATACAATGTTATAGGTCAATTATATCATAATTTTTAAAAGGTAGAAACTTTAAAGAATTTGGAAAGAGTCAAGATCTAACTTATTTCACTGTTCAATGTGCATGCTAATTTTTACTAATAAATAGCAACAATTTTTTTCACTCATTGAACTCCAGAAAGCACTTTACTGGTGACTAATACTGAATTAGTTTCCTAGGGCTGCCCTAACAAAGTACTGAGTGACTAAACTGAGTGACTTAAAACAACAGACATTTATTCTCAGAGTTCTGGAGTATGGAAGTCAGAAATCAAGGTGTCAGCATAGCTGGTTCCATTTTTAGAGGTTCTGAAGGAGAATCTGTTCCTGTCTCCCAGCATCTGGTAGTTGCTGGCAATCCTTGGTGCTGCTTAACTTATGGATGCATCATTCTAGTCTCTGCCTCCATTTTCACATGGTTCTCTCCCTCATGTCTCTGTGTCTAAATTTCACTCTTCTTGTAAGGATATCAGTCATTGAGTTAGGGTCTTTGTTAATTCATCATGACCTCACCTTACTTAAAGATCTCATTACATCTTTAAGACTATTTATAAATAAAGTCAAATTCACAGGTACCCCCTAAGAACTTCAACGTATTTTAAAGGGACACAATTCATCATACAATATATACCCACTAACCCTGCCCCTTTTCAACCATTAGTCATTTACCAAAGATCAACTATGCACCTGTCCAAATTCAATCCAGGGAAATGTTGCCAGCTAACCTGCTTTATCTTCTTATTTTATCCTGAATATTCCCTGAGTAACTCCCACAAGGTGGAAGAACTATGTGTTTGGCAATAAACAGTAAAGAAAAGGTTCTTTTCTGACATTTTAGCTGAAGGGATGTGTGAGCTATCCATTGTTGTGCACTCTGAAATAGATGTGTATGTGCGTATCCGAGTGTGTTAAGCTTGAATGTAAAAAATCTGAAACAGCTCTATTATGGTTTCTCCATTTGCACTCCCATTTTTCATCTTTCTATAGACACTTGGCATTCTAGAACACTGAACGTTCTGAACAAAATGTCCTTTTCTTATTCAGTACCACATTTTAGTAGATAAAAGGTGAATGAAATGCTAAAAGTAATACATAATTTGCTACTAACAAATAGCAGAGGAGCAATGGAGCAATGATGCTTTATAAAGCAGAGACTAATTACAGGGGGAGTCAAGCAGAGCAAGAACTCAATTTCAATCTTTCATAACAGAAAATGTCACTAACACATCTGGATGTTTTTGCTTGTTCTGTATAGTAGCTTGAAATAATGACAGTTGGGGAAACTTAGGTTTCTACTAAAGTTGTCCCAGAGTTTGATTTATAGTCAGTTATCTTCCATTTGGCAGCAGCTTAGAAGGAAACAGCAGTAGTGAGAGTCTGGCAGATTTTGCCCTTGAGGTTAAGATATTAAACAAAAATGAAAACTAATGCATCTTCAGATGGAAGAGTGGTACTTAAAGTTGAGACAATCTTGTAAAATGTTTCTCCTTAAAAATGATTTTATTAGAGCAATTAAAAATGTAGAAAGTGGTATAATCTTTTTTAAGTTGTGTAAGAGCTCTGTTCTAATATCCCTTGCTCTCTGGAGCTAGATAAATCTATATATAGCCGTCCCTGGTATATGCTTCATTCATTATCTCTATATATAGAGACCTGTAGATAGAAAATTCACTGTGAACATAGGTCACACTGCATTCACAGGAGAATTGCATCATCAAACGTTGAAACTATAAAATTCTTTGAATAGTTCACAGAGTTAGCCCTGGGAAGTGAGAAGTCAGAAGTGATCTTTAAGTCCCAGAGTCATGCATTTATTTATTTACCCATTCAACAAATATTTACATGTAGTATCCATTACATGTAAACATTTTCTCCATTGTTGTGGGTTCAACAACAACATAAAGAAAAAGATTTCTGTCTTCTAAGATCTTATAAGAGATGAGAAACCTATAATTCTACTCTTCACTGTGTGGCCAATGATACCACATCTTTATAATAAAAAGAATTTTTCTAATATAATACAAATGGCTCCTACAGAAGTAAAAAGAGCAAAACTTGAACATATTGTTTATCTCTAAGAAAGTAAGAGAATCTTTATATAGGGGGGAAAGGAAAATGAGGTTTAAACTACATTTTGGCCAGTCATGACCTGTAAGGCAGAACCCAGGAGTAATTGGGAAGAAAGTGCCAAAATAAGAAGCCTAGATTTCTGAGAGTAGCCAGAAGGAAACAAGAAATCAGCCCTTTCCACGGGTTCTAAACCTGGGTCTATGGGTTCTCCAAGCATTCATGACAGAAGTCAAAGTATTTATGGACTTCTTGTCATTGTTCAATCACTAAGTCATTTTTGTGACCTCATGTACTGCAGCACACCAGACTTCCCCATCTTTCACTGTCTCCTGGACTTTGCTCAAACTCATGTCCATTGAGTCAATGATGTCATCCAACCATTTCATCTTCTGTTGTGCCTTTCTCCTCCCACCCTCAATCTTTCCCAGCATCAGGGTCTTTTCCAATGAGTCAATTCTTTGCATCAGGTGGCCAAAGTATCAGACCTTCAACTTCAGCATCAGTCCTTCCAATGAATATTCAAGGCTGACTGCCTTTAGAATTGACTGGTTTGATCCCCTTGCTGTCTGAGGGACTCTCAAGAGTCTTTCCAGCCCCACAGTTCAAAAGCATCAATTCTTCAGCACTCAGCCTTCTTTATGGTCCGACTCTCACATCCGCAGGTGACTACTGGTAAAACCATAGCTTTGAGTATATGGACCTTTGTCAGCAAAGTGATTCTGCTTTTTAACATGCTGTCTTAAGTTTGTCATAACTTTTTTCCCAAGGAACAAGCGTCTTTTAATTTCACGGCTGCAGTCACTGTCCACAGTAACTTTGGAGGTCAAGAAAATGAAATCTGTCACTGCTTCCACTTTTTCCCCATCTGTTTGCCTTGAGGTGATGGGACTGGATGCCATGATATTAGTTTTTTTTATAATATTGAGTCTTCCCTGATGGTTCAGATTGTAAAGAATTCACCTACAATTCAAGAGACCTGGGTTCAGTCTCTGGGTCAGGAAGACCCCCTGAAGAAGGGAATGATGACCCACTCTAGTATTCTTGCCTATAGAATTCCATGGGCAGAGGAACCTGGCAGACTACAACAAATCACAAGGAATCAGACACGACTGAGTGGCTAACACTTTCTTGTTCATGGGCTTGGATAGGGATAAAAATTATCTGTTTACTTTCATAAATCTCTATTTATGAGATTTCCTTTCATTATAAAATGTAAGGGACAAATCACAGTAGTTTGAGCAATAACTATCTTTGCCTCTAATAGAAATCATAGATATTTCATATCATATTACAGTACTACAGATCATTTGAAATGATGTTTATGTTCATTATGACTGTTAACTGATTATGGTAGTTAACTGGACAAATCACTAGATTTCATTATTTAATGAACAAAGAAGCACATACATAAATATGTCACATTTGTTTACGTATTTTGATAATTGCTGCTTCAGTCCATTAAGGCTGCTACAGTACAACATTAAAGACTGGGTGGCTTATAAGCAACAGAATCTAATTTCTTACAATTCTGGAAGCTAGGAAGTACTCATGTACTTCCTAAGGTACTCATGTACCTTCCTAAGTACTCATGTACTTCCTAAAAATAAGGCACCAGTAGTTCTGGTCTTTGGCAAGAACCTGCTTCCTGGTTCACAGATGGCCATCTTCGTGCTGTGTCCTCACATAAAAGAAGGAGGCAAAGAAGCTCCCTGGGGTCTCTTTAATATTAATACCAAAGCAAAGAAGTAGAGGAAAACAATAAAATGGGGAAAACTAGAGATCCCTTCAAGAAAATTGGATACATCAAGGGAATATTTCATACAAGATTGGGCACAATAAAAGACAGAAATGAAAAGGATCTAACTGAAGCAAATGAGATTAAGAAGAGGTGACAAGAATACATAGACGAATATACAAAAAATGTATTAATGAACCAGATAACCATGATGGTGTGGTCATTCACCTAGAGCCAGAAATCTTGGAGTGTGAAGTCAAGTGGGCCTTAAGAAACATTACTACAAACATAGTGGAGGTGATGGAATTCCAGCTGAGCTATTTCAAATCCTAAAAGATGATGCTGTTAAAGTGCCACACTCAATATGTCAGCAAATTTGGAAAACTCAGCAACGGTCACAGGACTAGAAAAGATCAGTTTCCATTCCAATCCAAAACAGGGGCAATGCCAAAGAATGTTCAAACTAGCATAGAATTGCACTCATTTCACATGCTAGTAAGACTGTGGTCAAAATCCTTCAAGCAGTACATGAATCGAGAACTTCCAGAATTAGAAAAGGCAGAGGAAGTGTTCTGGTTCAAGCTGGAGGAGTAGAGAATGTGTGCTCATTTCCTCCTGTGAGAGCACAAAAATCACAATAAGCTCTTAAGCAACCACTGTTCCAGGAGGACACTGGAACCCACCAAAAAGAGATCCCCATGTCCAAAGACAGAGAAGTCTCAGCAAGATGGTAGGAGGAGCACAATCACAATAAAATGAAATCCCATTCCCCCTCCAGGTGGGTGACCCACAAACTGTGGAAAAATAATACCAAAGAAGTTCTCCACTCTTGTGAAGGTTCTGAACCCCACATCAGGTTTCCCAGCCTGGGGATCTGACAAAGGCACTGGGAATCCCCAGGGAATCTGGGGATTGAAGGCCAGAGGGATTTGATCACAGGACTTCCACAGGACTGAGGGAAACAGAGACTCCAGGCTTGGAGGGCACAAAAAATTATATATATATTGTGTGCCCCAAGACTTAGAGAAAAGGATCAGTAACCCCACAGGAGACTGATCCCAAAGTAGCTGTTAGGGTTGGAGAATCTCCTGTGGAAGCCTGGGTCAACAAGGGCTCACCACAGCAAGAGGGGAACTGGCAGCAGCAGTCTGGGAAGGTTCCACTGGATCTGGGCCCTCTTGGAGGTCACCATTAACTCTACAATTGAGCCCATAGACCCAAGGCCAAAAAGCTACCAAGAAAGGAACTCAACCACACCCATCAGCAGATAATTGGATTAAAGCTTTACTCTAAGTCCCGGCAGACTCCAAATACAAAAAGGAGTACAGCGAGGCTGAATATTGTCACCCTGCTTATTTAACTTACATGCAGAGTACATCATGAGAAACGCTGGGCTGGAAGAAGCACAAGCTGGAATCAAGATTGCTGGGAGAAATATCAGTAACTTCAGATATGCAGATGACACCACCCTTATGGCAGAAAGTGAAGAGGAACTAAAAAGTCTCTTGATGAAAGTGAAAGAAGAGAGTGAAAAAGTTGGCTTAAAGCTTAACATTCAGAAAACTAAGATCATGGCATCTGGTCCCATCTCTTCATGGAAAATAGGTGGGGAGACAGTGGAAACAGTGTCAGGCTTTATTTTCTGGGGCTCCAAAATCACTGCAGATGGTGATTGCAGCCATGAAATTACAAGACACTTACTCCTTGGAAGGAAAGTTATGACCAATCTAAATAGCATATTAAAAAGCAGAGACATTACTTTGCCAACAAAGGTCCATCTAGTCAAGTCTATGGTTTTTCCAGTGGTCATGTATGGATGTGAGAGTTCGACTGTGAAGAAAGCTGAGGGCCAAAAAATTGATGCTTTTGAACTATGGTGTTGGAGAAGACTCTTGAGAGTCCCTTGGACTGCAAGGAGATCCAACCAGTCCATCTTAAAGCAGATCAGTCCTGGGTGTTCATTGGAAGGGCTGATGCTAAAGCTGAAACTCCAATACCTTGGCCACCTCATGCGAAGAGTTGACTCATTGGAAAAGACCCTGATGCTGGGAGTGATTGGGGGCAGGAGGAGAAGAGGGCGACAGAGGATGAGATGGCTGGATGGCATCACTGACTCGATGAACATGGGTTTGAGTAAACTCTGGGAGTTGGTGATGGACAGGGATGCCTGGCGTACTGATTCACGGGGTCACAAAGAGTCAGACGTGACTGAGTGACTGAACTGAACTGAACTGGAGTAAGTTCCTGCCTACCAGAGCAAGATCCAGTTTTTCCCACCACTAGTCTCTTCCATCAGGAAGCTTCCACAAGCCTCTTAGCCTCCTCCATGAGAGAGAAGACAAAATAAGCAAGAAGAACCACAGTCCCACAGGAACTAAAATGAAAACCACATTACAGAAAGTTAATCAGCATGAAAAAGCAAAAACTATGTCCCAGATGAAGGGACAAGATAACCCCCCCCCAAAAAAAAAAAAAAAAAACCTAAATGAAGTAGAGATAGGAAACATTCCAGAAAAAGAATTCAAAATAAAGATAGTGAAGATGATTCAGGGTCCTGGGAAAAGATTAGAGGCAAACATTGAGAAAATGCTAGAAATGCTTACCAAAGGCCTAGAAGAACTAAAGAACAAACAAGCAGAGATGAATAATACACTAGAAGGATCCATAGCAGAATAACTGAGGCAGAAGAATGGATAAATAACTTGGAGGACAGAATGGTGGAAATTACTGCTGCAGAACAGGATAGAGAAAAAAGAATGAAAAGAAATGAAGACAGCCTAAGAGACCTCTGGGACAACACTAAATGCACCAGCATTCACATTATAGGAGCCCCAAGAGGAGAAAAGAGAGAGTAAGGGCTCAGGAAAATATGTGAAGAGATACAGCTGAAAACTTCCCTAACATGGGAAAGGAAATAGTCACCCAAGTCCAGGAAGCACAGAGAGTCCCAGGAAGGATAAATCCAAGGAGGAACACACCAAGACTAGCAATCAAACTTACAAAAGTTAAAGATAGAGTTAAAATATTAAAAGCAACAAGGGGAAAATTCCAAATAACGTACAAGGAAACTCCCAAATAAGGCTGTCAGCTGATTTCTCAACAGAAACTCTATAAGCCAGAATGGAATGGCATGATATATTTAAAATGATGAAAGGGAAGAAACTACAACAAAGAATACTCTACCCAGCAAGACTGTCCTTCAGATTTGATGGGGAAATCAAAAGCTATCCAGACAAGCAAAAGTGCAGAGAGTTTAGCACCACCAAACCAACTTTACAACAAATGGCCAAAGGAACTTCTCTAGGCAGGAAACAAGAGAAGGAAAAGACCTACCTACAGAAAGTAAACCCAAAACAATTAGGAAAATGGTAATAGGATCACATATATCTATAATCACCACAAATGTAAATGAATTAAATACACCAACCAAAAGACATAGACTGGCTGAGCAGATGAAAACTTGTACGTGTATGCATTTCCACTTACCTCATCACTCTGCTTGACCCACCAAATTTTGTGTAATTATTTTATATTGTTAGGTTAATCATGTTCCCATTATGGCTTGCAATTGCACGTATCTTTTATTTTTTGTCTGGCTATTGATTGTGAAAACTGATAAATATCTTTCACTACTGTGATTATGTAACTATTATTCACTCAATACTATTGTATCATGAGTGGTCGACAGAAAAGTAAAAGAACTCTGTATTACCAAAACTATGATTTAATACATAAACCTGTAACCACTTCTTAAAATCCAAATGCATATCAGAATTATCTTGGAACTTTTTGAAAGATGCAAATGCCCAGGTATTGCTTTTCTTTCACCAGAGCTCCAGATATGTTTCTAATGAGCAGCCATGTTTAAAAACAACTGTACCATATGAGGATATTTTACTTTTGTTTAGTTTGTGTCACATTTTCTACTTCATATTCATTACTCCGAATTCATTTTGTTTATATTTTGCAATTTCTCCACCTCTTTCTTTTTTTTTTAAATTCTTTCTCAAGCCTTATCAAGCATAGTAGAAAAGTTTTTGTATAAATATGTATAAATAATACACATAATAAACATATTTTAGAAAAATGAATTTTGCCTAACTAAAAAATTTGAGACATTTTGACTCCACTTGATTGACGTACTATAAGTAGAATGCTAGATTTCTAATTTTAAAAAATGGATATGCAATGTAATACACCACATTAACAAACTGAAAGATAAAAACCATATGATTATCTCAATAGATGCAGAGAAAGCATTTGACAAAATTCAACACCCATTTATGATTAAAACTTTCCAGAAAGCAGGAATAGAAGGAACAAACCTCAACATAATAAAAGCTATATATGACAAACCACAGCAAGCATTACCCTCAATGGTGAAAAACTGAAAGCATTTCCCCTGAAATCAGGAACAAGACAAGGGTGCCCACTCTCACCACTACTATTCAACATAGTTTTGGCCACAGCAATCAGAGCAGAAAAAGAAGTAAAAGGAATCCAGATAGGAAAAGAAGAAGTGAAACTCTTGCTGTTTGCAGATGACATGATCCTCTACATAGAAAACCCTAAAGACTCTACCAGAAAATTACTAGAGCTAATCAATGAATATACTAAAGTTGCAGGATATAAAATTTACACACAGAAATCCCTTGCATTCCTATACACTAACAATGAGAAAACAGAAAGAGAAATTAAGGAAACAATACCTTTCACCATGGCAACAAAAAGAATAAAATACTTAGGAGTATATCTACCTAAAGAAACAAAAGACTGATACATAGAAAACTATAAAACACTGATGAAAGAAATCAAAGAGGACACAAACAGATGGAGAAACATACCGTGTTCATGGATTGGAAGAAGCAATATTGTCAAAATGGCTATTCTACCCAAAGCAATCTATAGATTCAATGCAATCCCTATCAAGCTACCAACGGTATTTTTCATAGAACTAGAGCAAATAATTTCACAATTTGTATGGAAATACAAAAAACCTCGAATAGTCAAAGTAATCTTGAGAAAGAAGAATGGAACTGGAGGAATCAACCTGCCTGACTTCAGACTCTACTACAAAGCCACAGTCATCAAGACAGTATGGTACTGGCACAAAGACAGAAATATAGACCAATGGAACAGAATAGAAAGCCCAGAAATAAATCCACGTACCTATGGACACCTTATCTTTGACAAAGGAGGCAAGGATATGCAATGGAAAAAAGACAACCTCTTCAACAGGTGGTGCTGGGAAAACTGGTCAGTCACTTGGAAAAGAATGAAACTAGAACACTTTCTAACACCATACACAAAAATAAACTCAAAATGGATTAAAGATCTAAATGTAAGACCAGAAACTATCAAACTCCTAGAGGAGAACATAGGCAAAACACTCTCCAACATAAATACAGCAGGATCCTCTATGACCCACCTCCCAGAATATTGGAAATAAAAGCAAAACTAAACAAATGGGACCTAATTAAACTTAAAAGTTTCTGCACTACAAAGGAAACTATAAGTAAGGTGAAAAGACAGCCCTCAGATTGGGAGAAAATAATAGCAAATGAAGCAACAGATAAAGGATTAACCTCAAAAATATACAAGCAACTCCTGAAGCTCAATTCCAGAAAAATAAATGACCCAATCAAAAAATGGGTCAAAGAACTAAACAGACATTTCTCCAAAGAAGACATACAGATGGCTAACAAACACATGAAAAGATGCTCAACATCACTCATTATCAGAGAAATGCAAATCAAAACTACAATGAGGTACCATTACACGCCAGTCAGGATGACTGCTATCCAAAAGTCTACAAGCAATAATTGCTGGAGAGGGTGTGGAGAAAAGGGAACCCTCTTACACTGTTGGTGGGAATGCAAACTAGTATAGCCACTATGGAAAACAGTGTGGATATTTCTTAAAAAACTGGAAATAGAACTGCCATATGACCCAGCAATACCACTTCTGGGCATACACACTGAGGAAACCAGACCTGAAAGAGACATGTGCACCCCAATGTTCATCGCAGCACTGTTTATAATAGCCAGGACATGGAAGCAACCTAGATGCCCATCAGCAGACCAATGGATAAGGAAGCTGTGGTACATATACACCATGGAATATTACTCAGCCATTAAAAAGAATTCATTTGAATCAGTTCTAATGAGATGGATGAAACTGGAGCCCATTATACAGAGTGAAGTAAGCCAGAAAGATAAAGAACATTACAGCATACTAACACATATATATGGAATTTAGAAAGATGGTAATGATAACCCTATATGCAAAACAGAAAAAGAGACACAGAAGTACAGAACAGACTTTTGGACTCTGTGGGAGAAGGCAAGGGTGGGATGCTTCGAGAGAACAGCATGTATATTATCTATAGTGAAACAGACCACCAGCCCAGGTGGAATGCATGAGACAAGTGCTCGGGCCTGGTGCACTGGGAAGACCCAGAGGAGTCGGGTGGAGAGGGAGGTGGGAGGGGGGATCGGGATGGGGAATACATGTAAATCCATGGCTGATTCATGTCAATGTATGACAAAACCCACTGAAATGTTGTGAAGTAATTAGCCTCCAATTAATAAAAATAATGAAAAAAAAATGGATATGCAATAAGCAACAAAGTTTAATGTATAGCAAAAGGAACTATAGTCAATATCTTATAATAACCTATAATGGAAAATAATTTCAAAAATAATATATGTGTATATGTATAACTGAATCACAGAAAAAGAAATTTAATTTTTGAGATTTAGCAATGTTTATCTTTTAGACAGTTTTCCTAAACTAAAAACTGGAAATACTCTGAAAGTCTAGTGAGTACATATATGGTACAAAATTTTAAATATACTTGTGTAGGATATAAGATTAATACAAATATAAACCTATTATATTTAAATTATTAATGACAGAATTCAAGATATTACTATTGTTATTTTTTCTGAACTTGATAAAATATTTTCATAGAAATGTTAATATGTCTCACTATGATTATATGTATTTTTTTCTTTTCCCTGATATTTCTTCTGAATTTTGCTTTCTGTATTTTATTCTTTGTTGTTAGGTGTCTAATGTTTTATGATGTCTACCTCCTTTGTGGATTATACCTTTTATAATTAAAATATTCTTCTTTGCCTCATTTTAAAATTAATTTTCAAAAAGGAAAGTCAGGGGAATCAGGCCAAATTGCCAACTTTCATTGGATCATAGAGAAAGCAAGGGAATTCCAGAAATACATCTACTGCCTTGCCTACACGAAAGCCTTTGACTATACGGATCACAATAGACTGTGGGAAATTTTTAAAGGGATGAGAATACCAGACCACCTTACCGCCTCCTGAGAAATCTGTATGCAGGTCAAGAAGCAACAGTTAGAACTAGACATGGAACAATGGATTGGTTCAAACTTTGGAAAGGAATACAACAAGGCTGTATATAGCCACCCTGCTTATTTAATAAATATGTAGAGTACATCATGAAAAATCCCAGACTACATGAATCACAAGCTGAAATAAAGATTGCTGGGAGAAATATCAACAGTCTCAGATATGCAGACAATACCACTCTAATGGCAGAAAGTGAAGAGTAACTAAAGAGTCTCTTAATGAAGGTGAAAGAGGAGAGTGAAAAAGCTGGTTTGAAAATGAACATTCAAAAAACTAAGACCATATAGTCAAGAAATACAAGAGAAGATAAAGATCTACAAAATCAACCCCAAACAATGAAGAAAATGGTGATAGGAACATATATATTATTGATACCAGTAATTATTTTAAATGTAAATGGATTATATGCTCCAGTCAAAAGACACAGACTGGCTGAATGGATACAAAAACAAGACCCATATATATGCTGTCTACAAGAAATTCACTTCAGACCTAAAAACACAAATAGACCGAAAGTGAGGGGATGAAAAAATACATTCCATGCAAATGGCAAGCAAAAGAAAGCTGGAGTAGCAATCCTCACATCAAAAAAAAAAAAAAAAAAATAGATCTTAAAATAAATAATATTTTAAGAGATAAGGAAGGATATTACATAATGATCAGGGAATCAATCCAAGAGGAAGATATACCGATTGTAAATATCTATGTGCCCAACATAGGAGCACCTCAATACATAAGACAAACACTAACAGATATGAAAGGAGAAATTGACAGTAACACAATAATAGTGTGTTAACAATATTTAACACCCCACTCACACCAATGGACAGACCATCAAATCAGAAAATTGGTAAGGAAACACAAGTCTTAAATGATACATTAGATGAGACGGATCTCATTGATATCATAAGGACATTCCATCCAAATGCAGAATACATCTTCTTCTCAAGTGCACATGGAACATTCTCCAGGATAGACCACATCTTGGGTAACAAATCAAACCTCAGTAAATTTAAGAAAATTGAAATCATATCAAGCATCTTCTCTGACCACAATGATATGAGACTAGATATCAATTACAAGAAAAAAACCTGTTAAAAACCACACACACACAAACACATGGAGATTAAACAATATGTTTCTAAATAACCAACAGGTTACCGAAGAAATCAAAAGGTAAATAAAAAAATTTCTAGAAACAAATGACTATGAAAACATGACAACTCAAAACCTATGGGATGCAGCAAAAGCAGTTCTCAGAGGGAAGTTTATAGCAATACAATCATACCTCAATAAACAAGAAAAACATCGAATATACAACCTAACTTTACACCTAAAACAACTAGAAAAATTAGTAGAAGGAAAGAAATCATAAAGATCCAAGCAGAAATAAATGAAAAAGAAATGAAAGAAACAATAGTAAAGATTAATAAAACTAAAAACCAGTTCTTTGAGAAGATAAACAAAATTGACAAACTTTTAGCCAGACTCATCAAGAAAAAAAGGTGAGTCAAAAAAAGAAGAGTCAAATCAACAAAATTAGAAATGAAAAAGGAGAAATTGCCAACAGACAATGCAGAAATACAAAGGATTATAAGAGGCTATTATGAGCAACTATATGGCAATAAAATGGATAACCTGGAAGAAATGGACAGATTCTTAGAAAAGTTCAATCTTCCAATACTAAACCAGGAAGAAATAGAAATGATGCACAACCCAATTACAAGCACTGAAATTGAAACACTGATCAAAAATCTCCCCAAAATCAAAAGTCCAAGACCAGGTGACCTCACAGGAGAATTCTATCAAATATTTAGAGAAGAGCTAACGCCTCTCCCTCTAAAACTTTTTCAAAAAATTGCAGAGGAAGGGACACTTCCAAACTCATTCTATGAGGCCACCATCACCCTAATATTAAAAACAGACAAGGACAACACATGAAAAAGAAAACTACGGGCCAATATCATTGATGAGGATAGATGCAAATATCCTCAACAGAATTTTAGCAAAGAGAATTCAGCAACACATCAAAAAGCTCATATACCTTGATCAAGTTGGGTTTATTCCAGGATGCAAGGATTCTTCAATATACACAAATCTAACAATGTGATACACTATATTAACAAACTGAAATATGAAAAACATATGATAATCTCAATAGATGCAGAAAAAGCCTTTGACAAAATTCAGCACCCATTTATGGTTAAAACTCTTCAAAAAATGGGTGTAGAAATAACCTACCTCAACATGGTAAAGGCTATATATGATAAGCCTATAGCAAACATTATTCTCAGTAATGAGAAACTGAAAGCTTTCCCTGTAAAATGATGAACAAGACAAGGGTGTCCAGTTTCACCACTTATTCAACAAAGCTCTGGAAGCTGTAGCTACAACAATCAGAGAAGGAAAAGAAATAAAAGGATTCCAGATCAGAAAAGAAGAAGTAAAGCTGTCACTGTATGCAGATGACATGATATTGTACACGGAAAACCCTAACAATACTATCAGAAAATTACTAGAGCTAAACAGTGAATTTAGCAAAATTGCAGGATACAAAGTCAAAACACAGAAATCACCTGCATTTCTATGTACTAACAATGAAAAATCAGAAAGAGAAATTAAGGAATCAATCACATTCACCATTGCAACAGAAAGAGTTAAATATCTAGGAATAAATTTACCTAAGGAGACAAAAGAACTCTACACAGAAAATTATAAGACACTAATGAAAGACATCAAAGATGACATAAACAAAGGGAGAGATATCCCGTACTCCTGGGTGGGGAGAATCAATATTGTGAAAATGACTATACTACCAAATGCAATCTACAGATTCAATGCAATCCCTATTAAATTACCAATGACGTTTTTCAAAGAACTAGAACAAAAAATTTCACAATTCATGTGGAAGCACAAAAGACCCCAAATAGCCAAAGCAGTCTTGAGAAAGAAGAATGAAGTTGGAGGAATCGACCTTCCTGACTTCAGATTATACTACAAAGCAACAGTCATCAAGACAGTATGGTACTAGCACAAAAACAGAAATATAGACCAATGGAACAAGATAGAAAGCCCAGAAATAAACCCATGCACCTATGGGTATCTTATTTTTGACAAAGGAGGCAAGAATATACAAAGTGGCAAAAAGAGCCTCTTCACAAATGGTGCTGGGAAAACTGGACAGCTACATGTAAAAGAATGAAATTAGAACACTTCCTAACACCATACACAAAGATAAACTCAAAATGGATTAAAGACTGAAATTTAAGACAAGAAACTCTAAAATTTTAGAGGAAAACATAGGCAAAACACTCAATGACATAAATCAAAGCAAGATCTTCTATGACCCACCTCTCAGAGTAATGGAAATAAAAACAAAGTAAATAAGTGGGACCTAGTTAAACTTAAAATCTTTTGCACAGCAAAGGAAACTATAAGCAAGATGAAAAGACAACCCTCAGAGTGGGAGAAAATAATAGCAAATGAAACAACTGACAAAGGATTAATTTCCAAAATATACAAGCAGCTCATACAACTCAATACCAGAAAAACAAACAACCCAATCAAAAAATGGGGAAAAGACCTAAACATACATTTCTCCAAAAAGACGTACAGATGGCTAACAAACACATGAAAAGATGCTCAATGTTGCTCATTATTAGAAAAATGCAACTCAAAACTACAATGAGATATCACCTCACATTGATATCACATATCAGAATGGCCATCATCAAAAAGCTTACAATCAATAAACACTGGAGAGGGTGTGAAGAAAAAGGAATGCTCATGTAAGGGAACGCTTACATTCCCACTATGTAAGTTGATACAACCACTATGGAAGATGGTATCGAAATTCCTTAAAATAACAGGAATAAAACCACCATATGATCCGGCAATCCCACTCCTAGGCATATACCCTGAGGAAATCAAATATGAAAGAGACACTTGTATCCCATTGTTCATTGCAGCACTATTTACAATAGCTAGAACATGCAAACATCCTAGATGTCCATCAACAGATGAATGGATAAAGAAGTTGTGGTACATATACACAATGGAATATTACTCAGTCATAAAAATGAACGCATTTGAGTCAGTTTCAATGAGGTGTATGAACCTAGAACCTATTATACTGAGTGAAATAAGTCAGAAATAGAAAGATAAATATAATATTCTAATGTGTATATATAGGATCGATAAAAATGGTACTGAAGAATTTAATTAGAGGGCAGCAATGGAGAAGCAGATACAGAGAATGGACTTATGGATACGGGGAGAGGGGAGGAGAGGGTGAGACATATGGAAGGAGTAACATGGAAATTTACATTACCATATGTAAAATAGATAACCAATGGGAATTTGCTGTATGGCTCAGGAAATTCAAACAGGAGCTCTGTATCAACCTAGAGGGGTGTAATGGGGAGGGAGTTTAAAAAGGAAGTGGATATATGTATACCTATGGCTGATCCATGTTGAGGTTTGACAGAAAACAGCAAAATTCTGTAAAGCAATTATCCTTAAATTAAAAAATAGTTATTTTTTTAAGCATAAATTCAGAATTAAACAAAAACAAAAAGCTAAGACCATGCATCAGTCCTACCACTTCATGGAATGTAAAAGGAGAAAAAGTGCAAACATTGACAGATTTTATTTTCTTGGGCTCCAAAATAATTGAGGATTTTATTTCCAGATGAAGGAGCAAGATAGAAATCCACAAGGCTAAGTAAACAAAGAGCAAATAGAAAAATTATCTGAAAAAGAATTCGGAGTAATCATAGTAAAGATGATTCAAAATCTCAAAAATTGAATGAAGAAAATGCAAGAAACATTTAACAAGGATCTAGAAGAAATAAAGAATAAGGAAACAGTGATGAACAATACAATTACTGAAATTAAAAATATTCTAGAAGGAATAAATAGCATAATAATGGGAGCAGAAAAATGGATAAATAAACTGGAAGATAGAATGGTGGAAATAACTACTGAAGAGCAGAATAAAGAAAAAAGAATGAAAAAAGTTAAGGACAGTTTAAGAGACATCTGGGACAATGTGAAATGCTGCAAAATTCAAATTATAAAGGTTCTAGAAGCAGAAGAGGGAGAGAAAAGATCTGAGAAAATATTTGAAGAGCTTATAGTCAAAAATTTCTCTAACATGGGAAAGGAAATAGTCAAGTAGAGGAAGTGCAAAGAGACCCGTATAAGATAAACTCAAGGAGAAACAAGCCAAGACACATTTTAGTCAAACTAACAGCGACAAAAATGAACACAAAGAAAAATATTAAAAGCAGCATAGGAAAAGTAATTAGTAACATACCAGGGAATTCCCATAAGATTAAGAGCCAATATTTCAGTAGAAATTCTGCAGGCCACAAGGGAGTGGCAGGATATGCTTAAAGTAACAAAAAGAAAAACTACATCCAGTATTATTCTAACTAGCAAGGATTTTATTCCAGTTGATGGAGAAATCAAAAGTTTTACCAACAAGCATATTTAAGTGAATTTAGCACCACAAAGCCAGCTTTAGAAGAAATGCTAAAGGGACTTCTTTAGGCAAGAAACAGAAGAAAAGGAAAAGACCTACAAACCAAATGAATTATGAAAATGCTAAAAGAAGCAACTATATCAATAATTACTTTAAATGTAAATGAATTAAGTGTTCCAGCCAAGATACATAGATTAGCTGATGAAGATAAAAAAAACAAGAACCTGCATATATGCTGTCTACAAGAGATTCACTTCAGACCTAGGGACACATCCAGACTGAAAGTGAAGGGATGGAAAAAGATACTTATGCAAATGGAAGTCAGAATAAAGTTGGAGTAGCAACTCTCATATCAGAGAAAGGAGACTTTAAAATAAAGACTATTACAAGAGACAAGGAAGGACACTATATAATGATTAAGGAATCAATCCAGGAATATGTAACAATTATAAATATTTATGCACCTAAAATAAGTGCATCTCAATAGATAAGGCAAATGTTAACAGACATAAAAAATGGGAAATTGATAGTAACACAATAATAGTGTAGGACATTAACACCACACTTACACCAATGGTCAGATTATTGAGACAAAAAATTAAGGGAATGAAAGCCTTAAATAACACTTTATACCACATGGACCTAATTGATATTTATAGGACATTCCATCTAAAAGTAGCAGGATATAAGTCTTTCTCAAGTACAAATGGAACATTGTCCAGGAGAGATCACATCTTGGGTCACAAATCAAGACAAATTTAACCAAATTAAAATCATATCAAGTATAAAGCATCTTTTCTGGCTACAACACCATGAGATTACAAATCAATGACAGGAGAGTAAACTCTAAAACACAAACACTTAGAAGCTAAAAATTATGTTACTAAATAACCAGTGGATCACTGAAGAGGTCAAAGAAGGAATCAAAAAATACCTAGAGACAAATGACAATGAAAAAATGATGATGATGACCCAAACATATGGGATGCAGCAAAGCAGTTCTAAGAGGGAAGTTTATAGCTATAGAATCCTACCTCAAGAAACAGAAAAGACATAAAAGAGATCTAACTTTACACCTAAAGCAACTAGCAAAAGAACAAAAAAAATCTCAAAGATAGAAGGGGGAAAGAAATCATAAAGATCAGAGCAGAAATAAATGAAAAATAAATAAACAAATGAAAATAAATCAATAAAACTAAAAGCTAACACTTTGAAAAGATATTAAGAAACAAAATTGATAAACCATTAGTGAGACTCATCAAGAAAAAAATGGAAAAGACTCAAATCAATAAAATTAGAAATTAAAAAGTAGTTACAAAAGACAATGCAGAAACTATGAAACTCTTAGAGGAAAACAAAGGCAGAAAACTCTGACATAAAGTCGTGGCAAGATCCTCTTTGACCCATCTCCTAGACTTATGAAAATAAAAGCAAAAATTAACAAATTGGAATTAATTAAATTTAACAGCTTTTAATAGCAAAGGAAACCATAAAAAGTTGAAAAGACAGCCTTCAGAATGGGAGGAAATATTTGCAAATGAAGCAACTGGCAAAGGATTAATCTCCAAATTATACAAACAGCTCATGCAGCTCAAGATCAAAAACCACTCACCCAATCAAAAAATGGATAGAAAATCTAAATAGACATTTCTCTAAAGAAAACACATAGATGGCCAATAAACACATGAGAAGATGCTCAACATTACTAATTACTCTGTGTGTGTGTGTTAGTCGTTCAGTCATGCCCAACTCTTTTCAACCTCATGGACTGTAGCCTACCAGGCTCTTCTGTGTCCATGGAATTCTCCAGGCAAGAATACTGGAGTGGGTTGCCATTCCCTTCTCCAGTTATTAATAAATACTAATTATTGGAACACTCTTCCACTGTTGGAAGGAAAGTAACCTGATTCAGTCACTATGGAGAACAGGATGGAGTTTCCTTAAAAAGCTAAACATAGAACTATTCTGTGACCCAGCAATCTCACTCCTTGGCGCATACTCAGTGAAAATAATAATTCAAAAAGACACATGCACCCCGATGTTCATTGTAGCACTATTTACAATAGCCAGGACATGGAAACAACCTAAACATCTATCAGCAAAGGATTGGACAAAGATGTGGTACATATAAACAATGGAATATTATTTAGCCAAAAACAGAAACAAAATTGGGTTATTTGTACAGAAGTGGATAGACCTAGATGCTCTCATACAGAGTGAAGTAAGTCCAAAACAGAAAACAATTAACTAATATATATGTAATCTGAGAAAATTGGTATAAACAATTTTATCTACAAAACAGAAATAGAGACAAAGATATAAAAAATAAATGCATGAGTAATAATGGGGTAAGGAGGGTGGGATAAATTGGGAGATTGAGATTTACATATGTAAATCCCTATGTAAATACACTATTGATACTATGTATAATATAGGTAATTAACAAGAACCTACTGTGTAGCACAGAGAACTCTGCTCTGTGGTGACCTATATGTGAAGGAAATCCAAAAAAGAAGGAATATGTATATTTATATATACATATAGCTGATTCACTTTGCTGTAGAGTAGAAACTAACACAGCATTGTAAAGAAACTATACGCCAATAAAATTTTTAAAAAGAAAAAAAAATCTATAGGAAATGAAAATACCACTACTAAAAACAAGTATATAGTAATGGTTAATGGCTGTGGATCT
Organism: Muntiacus reevesi; assembly: GCF_963930625.1. Classification (NCBI taxonomy): domain Eukaryota; kingdom Metazoa; phylum Chordata; class Mammalia; order Artiodactyla; family Cervidae; genus Muntiacus; species Muntiacus reevesi. The sequence goes on from NC_089257.1 coordinate 72,509,496, forward strand.
ACCATTTAACTAAGAAAGTACAAAAATTAGAAGATACAACACTGTAAAATCAAGTATAACTACAATAAACAGTGAAAGGATAAATATGAAAATGTAAATATGACATCAGAAACATAAAACAGGTGGATAGGAATAAAAAATGTACATCTTTCAGAATATGTTTGAAATTAAACTTTGACTACCAGGTTAAAAATAAGCATATATAATTATACATCAACATATAAACCACATGGAAACCACAAATCAAATTATTTGTGGTATCTTAAATAAAACAAATGAATATAACAAAACAGAAACAACTCACAGATATAGGAACAAGCTATAAGTTTGAGATATATATATATATACACATATGCTTTTATATATATATATATAAAAGATGGCAACGACGACCCTATATGCAAGACAGAAAAAGAGACACAGATGTAAAGAACAGACTTTCGGACTATGTGAGAGAAGGCGAGGGTGGGACGATATGAGACAATAGCATTGAAACATGTATATTACCATATGTAAAATAGATGACCAGTGCAAGTTCAACGCATGAAATAGAGCACTCAAAGTTGGTGCTCTGGGACAACCCAGGGGGATGGGGTGGAGAGGGAAATGGGAAGGGGGTTCAGGATGGTGGGACACATGCACATCCATGACTGATTCATGTTGATGTATGGCAAAAGCCACCACAACAGGGTAAATTAATTATCCTCCAATTACAATAAATAAATTAATTTTTTAAATGTTTAAATAATAAACAATAAAATGAATGAATATAACAAAACAGAAACAGACTCACAGATATAAGAACAAACTAGTGGTTTCCAGTGGGGAGAGCCAAGATAGGGTAGGGGATTAACAAGCACACACTATTATGTACAACATAAGCAACAGGATATACTGTACAGTACAGAGAATATAGACAATATTTTGTAATAACTTTAAATGGAGTATAATCTATAAAAATATTTAATCACTGTGCGGTACATCTGAAAGTAACATAATATGATAAATCAGCTATATTTCAGTAAAAACATACAAATATGGAAAGAATAAAAATATAATAAATATACTAGTAATCAAAAGAAAGTCATAATTTTCTGATAGAAAATCAGAAAGTCAAATTTTAAGACAAAATGCAGACAAAAGACAAATGGTCATTAATGATAAAAATTTTCAATCAATAAGGATCATATGTACCCCAAAAAACAGCTTCAAAAGATATAAAAATTAATAGAGTGGCAATAAATGTATAAATTTATGGTCATACAAGGAGGTTTCAGCATTCTTCTCTCATTTATTAGTAGTCAGACAAAAATTAAAGCTTGGTTTGAAGGATATTTACAGTGTCATACATCTAAAAATAAAAAAATATATTATCCTCAAGGTCCATTGACCATTAAAAAAATTGTGTCAACAAGTAAGTAAAGTCTCAACTCAAATAAAATAGGTCTCAACAAATTCCAGATTATCCATATCACACAGAGCATGTCCTCTGGCCAAAATTGTTAAAGTCAATGTTAAAATAATTTAAGCCTCTTACAAATGGACATGAGTTTCAGTAGGCTCCAGCAGTTGGTGATGGTCAGGGAAGCCTGGCATGCTGCAGTCCATCAGGTCACAAAGAGTTGGACACAACTGAGTGACTGAACTGAACTGAACTGGTATGACCTAATCTCTCACAATTACACAATGGAAGTAACAAAGAGATTTAAGGAATCAGATCTGACAGAGTGCCTGAAGAACTATGGATGAAGTTTCATAACATTGTACAGGAGGCAGTAATCAAAACCATCCCCAAGAAAAAGAAAGGCAAAATTGTTACCTGAAGAAGTTTTACAAATAGCTGAGAAAAGAAGCAAAAGGTAAAGGAGAAAAGGAACAATATACCCACCTGAACAGAGTTCCAAAGAACAGCAAGGAGAGACAAGAAAGCCTTCCTAAGTGAACAATGCAAAGAAATAGAGAAAAAAATAGAATGGGAAAGACTAGTGATTTCCTCAAGAAAATTAGAGATACTTAAGGGAATATTTCATGCAAAGATGGCCACAAAAGAAGGACAGAAACAGTATGGACCTAACAGAAGCAGAAGATGAAAAGAAGAGGTGGCAAGAATACACAGAAGAACTATACAAAAAAGATCTTCATGACCCAGATAACCATGATGGTGTGATCACTCACCTAGAGCCAGACATCCTGGAATGTGAAACCAAGTAGGTCTTAGGATGCACCACTATGAAAAAAGCTAGTGGAGGTGATGGAATTCCAGTTGAGCTATTTTAAATCCTAAAAGATGATGCTGTTAAATTGCTGCACTCAATATGCCAGAAAATTTTGAAAACTCAGCAGTGGCCACAGGACTGGAAAAGTTCACTTTTCAATTCAATTCCAAAGAATAGCAATGCCAAAGAACGTTCAAACTACTGCACAATTGGACTCACTTCACATGCTAGCAAAGTAACGCTCAAAATTCTCCAAGCCAGGCTTCAAACGTACATGAAATGAGAATGTCCAGATGTTCAAGCTGGATTTAGAAAAGACAGAGAAATCAGAGATCAAATTGCCAACATCCATTGGCATCGAAAAAGCAAAAGAGTTCCAGAAAAACATCTATTTCTGCTTTATTGACTATGCCAAAGGCTTTTACTGTGTGGATCACAACAAACTAGAAAACTCTTAATGATCTGGGAATATCAGACCACCTTACCTGCCTCCTGAGAAATCTGTATGCAGTTCAAGAAGCAACAGTTAGAACCGGACATGGAAAAATGAACTGGTTCAAACCTGAGAAAGGAGTACATTAAGGCTGTATATTGTCAACCTTCTTGTTCAACTTACATGCAGGGTACATCATGCAAAATGCCTCTCTGGATAAAGCACAAGCTGGAATCAAGAATGCCGGGAGAAATATCAATAACCTCAGATATGCAGATGACACCACCCTTATGGCAGAAAGCAAAGAGGAACTAAAGAGTCTCTTGATGAGAGTGAAAAAGCTGGCTTAAAACTCAACATTCAAAAAACCAAGATCATGGCATCTGGTCCCATCACTTCATGACAAATTAGATGGGGAAACAATGGAAATAGTGACAGACTATTTTCTTGGGCTCTAAATTCACTGCAGATGGTGAATGCAGCCATGAAATTAAAAGATACTTGCTCCTTGGAAGAAAAGCTATGACTAACCTATACAGTATATTAAAAAGCAGAGACATTACTTGCTAGCAAATGTCCATATATTCAAAGCTATGGTTTTTCTAGTAGTCATGTATGTATGTGAGAGTTGCACCATAAAGAAAACTGAGCTCTGAAGAATTGATCCTCTTGAATCATGGTATTGGAGAAGACTCTTGAGAGTCCCTTGGACTGCAAGGAGATCAAACCAGTCATTCCTAAGGGAAATCAACCCTGAATATTCATTGGAAGGACTGATGCTGCACCTGAAACTCCAATACTTTGGCCACCTGATGTGAAGAGTCAACTCATTGGAAAAGACCCTGATGCTAGGGAAAATTGAAGGCAGGAGGAGAAGGAGACAACAGAGGATGAGATGGCTGGGTGGCATCACTGATCTAATGGACATGAGTTTGAGCAAACTCCAGGAGATGGTGAAGGAAAGGAAAACCTGGCGTGCTACTGTCCATGGGTCACAAAGAGTCAGACATGACTGAGTGACTCTATAGCAACAACAATGATTGAAAATTAGAGTATTTCTAAATAATGGGTGAGTCAAAGAAGAAATAATGAAAATTAAAATATATTTAGAATTAAAAGTAATAGTAATACATATCAAATCTTTGGAATGCTAAAATATTTAAAAATTTATAGCTTTCTTTGTATGTTTTTATGAGAAAAATGCAAAACATTTTAAAGTTGAATGTCTATCTCAGAAAGCAATTTTAAACAGCACATTTTTTCTAAATGAGACATTCTGGTATCTATTAGGCATACATCCTGGTGTTTTCTGAAATATCTGATTAGAATCTCACAGAAATGGACAAATCAACCAACTATACTTTTAATAAATATCCTTTTATCTCAATAAAAAACAACATGGAAAAGGCCCAAGGAAAGTAAAGAGAAATAAATAATAAATGTAGGAGCTGAAACAAACAATCAAGGAAACACAGATACAATAGAAAAAACCAAGAAACCCAAAAGATACCTCTCTGAGAATACAAATTAAAAGTTAAACTTCTTAAGTCAGAAAGAGAAAGACAAATACTGTGTATTAACACATATATATGGAATTTAGAAAGACAGTACCAACATACATGCAGGGCAGCAAAGGAGACACAGATGTAAAAAACAGATTTTGGACTCAGTGGGAGAAGGCAAGGATGGAATGATTTGAGAGAATGTGATTGTAACATGTATATTACCATATGTAAAACAGATGGCCAAGTGCAAGTTTGATGTATGAAGCAGGGTACCCAAAGCCAGTGCTCAGGACAAACCAGAGGGATATGATGGAGAGGGAGATGGAATAGGGGTTCAGGATGGTGTGGGACATATGAATATATGTGGCCAATTCATGTTGATGTTAGCAAAAACCATCACAATATTGTAATTATTCTCCAACTAAAATAAATTAATTAGTAAATAAATAAAACTTAAAATTGTGGTTAAACTAAGTGAGTAAAAAGGAGTGAAGGCATAAATATACAATAGCAAAAATGCCCCTTTTTTTCCATTTATTTTTATTAGTTGGAGGCTAATTACTTTACAATATTGTAGTGGTTTTTGCCACTACATTGACATGAATCAGCCATGGATTTACATGTGTTCCCCATCCTGATCCCCCCTCCCGCCTCCCTCTCCATCCCATGCCTCTGGGTCTTCCCAGTGCACCAGCCTTGACCACTTGTCTCTTTTGCCTTTTTTTTTTTTTTTGCCTTTTTTTTTGTTTTTCCATTTATAATAGCAAAAATAAAGAGAAGGTTATGCTACAAATAGAGCAGAAAATTTTAAAGATAACATATAAACTTCAGCTTTAAAACATATAAAATTGAAAAATATCTAGGAAAAAAGAAACTTACCACTGTTACAAGTGACTCATGAAGAAATAAAAAGCCCACAATCATTAAAGAAGCTGCATTAATAGTTAATGATCTTCCCACAAAGAAAGATAAATAGAATTTCAATACCTTAAAACCTCTCCAAGGGAAAAAAAAATAAAGAATATCCCTTAATTCAAATATACAAGAATATACGATCTTGCTACCAAAATCAGACAAGTACAAGAAAAAGGATAGGTCAACTTATCTGCTAAACATGTATCTTTAAAAAACAGTACAAAGTTAATCTGACACTGTATATAAAAGATATACATTATAATGGTTAATTGCATGTGTCAAATTGACTAGGATAAAGGATCCCAGAAAGGTGGTGAAACATTATTTCTAGATGTGTCTGTGAAGGTGTTTCTGGAGGAGATTAGCATCTGATTCAGTAGAGTGAAGAGACTCACCCTTCACAATGTGGGCAGTCATCGTCCAGTCCACTGAGGGCCCAGATGGAACTAGAAGGTGAAAGAAAGGCCAATTTTCTCTTCCCCTTTCTTTTTGAGCTGGGAGGCCTGTCTTTTTCTGCCCTCTGAATTTAGAGTTCCTAGTTCTTGGACCTCTAGACTCCAAGCTTTACACTGTTGACTCCCCTGGTTCACAAACCTTTGTAAACTGAATCACACCACTAACTTTTCTGCTTTTCCAGCTTGCAGACAGCAGATTACAGGATTCTTGAGCCTTCATAGGCCTCCGTGAGCCAGTTTCTATAATAAATCTCGCCCATATCTATCTGGAAAAGGCAATGGCACCCCACTCCAGCACTCTTGCCTGGAAAATCCCATGGACAGAGGAGCCTGGTAGGCTGCAGTCCATGGGGTCGCTAAGAGTCAGACACGACTGAGCGACTTCACTTTCACTTTTCACTAGCATGCATTGGATAAGGAAATGGCAACCCACTCCAGTGTTCTTGCCTGGAGAATCCCAGGGACAGGGGAGCCTGGTGGGCTGCCGGCTATGGGGTCGCACAGAGTTGGACACGACTGAGGTGACTTAGCAGCAGCAGCAGCAGCAGCATATCTATCTATCTATGTGTAATCTATTGGCTCTCTTTCTCTGGAGAACCTTGACTAGTCCATGCATCATGACTAGTTATAGGCTTTTCCAAGAATGAAATTTAAATTTAACAACTAATAATTCACCATATTAACAGATTAAAAGTAAAATATATTTCATCATCTCAATGGAGAAAAGTCATTCAATGAAATTCAACACTCATTCGTAAGTATGAAAAAAGGGAAAAACTGAAGAAAATTTTAACATCTCAAGACTACCTACCAAAAACATATAGAAAACATTCTAAATTAAGAAACATTAGATGTCCATATACATAAAATCAGGAGCAACATAGATAGCCATGAGTATCACCCTTTTTCCCTAGAGTAAGAAAATGGGGAGACATTGTAATAACATAGAATGTCAGTTTGTCAAATCAAATTCACAAAAATGAGACCTTACGTAGTATCAGATTTTATTATTAATTCAAAGAATAAAGGTAGCCACAAGAAGCAGGTAGATCATGGGTAATTTTGACCCTGTTATCACAGCTTCCCAGTTCTTTCCTCACTATGTTATGACAGAAATCTCTCTGGTCTAGAATTAGACTGAGTTCTCCCATGATATACACTGAACATCACTTACATAAAGGGCAGTAATTCCTATTGTGTTCACTTCAGTTCAGTTCAGTTGTTCAGTCATGTCTGACTCCTTGCAACCCCATGGACCACAGCATGCCAGGCCTCCCTGTCCATCACCAACTCCCCGAGTTCACCCAAACCCATGTCCATTGAGTCGGTGATGCCATCCAACCATCTCATCCTCTGTCATCCCCTTCACGTCCTGCCCTCGATCTTTCCCAGCATCAGGGTCTTTTCCAATGAGTCAGTTCTTCACATCGGGTGGCCAAAGTATTGGAATTTCAGCTTCAACATCAGTCCTTCCAGTGAACACCCAGGACTGATCTCCTTTAGGATGGACTGGTTGGATCTCCTTGCAGTCCAAGAGACTCTCAAGAGTCTTCTCCAACACCACAGTTCAAAATTGTGTTACACAGTCCTATTGTGTAGCATCTCTATTTGTACACCAAAAATTACATAGCTAATACTAACATTTTCCACTGAGACATACCCCATAACTCTATGAATAACTCGCTTGTTTACCATGAACCGGCATATCCTGCTAAAAGCAGTTCACATATAAGGACTCTTCAAGATGTTTACAAGGAGATTTGACCAGGTCATTTCATTCTTTTCGTTTCTTTTCCTCTCTTCCCTGAATAGTCTGTGTTACAGATTAGCTGCTAACCCTTCCTTTTGCAGTCATAAAAGGTAAAAAATGGGGGGTGGAGATTGTCCACGTAAATTACAATTATGAAGGCAGAGACTTGTTATCATTTGTTTAATTCCTAGAATATAACCTGGAATAGAGTCTAGCACCCTGTAGATACAAAGTAAATATCTGTTGAATGAAAGAATGAATTGATCATTAATAAGTCAGTGCTTCCTACTTAATTTATTATTCATAAGTTAATGTTAAATTCAATATCATATCAGTTTTTCCAAGTTAATCTATAGCTTCAGTGTAACTCTAATAAATATGCTAATATTTGTTTTATTTTTGCTTTGTTTTATGGATGTTAATCTGTTCAATTCAGTTCAGTTCAGTTGCTCAGTCGTGTCCAACTCTTTGTGACCCCATGGAATTCCGCACGCCAAGCCTCCCTGTCCACCAACTCCTGGAGTTACTCAGACTCATGTCCATTAAGTTGGTGATGCCATCCAACCTTCTCATCCTCTGTCATCCCCTTCTCCTCCCTCCTTCAATCTTTCCCAGCATCAGGGTCTTTTCAAATGAGTCAGTTCTTTGTATCAGGTGGCCAAAGTACTGGAGTTTCAGCTTCAGCATCAGTCCTTCCAATGAATATTCAGGACTGATTTCCTTTAGGATGGACTGGTTGGATCTCTTTGCTGTCCAAGGAACTCTCAAGAGTCTTCCCTAAAACCACATTTCAGAAGCATCATTTCTTCACTTTCTTTATAGTCCAACTCTCATATCCATACATGACTACTGGAAAAACCAAAGCTTTTTGTTGGCAAAGTAATGTCTCTGCTTTTTTAAATGCTGTCTAGGTTGGTCATAGCTTTTCCTCCAAAGAGCAAGTGTCTTTTAATTTCATGGTTGCAGTCACCATCTGCAGTGGATGCTAATAATCCAAATCTAAAACATACAAGAAACAAAAGTCCAAAACAGTCCTGAGAAAGGAGGAGGAGGAGGAGGAAAACACACTGTTTGAAAATGCCAAAAGTTACTGTAAAGTTATAGTGATAGAATCATTATGGCATTGGTGCTTGAACAGACAAATAGACCAATGGACAAAGCAGACAGCTCAGAAAGAGAACCATTCACATACAGCAACTTAATGAAAGAGGTGGCCCTGCCAAGTTAGCAGCAAAAGAGGGACTATTTTAAAACTGTCATTCCTACAATTGGTTATCCATATAGAAAAAGAAGTCTGATTCCTTCTTCCTTCCATAACACAAAATTTAGTTTTAGGTAGATTATAAACCTAAGTATGAAATACAAAACTTCATAATTTTCAGCAGCAGAGAAGAATGTCTCTATGAAGTTAGGCAAGACATAAAAATCACAAAGAAAATGATTGCTGTATTTTACTATGACAAAGGTGAAAGTTATGTTAAGCAAAAGATGTTACTTAAAAGCTAAAAAAATAAGACAAGCAACACACTAGGAGGAAAAAAGAGTTGCAACAAATGTAACCAATACAGGATTAGCATCCTGAATCTATAGTAAGTTGATGAATATCAATAAGCCATAATTCAATTGAAAAAATGAAATGTCTGTCCTAAATTGATCATAGACATTAAAAAATAAGTCAACATTGTCAGTAATAAGGAAAATGCAAGTTTTAACAGCAATAAAAAGCAAATTTACATCATCAGAAAGCAAAAATTTAATAGTATCAATTTTGGTACAGATGAAGAACAATGGGAACCCTCATACATTGTTGGGTGAGACTGCAATTGAATTCAATCCCTTTGTAAAATAGTTTAATTGCCTGCATGTGTGCTCAATCAAGTCCAACTCTTTGCAACTCCATGGACTGTAGCCCACCAGGCTCTTCTGTCCATGGAATTTTCCAGGCAAGAATACTGGAGTGGGTTGCCGTTTCCTACTCCAGAGGATCTTCCCAACCCAGAGATCAAACCTGTGTCTCTTGAACCTCCTGCATTCGCAGGTGGATTCTTTTACCACTGTGCCACTTGAGAAGCATATTATCTTTAAATCTGGAAAGACTAAGAACCACAATGACATCTTTAGAAACATATCCTAAACACACTTGCACATGTGCGCCAGAAGACATAGCAGTAACATATATAAAAAGCAACCAAATGAAAGCAACTCAAATGTATATACCACCAAGGGAACAGAAAAACTGCAGCAAAGTAATACTACAGACTATTCTTAAGCAGCAAAGTATAATAAATAAACTGTAGCTACATCAATATAAGTGAATATCAAAAGCAAAATAGTGAAGAAAAGGTGAGTCACAGAAAAACACATATGGAATGATATCATCTATCTAAAACGTGGGAGGGGGGATTGGGATGAGGAATACACGTAACTCCATGGCTGATTCATGTCAATGTATGACAAAACCCACTGCAATGTTGTGAAGTAATTAGCCTCCAACTAATAAAAATAAATGGAAAAAAATGGCAAGATGGAATAAATGATAAATAAGAATGATATTTACATCAGGAACTTCTGAGGAAGAACTGCTTGCAGGAATCATGGAAAATATGATAAGGAAGTGATATTTGGACTGGCCCTCAAACAATTGAGTTTCTAGAAAGAGACAGAGGGTATCAAGTGTATGTAATCTTCCCCATTCTTCAGGGAACAATGTAACTGAAAAATAAAATATATGGTGGGAAATTGTAGGAGCAAAGATAAGGCTAGACTTGGGTTGAGCTAAGGAGCCAGTTGGCCCTAGCCTTCTCCATTCAAACACACAATTGAGAAAGTTGCATTGTTCATAAGCTAAGGGGGTCCCTGTTCTTTTCTGCCCCTTGATCAGTGTGTTGTCCTGTGAACCACGCTCTCTCACTCCTGCCCAGTCCTTGCTATGCTCCTCTTCCAACTCTACTTCTACTTCCATCACTTGAAAATAACAGCAACCAATGCTGCATTATGATGCACAGCACCTCTTCAAAATGCCTGAGAAATAACCAACGATCTGTTTACGTAAAGACTGCATTAGTCCAGAGCATTGAGCAAATCCCTAAAACCTCCAGTCTACAAAGAGAAGGCCTTTGTGGGTGCACTGGGGCATGTCCCTTGACAGAAGACTCCCACACCCAATTTTAGGCACAGCCCCATAAATAAATGCTGTGCTCTCCATCCATGCCCATTCCACATAATGACTGTCTGAAGCCAACAAGAGTTGCGTCTTCAAGGGGCCAGGTAGCCAGTCTCATTACACTGCTACTCCTCCACCCCAGTGGCAATTTTCAATGGTAATAGCCAAGTGTTGTTACACAGGATCCAGAAGTGACTAGCTACTTATTTTCATTTTGCAGAACAACCATTCAGTGCTCACTCAAGCATTAATGCTTTTTTAAACCAAATGGTAACTGTATTTATTAAAACACTCTTAACTGTGTTGAAATAGTTTATTATTCAAAGTGATATTTGATATGTACACAAAAAATCATTGGCAGACTACCAACTATACTTTTAAAAAATTACTTTCTCATCCGTTTCCCTCCAAATTACTGTTAATACATTTAAAAATAAGAACAGAGAAAATGGTCTGTGCAATATGACTTGAAAGAGGAGCGTTACACGTTACCAGGAAACTGAGGAGGGAAGAAGGCCCTTCTCTTTCCTTCCTATCTCTGCTTTTCATCTAGAAAGTTTCACAGCAAGTTGAACTCATCTAAACAGAAATATGGAGGTCGCTCTTTGTAAGAAAGGTAATATTATTATTAAGCTCTGATCAAAAGTAGTGATGATGAATTTTAGCTGATCCTACCGTATTTTTTAATTTATTTATTTTTTAATTGAAGAATAATTGCTTTATAGAATTTTGCTGTTTTCTGTCAAACCTCAACATGAATCAACCATCGGAACACATATACCCCCTCCCTTTTGAACCTCCCTCCTGTCTCCCTCCCCATCCCACCCCTCTAGATTGATACAGAGCCCCTGTCGGAGTTTCCTGAGCCATACAGCAAATTCCCATTGGCTATCTATTTTACATACGGTAATATAAGCTTCCATGTAACTCCTTCCATACATCTCACACTCTCCTCCCCTCTCCCCATTCAGTTCAGTTCAGTTCAGTTGCTCAGTCATGTCTGACTCTGTGACCCCGTGAACTGCAGCACACCAGGCCTCCCTGTCCATCACCAACCCCCGGAGTCCACCCAAACCCATGTCCATCGAGTCAGTGATGTCATCCAGCCATCTCATCCTCTGTCATCCCCTTCTCCATATGCCTTCAATCTTTCCCAGCATTAGGGTCTTTTCAAATGAGTCAGCTCTTCACATCAGGTGGCCAAAGTGTTGGAGTTTCAGCTTCAACATCAGTCCTTCCAATGAACACCCAGGACTGATCTCCTTTAGGATGGACTGGTTGAATCTCCTTGCAGTCCAAGGGACTCTCAAGAGTCTTCTCCAGCACCACAATTCAAAAGCATCAATTCTTTGGCACTCAGCTTTCTTTATAGTCCAACTCTCACATCCATACATGACCACTGGAAAACCATAGCCTTGACTAGACGGACCTTTGTTGGCAAAGTAATCTCTCCCCATGTCCATAAGTCTATTCTCTATGTCTGTTTCTCCATTGCTGCCCTATAAATAAATTCTTCAGCACCATTTTTCTAGATTCCATATATATGTGTTAGAATACAATATTTATCTTTCTCATTCTGACTTACTTCACTCTGTATAATAGGCTCTATGTTCATCCACCTCATTAGAACTGACTCAAATGCACTCCTTTTTATAGCTGATAATATTCCACTGTGTATATATACCACAACGTCTTTATCCATTCATCTATCAGTGGACATCTAGGTTGCTTCCATGTTCTAGCTATTGTAAATGGTGCTGCAATGAAAAATGGAATACATGTGTCTCATTCAGTTTTGGTTTCCTAGGGGTACATGCCTAGTAGTGGGATTGCTGGATCATATGGTGGTTTTATTCATAGTTTTTTAAGGAATCTCCAAACTGTCATCCATAGTGGCTGTATCAACTTACATTCCCACCAGCAGTGCAAGAGCATTCCCTTTTCTCCACACCCTCTCCAGCATTTATTGTTTGTAGACTTTTTGATGATGGCCATTCTGACCAGTGTGAGGTGATATCTCATTGTAGTTTTGATTTGCATTTCTCTAATAGTGAGCGATGTTGAGCATCTTTTCATGTGTTTGTTAGCCATCTGTATGTCTTCTTTGAAGAAAGGTCTGTTTAGGTCTTCTCCCCCACTATTTGATTGGGTTGAGGGCCATAACTCCTGCAGTGGAGGCAGTCCAAGTCCCTGCACTCTTGGTGCTGCCGGAGTCCCCACAAGTCAAGCAGCTGCACCATCTTCATGCTCAATGCTCACTGGGACAGGTCTGCCACAGGCAAAAAATGTCTTGCATCTATGCACACAGTGTTGCTTTGGTCATATCTGACTCTTTGTGACCCTGTGGACTGTGGTCTGCCAGTCTTCTCTGTCAGTGGGGTTCTCCAGGTAAGAATACTGGAGTGTATTGGCCAATACTGGTTTGCATACCCTTCTAGAGCACCATATTTCCTGCTGCCCTAGCTGCCAACTCTCCTGCATACTTGGTGCTGCCAGAACCCCTGCAATTCAAGCAGCTGCACCACCTCCACACCTGGCCCTCACAGGGGCAAACCCAAGTCCTCCAGGGCAGCCTCAGGAGCAAACCCTAGTGGATGACTCACATGCAGAGGTGGAAATGAAACCACAATTGAAACCCAGGGGCAGTGTGGCTAAGGAAGAAGATCCAAAACCTTCTCACCAGCTGTACAAGCTGAAGGTTAAATCCAATCAACTAGGCAGACACTGTGTCTATGGAATATATAAAAGATCATTGAGAGCTCCCACAAAAGAAAATGCACTAGTTCTGATAGTTGTGGACATTGGAGGCAAGAACACGCATGAGTAGGACCAGGCTAGAATCTGAGCTGCCCCCACAGCAGGTCCAGAGACCAGCACAGTGTTGGAGGGCATCCTAGGAAGGTGAGATGGACTGTGACTCTCAGCGAGGGAAAGGACTCTGACAGCAGTGACTCAAGAAAAACATTTATTATTCTTATATTCTGACTTGTTCTGTAGATTCTTTTGGATTTTTTTTTTTTTTTTTTTTTACTTTTTTCTTTTTCTTTTTCTCCCCCCAACCCAACCCCGTTGTAGTTGATTTTTCCGGCACTGTGAAATCTAATTAAGCTTTTGAGATTTGTTTTTTTTTTTCTCAGTCACATTTTTTTATTTTTGTTATAAACCTCTGCCTCTATGTTGGGCTTTTGCAGCTCTATGGAATTTTCCTTTTTTTTTTTTTTTTTTTTTCTTCTTTCTTCTTTCTTTTTTTTTTTCTCTTTTAATTTTAATTTTTTTATTTTTTTGAACCTATTATTATTTTTTCTACATTTATTCCTACCATATACTTTTTTTTTTTCTTTTTTTTTCTTTTTTTTTTATTTTTCAGTGGGTTTTGTCATACATTGATGTGAATCAGCCATAGAGTTACACGAATTCCCCATCCCGGTCTCCCATCCCACCTCCCTCTCCACCCGATTCCTCTGGATCTTCCCAGCCCAACAGGCCCGAGCACTTGACTCATGCCTCCCACCTGGGCTGGTGGTCTGTTTCACCACAGATAATATACATGCTGTTCTTTCAAAACATCCCACCCTCCCCTTCTCCCACAGAGTTCAAAAGTCTGTTCTGTACTTCTGCGTCTTTTCTTCTGCCCTGCATATAGGGCCATTGTTACCATCTTTCTAAATTCCGTATATATGTGTTAGTATACTGTAATGTTCTTTATCTTTCTGGCTCACCTCACTCTGTATAATGGGCTCCAGTTTCATCCATCTCATTAGAACTGATTCAAATGAATTCTTTTTAACGGCTGAGTAATATTCCATGGCGTATATGTACCACAGCTTCCTTATCCATTCATCTGCTGATGGGCATCTAGGTTGCTTCCATGTCCTGGCTATTATAAACAGTGCTGCGATGAACATTGGGGTGCACGTGTCTCTTTCAGATCTGGATTCCTCAGTGTGTATGCCCAGAAGTGGTATTGCTGGGTCATATGGCAGTTCTATACTTTTGAATGCTTTCTCTTACCTTCAAAAGTACACATAGCTGAGTCCTAATTCAAATAAGTTCCCGGTTGACCCAGGGCCCAGAAATGGAAAAGGGAAGAAGAAGCCAATGAATTAGTGGGATATAGGGTATTAGACATCATCAGTATATTACAATCACAAGGTAGATGGAGCTTCTTGAGAGCCATAATCGGAGGCAAAGCTCTGAGCTTAGAAAACAGGTACAGCAGTCAGAACACCAAATCGAAGGTGGGAGAGAAAGAAGCAAAACTGGAGCACAAAGCACAGAATATTTTCATTATGATTCAAGAGACTTACCGAGAGCACTTTAACTTTATGACTTCATGGTTTGGAAATCTGGTTCTGAAGCATATTACCTGTTAGACAGGTCTGAAGCTGATATTTTTCAGAAAAATAAAAGTGACAATTTACAAACAATAAGCTGAGAAACAGAGAGAAATTAACCAATGTGGAACAGGGTGTCTCAATGAAATGCAAACTGTTGGACTCATTAGCTTAGTACTCAGCACATCAACTATGAGGGTTAGTCTTTTTTAAGTTACAAAGTGAGAGCTATTTTGTTTACAAGAGACAGAAACTCAAGAAGAAATGTGTTGCTGTTCAATCTCTAAGTAATTTCTGACTCAGTGACCCCATGGACTGAAGCACACAACGCTTCCCTGTCCTTCACTATCTCCCTGAGTTTGCTCAAATTCATATCCATTGAGTCAGTGATGTTATCTAATCATCTCATCCTCTGTTGCTCCCTCCTTCTTTTGCCTTCAATCTTTTCCAACATCAGGGTCTTTTCCAATGAGTCAGCTCTTCCCAGCAGGTGGCCAAAGTGTTGCAGCTTCAGCTGCAGCATCAGTCCTTCCAATGCATATTCAGAGTTGATTTCCTTTAGGATTGGCTGGTTTGATCTCCTTGTTCTCCAGGGGAATCTCAAGAGTCTTCTCCAGCACCACATTTTAAAAGCATCGGTTTTTCGGTGCTCAGCCTTCTTCATGGTCCAACTCACATCTGTAAAAGACTACTGGAAAAGCCATAGCTTTGACTATACGTACCTTGGTCAACAAAGTGATGTCTCTGCTTTTTAATACACTATCTAGGTTTGTCATAACTTTCCTTCCAAGGAGCAAACATCTTTTAATTTCATGCCTGAAGTCAACATCCAAGTGATTTTGGGGTCCAAGAAAATAAAATCTGTCACTGCTTCCACTTTCTCCCCATCTATTTGCCATGAAGTGATGGGACCAGATGCCATTATCTTAGTAATTTTAATGTTGAGTTTCAAGCCAACTTTTTTACTCTCCTCTGTCACCTCATCAAGAGGCTCTTCAACCAGAAATAGTTTAGGCCAAAATGTCTATGAGGTGTCTCATGGCACCTAATCCAGGAATGCTGAGACCTGAATAACAACTCAAAGGAGCAGCACCTGCATCACCTGGATTCCTCTCATCCTCTAGTCTCTGTTTCCCTCTGAGCCCCTGCTTCACTCCATCTCTTGCCTCTCAGTATGGACCAGTGTGGAGGAAAGCATGGGCAACAACAGCCCCAGAGCTGTAGGTCGTAAAGCTCTAGACCTCAGAGACTGATTTTTTCTGATTCTTATTAAAAACACTGGGAAAAAAAACTTGGTGGCCCAGATCCAGTCAGGTTCCCAAACATGGGCCAGTTGACTGTGGATAAGCAAGCAGGCTACTTGGGCTGGCTCTGCTTGGATCAGTGTCCAACCTTGGACTAGACAATGGTGATCAAATGGAGAAGGCCAGGGAAAAATATGACCTTTCTGACAGAAATCCTAGAGCTAGAGTAGGGGACTGCCATATGCTGAGCATATAAACAGTAAATAACTACCAAACAAAGTAATAAATAAACTAGCTATGTGTTACACATATTGCAACTATTGGGCTAAGAGCATGATATTTTATAAGGGCCAGAATAGAGAATCATCACTGTGTCCTTTATATAATCATATCTAAGCATTGTGTCCTTTTATAAATCATATCTAAGAATCATTGCAACTTCCTCTCCCAGATGAAGATGGAGTTTCTACACCCCCCAGAACTTTCAGGCAGGTGAAGGTATGTGGTTCATGTCACATGTACTAGGATTACTGTGAGCAGCAGGGTAACCAGGAAGGAGAACTAGCTTTCCCAGCAAATTTACTTCACATTCCAACTCCTGGTGCACTGGCTTGGTGACTATGGGCACATCGCCAAAACTGTCTGAGCTAGTTTCCTCACCTGAAAATTAAACATACCTGGTAAGTTTGTATATAGGTTAGAGATGATGTACATAAGAAGCACTACACCTGACAAGTGATAGCTACTGTACAATTAATATACTGAATGTCTCCCTCACAATCTCCACATTTGGCCCCAGGAATGTCTTCAGGCCATGATCCATTTCATACGAACACTTGTCTGTGTGAAAGTCTCCTGTCCTACCCTACATACCCAGAACATACGGTTTATATAGATTCCAAATAGGTTGTACTATTAATATTAAAAAAAAAAAAAAGAGGATGAGGTGGCAGTAGTATTTATTTTGGCTTTCCCCACAGATTTATTTATCTGCAGTGACGCCAAAAATTATCCAAAATTCTAAGATGACATTCAGATGTGAGCTAAGAAAGATAGTATAGCTGCACTAATACTCTAAAATATGCATATATGTGTGCATGCATGTGTTTATATATACACATATAATTTTACATATGTAAATATGCAATATTATCATTATGTTTTGATTAACATTTAATGTATTAAATTTTATATATTTATAGTATAATATTTTATAATTGGATTTTATTTCAATTTTTAATGTGCCAGGGTACTTTGTTAACAATATAAAATTACAATTAGGAAAACCATATCTGATATCAACTCTGGAGCCAGGGGCATTCAGAGCAAAGTAAATTTCCCCATCAAGATTTCAAAGTAATAATCCCTTCATTTTAGAAACAAGGGAACAGAAGTGCAGAGAGGTAAAATGACTTGCCCGAGGTCTCCCAGCTTAAATATCAAAGGCATGTCTGAAGCCTTTTACCCAGCCCAGAGCCTCCCCCAGCCACTCCCCAGCACGTGTAGCCAGAAGGAAGAAGGCAGGCTCCTGAGGAGGCCCCAGAGGAGAGCTGAGAGATGCCTGGACAGGAACAGGTGCAAAGAAAATGCTGCAGGCAGATCCCTGCACCCCACACTCTCATCTGGTCACTTTCCCTGACTGGATTTCAGAGACTTGAGAATTATCCATTATTTTATGTTTGAAGTCCCATGAACATGGATAGTCAAAAAGCAGCTTTCATTAAGGTCTCTCAAATAACAACAATGATAGAACAAATCGTGCAGCCAGCATATGATAAAACTGATTGCCACACTCCTATCTCAATCTCCTGCCTTGATTCACTACATACTGTAGCAAAATCCGAATGTTTGTGACATCCCTGCACTCCCCACTCATTCTTGCCTCTGTGCTTTTGCTCTTGATGACCCTGCCACCTGGAATGTCCTTCTGCTCTTTCCTTGCCTCATTCGACCTCGAAGATATAGCTCAGGTACCACCTCCTCCAGGAAGCTTTCCCTCATTCATCTTTGTATCCTAGCACATCATAGTCTTCAGTGAAGGTGTGTTAATATTAACTTAATATTGAATGGAAGAGGTTTCTCACTGTAACCCAGGACCAGAGTCCTCTTTTTTCCAATCCTAGCCTGCTGCAGCCATCCTAGAATCTCCTCTAACAATGCTTAAGGTCACGTGAATCAGGTTGTATCCTTCATAGGCTGCTAAAGCTGTAGAAATGTCTACTAGAAAATGCTTGTTTCCTTTTCTGACAAAGAAGAAAGGAAGTAGATAGTAAGAAAGCATAGCAGCTGGGGAGATGGGATGATATAGGCAGAGAAATGACACCACAGTACTTGGGGCAGGAAGCAGCCTAGACAACACAAACATGCATCTGACCTCTAAACCCACTACTTCTCTCCTAGTTTTCAGCAACCTACCACTTGGTCTAGGATTCCTAGATATGCAGTCACTCCTAGCAAAAAATGAAGGGCTTAGAAGTGAACTAGACCCATGGCAGCTTCCATATCCAAGATCATTACTCCTTTAAATTACATCCACCCCAAATTACACTTGGGGCCTCACTCTCCCTAGAGAGGGACTAGAGGGCCAAGTGGAGGTCCTTAAAAGTATGGGCTCTGCCCTAAGATAGACCTCATGGGGGCATGTGTGGCTTAGAGAGAATATAGAAAGTGAAAGTGAAGTCACTCAGTCACGTCTGACTCTTTGCAACCTGTAGCCTTCCAGGACTACAGCCTACCAGGCTTCTCCGTCCATGGGATTTTCCAGGCAAGAGTACTGGAGTGGGTTGCCATTTCCTTCTCCAGGGAATCTTCCCAACCCAGGGATCGAACCCGAGTCTCCCACATTGCAGGCAGAAGCTTTACCCTCGGAAGCACAAAGCTAGCCTGTTCAGGTTGGGTAACCCTGGCACAGCCTTGTTTCCAAGGCACAGAGGAAGCCCCCACGTCACAGAGAAACCTCTAAATCTGGCTCAGACAGCTCCAGAATGATATACAGGCCGGCTCTCAATTTGAGTTTTTCTGGTTCTCATCTATACAGCTTAACAAATCAAGTTTGTTCAAGCTCATTCACTTACAAACTTTGGCTGGGATCCAATGTCACCAGTCTGAGACCATGGGTCCCCTGGAGCTCATTGTGTCTGTGGTCTGTGGTCTTCTGTGACCAACAATTAGCCCCAGGATGCAACGCAAGCTGCCATTTCCAGTCTAGTAATGGTTGCCATGGAGATCATCTATGGTTCTTTGTGGGAACCAACTGCTAAAGCTTTCTGCTAATGGCCCATGGCCTCGACTCGTGGGATACTAGAATCATTAGGCAAGCAGAACACTTGCATTAGAGATTCCACTCCTTCCCTAGGAGATTAAGGATTGATGAAGAAGGGCAAGGGACACAGGAGAGAAATGTGCACCATTTTGTTTGAAAAGAGGTTTCTATCTCTCCTTTCCTTTGCCAGTGGAGTTCAAATGTTTTTATAAACTTAAGAAAATTAGAAGATACCATAAATACACAATGGTGAAACAAACACCTAAGTTCTACACTTGGCTCAGTCACCAACACTCTTTGTGAACGGAAGCAATTTACTCAACCTCTTTGGGCCCTTTTTTCTCATCAGTAAATTGAAGAGTTTGACAAAAACTTCTTCAGAGTTCCATAAAATGGTATTTTGATAATTTGTTTTGCTCCAAAATTACAAAATAGCTTCTCCTGTACAAGGACAGTGATCAGTAAGAGTGGTCAGGTAAAACCACAGGGAAAACAGCAAGACTAAAAATAATGCATGGTTCAGGTCACAGGGCAAGAGACTAGAGGAGCCCAGAAGCCAAAGTTTCAGATGGAATCGGGGTTGGGAATCAGGCAAGCTATCAGGGGCCTAAAGAACAGACCCAGATCTTCAGCAAGAGAAGATCATAGCCAAGGAACAAGGGCATCAAGAAAATCCAGAGCACAAACTTGTGTCTGAGACACCTGATGGATTAGAATATATCTATTTCAAGTCAGAAAATCAGTGAAAAAATAAAATGCCAGTGAAAGTTTTGAAAGTTTGGAGACATCAAAAAGAAAATAAAATCCCAATAAATTCTCCTCTAAAGCATTCAAAGTCACATATGTCCAGCCAGGTATATCACAGGCCACTGCAGAAGCTGAGCTGTGAAAAGTGTCTGACAGAAAATTTCAGCTTCTTTTCCTGAAAGAGATTCCTAGAATTTAAATGGACAGTGCAAGGAAAATAATCCGTGGAGTAGTCAGTTCACAACCTATGGTATCAAATGTATAAGAGGTCTGTGGTTGAGATGCAGGCATCCTCAGGCTATTTCATTCACATCTTATGCTGCCATTGAGATTCTTTTCAAAATTCAGGTCTCTTGCGGCTGATGTTCTGATTTCATCTGAGTTTCTCACTGCTAAAAAACCAAAGAGTTTTACATAGACTCAAGGAATATTTCCCCAGGCCTTGGTCTCTCCAAGTACAGTGCATAAAGAACTAGGTTTGTATCCCAGCCCTGCCGTTAACCTGCTTTGGGTTAAGGCTAAGTCACAAAATCATTCAAGCTCTCAGCTTCTGCTCCTGCCACATGGACTTAATCTTTCCTCCTCTGCCTCTTTCACAGATGCTAGAAAGAGTCAGTGAACCAATACCTGTGAAATCACTTTGAAATATGGTCTCTTTGGTGACAAGCCAGCACTCAGAAAATAAGGGGGGTTCATCGGAATCAGGGCTTCCAATTCAGCCTGCCTTCCTTAGCCATTTCTGTGTCAATTAGCTGTCACTGCACCTTCTCCTCAAATGATGCAAATTTAAAAAGCTGGCACAAGCTCATCTGGAATTCACATACCTAACCTTCAAACAGACAAGGACAATGTGAAATTGGAAATACAGGAAGATGGCAAGTGGCACTGCTGTCTGTGAAAAATGAGCATTGTAGGAACAGCCTCACTTCTCCCAAAGACTCTCAGTGTTTGTCAATGATTTGTAATGCTTTCACTGAAAAGCTCTCATCCTCATGAACACATTTTGAAGATAGAAATCAATCTTATGATGTAACAGAGAGGGAAAATCTGTTACAAAAAATGAAGAGGAGAAAAATCATCTAATTCCAGAATCCTTTCTACGGAATAAATGGATTCCAGAGAAGTAAGGCCATATCCATGTTTTTTTCCATGCTCTTGTCATTTACTAAGCAGCTGCAAGAGGTAAGATTGAAGAGAGAGGCTGTTCAGCCAGCCCTAGCAGTCTTTCCATCTCAATAATTTAAGCCAGATGCCTTCAGGGGGAACAATCTCCTTTGTCATCTCATCTTAGGGACCTACACACTCCATCCTTGGCATTTGTATCAAGGCAGTGCAGTGTTTGCCAATATAAGATAAATAGCTAAGACCCTCAGAGAAACTATCACAACTATATGCGATGATATAGTGCACTTAACTACACAAGGGTAGGCTTCCACCATAGTTTTGAGGCCTTTGTGATCTTAAAATAAGGCAATAACACACAGAGGTTTAATTTAACACCCAGACCAAGATACATTCTACTTCTGAGACCCTCAGACTCAAGAATAAAGTTACTACAAGGCCTACTGCATCCCCCCAGCTCATCTCAGAACATACTGCAGTGAGTATCCACACTGCAGTTTGAGGTAGATGTAAGCTATTGAGAAAGGCAAAAACCAGGAAGGAGAACTAAGTAAAGCTAGCAAAGTCAGGGTGGAGGCAGAGACAAGTCTGGGGGGAGGGGTTAGAAAGGCACTCCATGAAGAAGATTCCAAGGTTGATGTCCACCAGTACATCTTACAAACTGCAAATTCCCCTTCACTCTCTTTTCACTCAGACATCCACAGCCTCTTACAGTGTTCCATTACCTAGAGGAATTCAGAACAGAAGTTTCCTAAAGAATAGGTTTCATTCTGAAAAATAGGAGGGTTGGTGTCCAATATCACCACTGTCTCCCCACACCTCATCTCCAAGCCCACTCCAGACTATTCACATGGACAAATAAGCTGTAATCTTTCCTAGTGCCTTCTGGCACTTTGTATGGCTTACGAGCTTCTCTCCTGAGAAAAATCAGTCCACAACAGGTCTGGGAGATCAAGATAATGTGAGAGCTTATAGTGGGTCAGTAATTCAGTAAAAAACCAGAAAGCTTTTGGCTGGGGGATGAGAGAGACATCCGTGCACAAACCAGGAAGAAAGTTCACTCGCACCTGCTGGACTCAGTCCTCAAGCATTGACGAGGACTCCTGGCCCTCGGGAGTTGCTTGGTCCTGTACTCTTTAGACCAAGATGAAAAGGTGCTTAGACCTGGGATTTCCTCAAATTGCTGTCATGAAAGAGAGGCAAGTGAGCCTGGATGCGGAGAAGGAGCATGTTTGAGAGATGCATGATGATGTCAGGAAAATCAGGAACATTGTGAAACCATCTGAGAATCAAGGCACACCACAGTCAAGCATATCAAACTCAAAATGCACAAATAAGCCCAAATAAATAACGGACATAAATAACTTGACTTAAGTCAATGACTATACTGTTAAAAACTCCATCCTGGCCCATTTAAAATCTACATTCCAGATCTCCAGCTTCCAAAATTAAACAGTTAAGACAAGTGGAAATAACTCAGCCTGACTGTCTTCAGTATAGTGACCTGCATGCTGTGGGTGCTTGATGTGATTTAAAGGAATTGAATGCATGGCCACAAAACTCATATCAGCCATGATCAATTCAAAAACAAGGAGGGAGAAATTGCTACTTGTAAATAAAGAGAAACTACAATTTGTAGTCATACCCATCTTTTCTAAGAGCCTCTGTAATAAGATAAACAAGGACTCCAGGTAGAGATTAATGTGTTATCTGTAAGTCTGCAAGTGAAGAGGTCTTTCCAGTAAGCCTTTATGAAAGGCTGCTTGAAAAAATTTGAGATCCCTCTCTGAAATAGGTGAGCTCTGTATTTTAAAATTATTTCTTCCATAGTCAGCAAAAATTCTTTAAGCAACCCCAAAGCAAAGAATAAACATGGGTAGAATCAAGATCTTGTTGTTCAGGTGCTCAGTCGTGTCCAACCCTTTGTTATCCAATGTACTACAGCACACCAGGCTTCCCTGTCTTTCACTATCTCCTGGAGTTTGCTCAAATTAATGTCCATTGTGTTGGTGATGCCATCCAACCATCTCATCTTCTGTCATCCCCTTCTCCTCCTGCCTTCAGTCTTTCCCAGTATCAGGATCTTTTCCAATGAGGTGACTCTTTGCATCAGGCAGTCAAAGTACTGCAGCTTCAGCTTCAGCATCAGTTCTTCCAATGAAGAGTCAGGATTGATTTCTTTTAGGATTGACTGGTTCAATCTCCTTGCTGTCCAAGGGACTCTCAAGAATCTTCTTCAGCACCACAGCTTGAAAGCATCAGTTCTTCAGTGTTCAGCCTTCCTTATGGTCCATCTCTCACATTCATAAATGACTACCAGAAAACCATAACTTTGACTACATGGCCTTTTGTCAGCAAACTGATGTCTCTACTTTGTAATACACTATCTAGGTTTGTCATAGCTTTTCTTCCAAGGAGAAGTATCTTTTAATTTTGTGGCTGTAGTCACTGTCCTCAGTGATTTTGGAGCCCAAAAAAATAAAATCTGTCACTGTTTCCATTGTTTCCTCATCTATTTGCCATGAAGTGATGGGATTGGGTGCCATGATCTTAGTTTTTTGAATGTTGAGTTTTAAGCCAGATTTTTCACTCTCTTCTTTCACCCTCTTCAAGAGGCTCTTTAGCTCCTCTTTGCTTTCAGCTGTTAGGGTGGTGTCACCTGCATATCTGAGGTTATTGATATTTCTCCCTGCAATCTTGATTCCAGGTCATTCTTCATCCAGCCCAATATTTTGCAAAAATGTACTCTGTGTATAAATTAAATAAGCAGGGTGACAATATACAGCCTTGACGTACTCCTTTCCCAGTTTGGAACCAGTCCATTGTTCCATGTCTGGTTCTAAATATTGCTTCTTGACTAGCATACAGGTTTCTCAGAAGGCAAGTAAAGTGGTCTGGTTTCCCATCTGCCATTAATAATACACTCCCCAGGAGCCAACTAGGGCAGACACTGGTTTCAATCAGGATTGTGGTAAAGGTTGTCTCAATGGAAAGACTAAGCCCAATGTAGAGGGTAACAATGAAATGCAGAGCCAGACCAAGTTTGAATTTCTGCAATGGAGTTTTGTTAATAGCAAAAGGTTGCAATCTCTGACCCTAGTCCAAAGTCCTTTAGTTCTTAGATTCAAGTGGGGCAGGTAGAGATCAAGTTGTCTAGGAGAAAGAATGTCAGTTCTATACCTTGTTCTAAATCCCCGCTCCATCTGTAAATAAGTTGCTTTACTCTTTGAGTCTGTTCCCTTCTTTTGCTCTGTCAATGGCCCTAACGGAAGGGCCAGAATGGTAACTCAATGATGCAAGCCTGTATAAGGCACTTAGCACAATGTTAGCACATGTCAGTAGTCTCTCACACTTCTGAAACCAACATTTGGGACTATACATGACTGAGCTAAGAATTAGTGATCTGGTTCTCACACCAGCTGGTTCTGTGACTTTGACACATCACTGCACTTCCTAATGCATTAGTTTCATCACATGCAAAATGAACTAGGTAATCTCTGAGAAGTCTTCTGGCAATAGGGGGATTCTCATTCAAAGATGGGAATAGATGAAAGTGCTGAAAGAAAAGTGTTATAAAGATACATGAAGCAGGGCACCCAAAGCCAGTGCTCTGGGACAACCCAGAGGGATAGGGTAGGGAAGGAGGAGGGAAGGGGGTTCAGGATGAGGGGGACACATGTATACCTGTGACCAACTCATGTTGATGTATGGCAAAAGCTATCATAATATTTCAAGTAATTATCTTTCAATTAAAATAAATTAAGTAATTTTTAAAGAAAGAGAGACATCAGCCTCAGGGTCCACCCTGAGAATTGCTGAATAGGGTCAGAATTACCAATCATCTCAGGATCTGAAGATTTTGGGATCAAACACAACTTGTTGTTGTTCAGTTGCCAAGTCCAACTCTGAAACCCCATGGACTGAAGTACACCAGGCTTCCCTGTCTTTCACCATCTTCTGGAGTTTGCCCAACTTCATGCCCATTGAATAGGTGATGCCATCCAACCATCTCATCCTCTGTCGCCTTCTCCTTTTACCTTCAATCTTTCCCAGCATCAGGGCCTTTTCCAATGAGGTGCTTTTTGCATCAGGTGGCCAAAGTGTTGGAGCTTCAGCTTCAGCATGAGTCGTGCCAATGAGTATTCAGGTTTGATCTCCTTACTGTCCAAGGGGCTCTCAAGAGTTTTCTCCTGCACTGCAGTTCAAAAGCATAATTTCTTTGGTGCTCAGCCTTCTTTATGATCCAACTCTCACATAAGTACATGACTACTAGAAAGACTATAGCCTTAACTATATGGGCCTTTGTTGGCAAAGTGATGTCTCTGCTTTTTAATATGCTATCTATGTTTATCATAGCTTTCCTTCCAAGAATCAATCATCTTCTAATTTCATGGTTTCAGTCACCATCCGCAGTGATTTTAGAGCCTAAGAAGAGGAAATCCATCACTGCTTCTACTTTTTCCCCATCTATTTGCTATGAAGTGATGGGAGTGGATGCCATGATCTTTTTTTTTTTTAATATTGAGGTTTAAGCCAGCTTTTTTACTCTCCTCTTTCACCCTTATCAAGAGGCACTTTAGTTCCTCTTCACTTTCTGCCATTAGAGTGATATCATCTACACATATAAGGTTGTTGATATTTCTCCAGGAAATCTTGATTCCAGCTTGTAACTCATCCAGTCCAGCATTTTGCATGATGTGTTCTGCATATAAGTTGAATAAACAGGATGACAATATATGGCCTTGTCATACTCCTTTCTCAATTTTGAACCTGTCAGTTGTTCCATTTAAGGTTCCATCTGTTGCTTCTTGACCAGCATACAGGTTTCTCAGGAGGCAGGTAAGTTGGTCTGGTATTCCCATCTCTTTAATAGTTTTCCAAAACTTGTTATGATTCACACAAAGGCTTTAGCACAGTCAATGAAACAGAATTTTTCTGGAATTCCCTTGATTTCTCTATGATACAGCACATACTGGCAATTTGATCTCTGGTTTCTCTGCCCTTTCTAAACCCCACCTATATATCTGGAAGCTCTCAATTTAAGTACTACTGAAGACTAGCTTGAAGGATTTTGAGAATAATCTTACTAGCATGGGAAGTGGGTATGACTGTTTGGTATTTTGAACATTCTTTAGTACTGCCCTTCTTGGGAACTGGAATTAAGATTGACCTTTTCCAATCCTGTGGCCCTCCTGGGTTTTCCAAATTTGCTGACAGATTGTGTGCAGCACTTTAATAGCATCATCTTTTAGGATCTTAAATAGCTCTTTTGGAATTTCATCACCTCCACTAGCTTTATTGGCAGCAGTGTTTCCTGAGGCCCACTTGACTTCACATTCTGGGATATCTGGCTCTAGGTGAGTGACTAGCCATCGTGATTATCTGGGTCATTAAGATCTTTTTTGAATAGTTCTTCTCTGTATTCTTGCCATCTCTTCTTGATCTCTTCTGCTTGATCTTTACCAGTTCTGTCCTTTATTGTGCCCATCTTTGCACGCACTTTTCCTGTGATATCTCCAATTTTTCTTCTGTTTCTTTGCATTGTTTGCTGAAGGAGGCCTTCTTGTCTCTCCTTGCTATTCTCTGGAACTCTGCATTCAGTTGGATATACCTTTCCCTTTCTCCCTTGCTTTTCACTTTTCTTCTTTCCTCAGCTATTTGTAAAGTCTCCTCAGACAACCACTTGCATTTATTTTTCTTTGGGATGGTTTTGGTCATTGCTTCCTGTACAATATGACAAATCTCTACACATAGTTTTTCAGGCGCTCTGTCTACCAGATCTAATCTCTTGAATCTATTTGCTACCTCCCTATGTATATTCATAAGGGATTTGATTTAGGTCATACCTGACTGGCCTATTGGTTTCCCCTGCTTTCTTTAGTTTAAGCCTGAATTTTGCTATAAGGAACTGATGATCTGAGCCACAGTCAGCTCCAGATCTTCAAACAGATCTGCCTTGTTTTATACTCAATGGTAGTTGAGATGGGGGTGGCTAGGTGGGAAATATAAAGGAGACAATCCTCCACCTCTTTTCAGAGGTGCATGACTTCAAGTTTCCAGTGGAAGAGCCTTATATGTAAGCAAGGCAGACTTGAAACTATTGAGCGGCTTTGACCCTACCTGGATAACCCAAGTGGGACTCCATAATGAAGCTTCTAGGTGTTCCCCACCTAGGATGGGCAAGGTAGAAAAGCATTGGAGATGGAAGGTAAAAAGTGGCAGCCAACTTTGGTGGTATGCTGGCCTCCCACTCATCTTCAACTCGCACACACACACATATGCACGCACGCACACACACAATTACATACTTACACTTTTCTTCTATGTCCCTCATATCTAGGCAGGGATACATGGCCCTGTTTCTAGTATCATATATTCCCTCATTTCCATCAGCCTAAACCTTGTCTAAAGCAGCTGAATCTTCTTTAGGGTCAATGAGAGTTTCATGAATACCTCAAGTAGAGATGGGTATTTGGGCCAAAGATGTCATAGCCTGTTCTTCAAACTGCCTAGGCCTGGAAAATGAACAGCCTACACAGAAAACACATTTACTGTCATGTCACAAAACTTAGAGAAGTGACTTTCCCCTACACTTTGCACCTCTCCACACATAAATGCACAAAAATACTGACCCATTAACCAACACAAGTATCACACTGGGACTATTTCAGAATAGTATCTAAAATGTAATAAAGTATCTTTTAAAATACTCCACAAAAGGACAATTCTCACCGTCATCCCCAATGATCCTCTGCCTCTCTGAAACATCTCCAGGCCCCACAGCCTCTCAGGGGCTTCTAGGTAGACAATTCCAGTGTGGGTACAGCCTCTCCCAGGCCCAGGCCATTCCATACTGCACAAATGTGACTGCCCTCACATTCAGCATTCTTCATACCACTCTACCCCTTTCAGGCTTCAACTTTGTCCATTGTTACCCATTCTTAGATTTCAGTATAAAGGTCCCCTCCACCAAGAAGCTCTTGTGCTTAGTCATTTCAATCATGTCCAACTCTTTGTGACCCCATGGACCGCAGCCCACCAGGCTCCTCTGTGCATGGGATCCTCCCAGCAAGAGTACTGGAATGGATTGCCATGACCTCCTCCAGGGGATCTTCCTGACCCAGGGATTGAATCCATGTCTCCTGCACTGCGGGTGAATTCTTTACTGCTGACCTGCTAGGGAAGCCTGAGAAACCCTTAGTGACTCCCCAAGTTTGGCTTAGGTGTGTTCCTATGTGTGTCTGCACTGTCTTAGCATCAGCTGGCTCAGTTGCAGTTGTATGTTGACTCAACTGTTTTCTCCACTAAACTGCAGGTTCATTGAGGACAGAGACATTATACCTTTAGCACTTAATGCAACATTGGCATATAAAAGCGTTCAATACACATTTGCTGAGTGAATGAATAAATCTGAACCAGACTAACAGAAGTAATTAAAAACTACTAAGGTCTACTGAGGAACAAACCAATAAAAGGAAAAGTAGAGGTTCCTAGGTATGAAAACTGAGTACATTCCCTAGGGTTCCCACTGAGTTAGCACTGTGACAGAGCCAAGGTTTGATGCTGCTGAATGTGCAATGCCAGAGGGCAGAGGAAAGGCCAAACGCTCCTTGTAAAAGAAGGAAGAGAATAACCACTTATATAGCACCTAAGTACATTCTTTTTAAGCCAAATAAAACTTTTCAATGAAAGTATTATCATCTTCTGATAGCTAAGGAAACTGATGCTCACAGAGACAAATAGTATGTCCAATACACAGCAAAGTTGGTATTGGAAGTTGGATCTGCTGATCACAGTCCACATTTTTCTTTCCCTTTGTCTTATTGCTTCTCAAATTTGATAGGTTTGGATGTTTATTTTCACAGTCTAGTCAGCAGGATGATGGCTTGGAGGATGGGCCTCCCTGAAGTCATGGAAGTTGACATGGAGTGATGGCATTGAATCAGTAACCAAATGAACAGGCATTCAGACCATTTTTATAGGGGCAGCAAAGGGTTCCTCATGCCAATGATATTCTTGTCTTTGAAAATATCTTCAAAGAAAAGAATAAGGTTCAGAGAAGGAAATTCGAGGGAAAAAAGAGCAGAATCAAGAAAGGCTCATCTAGATTGATAACTGATGAAACAAATTTATACAAAAATTTCACAGGGCACATTCAACCACTCACAGAAAAACAGGATCCAAAAAAAACAGGGCCATCTTTAACTGTCATACTCAACAGGGACATTAGTCATCATCACAGGGCTCTATCCAATTATCAATACCTAGTCTCCTGCCTCTAAAGACAAAGGTGATAAGAGTCAAAAGGAAATAAAAATGCATCCAATTCCCAGTCAAATGAAAATGCTATGGGCCCAAGGCCAAAGAATATTCTTGGCCTGTTGGTGTTCACCTCCCTAAATTTAGCCAACTGGTGAGCTTTTTAAAGGAGTATCTTATTCAACCTTTTGCAAGCCAGAGATTTACCTCCTAATGCACAGCTTGTTTCCACCCTGCAAGCAGGAACACACTGCCCTTGGCTTCGTCATCCGTGGAGGAAGCAATGCCAACAAAAGCTCTGCTGTTATCACCTAGCTCTGCTTGTCCAAGCAGCACCTGGATGAGGCTCTTCAAGGGCACTGCCAAAATTCCTATCCTCCCTGCAGAAACCTAGCCCTCCTCCTCCACCCTCCCCATAACTGCTAGTTCATCTTACACCTTATCACCAGAGATGCATTCATTTGTGTTAATCTCTCTAGCTCTAGAAAGAAAATTTCAGGGAGAATTTGCATTTCCATGAACATAACCAACGTCTGTGCAGAGTTTGCCTCATTTGATTCTTAGGACCACGCAGTGAAGACTGGGAGGCTGAAAATGCATGAAGCCCTGAACTCAGACCTGGATTGAAATCCTCTCCTTTCACCCAGCAAGTTTCCCAGTTTCATATGAAAACTAGGGATCATAATATCTACCTTTGCTCATTAACTGGAAACTACTATTATTTTCAGGTGATTATTAATTTTAGGAATTTTAGAGCTAGAAGAACTAAATGATTAAATGCATGGTTCTGGAGTCAGAAGGCTTCTGGAGAAGTCAGGGCTGTACTGGAGACAGTTTTGGAGAATTGGTGAATAAAGGTGATATCAAGATAGAAGTGAAACAGGTAATATCTTTGAGAATCAGAGTCAGGAACTCACAGAGGCCATCAAAAGAAAGAGGACAGAAGGAGGGGTTGCAGGGCCATCCAGCCTAGACCAGAGATGTATGTATGTGCTGTGTGCACTGTGCTCAGTCACTGCAGTTGTGTCTGACTCTTTACTGCCCCTTAGACCATATCGCTCCAGGCTCTTCTGTCCCTGGAATTTTCTTGGCAAGAGTACTAGAGTGGGTTGCCATGCCCTCCTCTAGAGGATCTTCCCGACCCAAGGTTCGAACCCTCATCTCCTTTGTCTCCTGCATTGCAGGAGGATTCTTATACTCCTGAGTCACTAGGGAAGTTTTTGGTGTATGTATAGCCCATCACATTTCAGTTCATCTTGTTAGTCACTCCTAATAACTAGTTTCATTTTGACAATTGATAAATATTTATTAGCATAGTTGTGTGCCAAGTGATGATCAAGAGAATACACTGGTGCACTTGGGGTTGCAGAAAGTTCCTCCCAGACTTTGGCAGAGAACAGGAAAATATCTTAAGACAGAACTAATGTTCATTGGAAGGACTGATGCTGAAGCTGAAACTCCAATACTTTGGCCACCTCATGCGAAGAGTTGACTCATTGGAAAAGACCCTGATGCTGGGAAGGACTGGGGGCAGGAGGAGAAGGGGACGACAGAGGACAAGATGGCTGGATAGCATCACCGACTCCATGGGCATGAGTTTGAGTAAACTCTGGGAGTTGGTGATGGACAGGGAGGCCTGGCATGCTGCGATTCATGGGGTCCCAAAGAGTCGGACATGACTGAGCAACTGAATTGAACTGAACTGAATGAAACTTAACACAAGAGAGTTGGTGGAAGAAAAATCACACTCATGCATGCACATACACACATGGGAATTTACAAGTCAAAAGGGCCCGAGTGTCCAACACAATGAAAGAAAAGTAATCCACATAGACACATTTTTATGACATTTAAGAGCTGAGGTTGAAGAGAAATATTTGGTATTCTTAAAGCTTCCAAAGGGAAAATAGAGCAGAGTTTCAAACTCTGAGGAAAAATTATTTCCAACCAAGAATTCTATACCTATCCAAACTAAGATCAAAATGTGGGATAAAGTAAAGGCATTTTCAGGGAAGGATGGCATGAGATTAGGGAGGGAGGGGCACTTGCTGATTTAAACACTTTATTTTGAGATGGGAAGCCACTAGAGGAGTCACATTATCCTGTGTCTGGGGTTTCTGATGCTGTTATTTTTATTGTGATGAATCATTATTCTCTTGCTATTTTCAAGATTTTCTCTTTATCTTGGACCTTCAACATTTTGGCTATGATGTTTCTGAGTATGAAACCCTTTGTATTTAGCATGTTAATAGTTTGTTCAGCTGTTTAGATGTGTATATTAGTATTTTTCACTAAATTGGAAAGTTTTCAGTCATGATTTCTTTGAATATTTTTTCTGTACCTTTCTCTCCTCTCCTTCCAGTACTTGTATGTTGGTGCATTAAATGGTGAGTCACATTGCTCTAAGACTGTTCATTTTTCTTTATTCTTTTTACTTCCTGTTCTTCAGACCATGTAATCTTTATTTATCAGCTTTCAAGTTCCCCAACTTTTTCTCTTGCCACTCAAATCTGCTATTGAACCTCACTAATGAATATTTCCTTTCATTTATTGTTCTTTTCAACACCATAATTTACATTTGGTTTTTTAAAATAATTTCTATCTTCTTTTACAATTTTTTATGAGTCATTGTTATCATACCTTCCTGTAAATCTTTAAATATTGTTTCATTTAGTTTTTTTTTAACATATTTGTTTAGCTTCCTTGAAGTCTCTGTTGGCTAAGTCTGGTCCCCTCAAAGACACTTTCTGTTATATGCTTTCTTCCCCTGTTGTATGTATCACACTTTCCTAAGGTTTGTTTGTTTATCTCATTTTTTTTGTTGAAAATTGTACATTTTAGATTAATAAATTATAGCAACTCAGTACTGATTCTTCCCTCTCTTTGGGAAGTGTTTTGAGAAGTAAATTTGTTTCATCATTTCTTTATTTTTTTAGTGACTCCATTGGACTAATATTTGAAGCCCATTTCCCCCATAGTATGCAGCCTCTGGAGTCCCTACTAGAATTTTTCCTTGCTCTTTTCCTACCTCTTGGCATCTAGGGGTCACCCTTAGGTCTGTGTGAGCCACATTTGATTAAAGGTTGTGCATAAGCCTCAGTAGCAAGTTAGATATAGACTCTTACATTACACGTGTATGTGGCTAAGAGGCTACTTCACAGTTCAGGAAGTTTGCAATTTTGTCCTATGTTCGGCCAAGCCTAGTAGCTCAGTTTCTGTCACCATTCACTCCTGAGAGGGCAGGCTTGTGCATGCATACAGTCTTCCAGACCACCAAGGGAAAGTGTAACTTTATTGTGAAGCTTGGTTTCCTAGGATCAGGGTAGTGTTTGGCCATCCTCTCAAGCCAGTTAAGGATTCCACACTTTACCGATGGATCTGCATGTGGATTAGATCATGCTTTCTAGTCTGCCCAACATTCAGCTTTGATTGTTCCTGAGCAGCTACAAGCACGTGTGCACAACCTTCTGGATCCCCAGGGATAGGAGCGACCAGGATGGCTCTCCTTGTGTGTCTCTTTCTCTACCACTTGCAATCATGGAACTACTTACCCCCTCAATGCTTACCACCTCGATATCTATTTGTTTCAGCAAAAACCCAGGCATGAACTTCTCCATACCCTGTTAAAATAAATTCAGTCCACTCAGGCAGAGTTGCGGGCCTCTCTGTCCTGAAAGC
Source organism: Muntiacus reevesi (assembly GCF_963930625.1). Taxonomy (NCBI): domain Eukaryota; kingdom Metazoa; phylum Chordata; class Mammalia; order Artiodactyla; family Cervidae; genus Muntiacus; species Muntiacus reevesi. The sequence goes on from NC_089257.1 coordinate 72,542,579, forward strand.
CTGCCTCTTTCCCTGGGAAGAAACTTGGCACCACTTCACTGGAGCTGGAGGCAGTCACAGCCCTTCCCATACAAATAGGAGCTACATGAGGGAAAGGAGCACCAATTCTCTCAGGGGTATGTGTGTGAGTGTGTGCGTGTGTGCGTGCATGTGTGTGTGTGTGTGTGTGTGTGTGTGTGTGGACTTAGTTGCTCAGTTGTGTTCAACTCTTTGCTATCCCGTGGACTGTAACTTGCCAGACTTTTTTGTTCACGGGATTCTCTAGAAAGAATACTGGAGTGGGTAGCCGTTCCCTTCTCCAGGGGATCTCCCCAACCTAGGGATGGAGGTCTCCGGCATTGCATGCGGGTTCTTTACCATATGAGGCACCAGGGAAGCCTTCTCTCAGCTATTCCTGCCTGGAATAGTGGTTTTGTGACACAAGCTGGGAGAGTGGAAGGTAGGTAAGAGACACTAAACCTAGTGGAAAGAAATAGTAGCCCTACTAGCTGAGGTGAGAGAAAGCCCCTTCTTCTTGCCTGTACCTGTTCAAAGTGAAATGCCCACATTATAGCTTATGTTGCATGGGACTGGAGAGAGGGGAAAATGGGTGTAAGTTCTGGTTCAAATGCCACACAATTACTGTTTTTACTGAGATTTGGTAGATTTTCTTGAATAAATATTCTCCATTTACTATATGTTCTAAAGACAATTTTTAGAGGCTTTAACTATATGTAGATAGATAAGTAGATATATAATTTTCACCAGTTAAATAATTATTTTGCTAGGGAAAGAGTCAACTAGACTCTTCACACCAGCACTCCAGAAGCCTCAATCTGGACTTGTATTCTAAAATAATAATTTTCCCTGCTATGTGGAGAACAGGAACAAAGTAGAAGCAGTAAGTTCTGTGTTTAAAATATTCATTATTATTATTTATATATGCAATGTCTTTAATATAGACTGAGACTGCAGTGCTCACAAATGTTAGCATTTTTTCTCAGGGACTGTCTCCCAGCGATGGGGACCCCATATGCTCTGAGATACTCCCCCCGCCAACCAAAAAAGATGTTCTTGTTTGTCAACCTTCTATTCTCAACAAAGGTTTTCCAACCTTCAGACAGTTAATATGCCAGCCTTCCTCAAACTGGTCTATTCCTCCTGCCTAGACGCCCTTGAACTTCCTGACGAGGTTCAGACCCAGATTTCTGCCTTCATTTCCACTTCGAAATTTCCTCTCTTTGCTTCAGATTTCTCCATCTCGATACTCACTCAGTGTGCATTAGCACATGATAGTTCCAGCTCAGGTTTTCCAACCTCCTGCTATACCTATTGCTGGCAAGTAAACCTCATCTTACTTGCCTGGACCACCTGGTTCCCAAGCCCAGATACAGCCCATTCAATCCATCTACCTCTGGCCTCTCATTGGCTTTGCTCTTCCCCTTCAGTGTCTACTAATCTCTGACTATTTTCCCAGTGAAGTTGATCTTGCACCACACCCTGGTATTTGCTTGCACATGATTCTGACACACACACCTGAGTTTCATTTGTTATTTATGCCTTTCCACCAGCTCCCCTACCTGACTTTGACTTAGGAATTCCTTCGTGGACATTCAGTATCAAGTCTACCCTCCATCCAACTCTACATTTCTCACTTTGTTCCAGCTACCAGTTCGTGGCACTCACCCTAAAACACTGCTATTCTGTTATCTTGTGCTTTTTGTCTATTTTTTCTCTTTTTGGTCCTGCTTATACTACACCAGTTTCTCTGAGCCACTTTCCCAATTGCCTACATTCCAATGCCAGAAACGTATCTCTGTATCTCTATTTGGCTTGTATTGACGTATTTGCACTTTACACATTGTACCTAGCACTAAGAACAGTATAGAGAGTTTACTGTATAAAACAAAGGCATCCTTAGTAGATCATAGTGGCTCTTATTTTTTTTTTAATAGTGGCTTTTAAATAAAGTATCTGAAAAAAGTATGGAATCAGGCTACAATAAAGGGAATTATTATCTAGAAGAGTGTAAAATCCATAAGGACAAGGATTTTGTTTTATCACTATATACCCAGTACCTAAAACAGTACTTGACATATAATAAGTTCTCAATAAAATATTTGTAGAATGAATGAGTGAATGAAAAGTAAGTTCAACATAGTTCAGCTGACCACAACAATTAGAAACAAAACATGTGCATGTAGACAATTTGTCAAGACTCCTTGAGAAACTAACTACATCTAAATGATGTCATAGATTATTTCTAAGACATTGTATCTGTGATATTAGTACCTTGGGATAAGAATTCCTTCTCCAGTGTCTATTCCCATCTTAAATATATTTTTGCTTCAAACTCAACGCAAATCTTCAACATTTTAAAATTTTATTTGGCATGCTGAGCAAAGGTACTCCAATCCTAATTATAAGGTCCCCCACTTAACATAACAGACTTTGGTTGCCTGTTGAACTTAAAGGCAAGATGAGAGAGGTTCTTATGGGGACTACATTCCTTTGTAAGTGGTGTTGTAGGTAAAAGGATGGCTTGGGTGTTGGTAGATTCGAGTTTTCATGCATAGAGTTTATCTAGTTCTAATCATTAGCTTTAATTGGCACAGATGCTACTAATTTTAAGTACAGTTTCTCCTACAGTGTGAACACCTGTCCGTTACTCCACATTCTGCCCACATCAGGCAGAAATCTGCTTTAGCATTTCTCTAAATTTGTGATGCTTTTGATTATTTTCTACCCACATATAGAGCTTGGATTAAAAAAGTGTTAAAAGCCTAAGAAAATGGCAGAGATCACCACTCCCTGTGTAAACACCATTAGAGAGAAAAAATACACTGTAGCTAGTTTCACTTATTTTTAATTTCTGACCACTAGTATAATAACTTCTATTTTCTTCCCAAAAGATCACCAAAATTGATTTATATTAGTGTGGTCTGATGGGAGACCAGAGTGCATCTCTTTAATAGGTCATATTATCATAATTTAAATTAATGTTCTTCCATGAGTTTTTAAATGACCATTTTTATCCCTTATGATCTTTGCAGTAACTTTTGCAAGGCTGAGATTTAGGATTTAGGAATCCCTGAGGAAAAGAAGTGCTAAGTTTGATTAATTGTGTGTCTTGCTGTTGAGTATCTGACAGTCTCCAATTTTATTTTAACCAAAAAAGACACCAAGATTACAGATGCTATCACTATTCACTGCACTCAATATGCCATCAAATTTGGAAAACTCAGCAGTCACCGCAGGACTGGAAAGGGTCAGTTTTCATTCCAATCCCAAAGAAGGGCAATAAAAAAGAACATTCAAACTACTGAACAATTGCACTCATCTCATACGCTAGCAACGGAGAAGTCTATGGCACCCCACTCCAGTACTCTTGCCTGGAAAGTCTCATGGATGGAGGAGCCTGGTGGGCTGCAATCCATGGGGTCGCTAAGAGCCGGACACGGCTGAGCAACTTCACTTTCACTTTTCACTTTCATGCACTGAAGAAGGAAATGACAACCCACTCCAGTGTTCTTGCCTGGAGAATCCCAGGGACGGGGGAGCCTGGTGGGTTGCCATCTATGGGGTCACACAGAGTGGACACGACTGAAGCGACTTAGCAGCAGCAGCAGCATATGCTAGCAAAGTAATGCTCAAAATTCTACAAGCCAGGCTTCAACAGTACGTGAACCAAGAACATCCAAATGTTCAAGCTGGATTTAGAAAAGGCAGAGGAACAAGAGATCATATTGCCAACATCCATTGGATCATAGAAAAAGCAAGAGAGTAACAGAAAAACATCTACTTCTGCTTTATTGACTACACCAAGACTTTTGACTGTGTGGATCACAACAAACTGAAAAATTCTTCAAGGGATGGGAATATCAGAATGCCTTACCTACCTCCTGAGAAATCTGTATGCAATTCAAGAAGCAACAGTTAGAACCAGGCAAGGAACAATGGACTCGTTCCAAATTGGGAAAGGAGTAAGCCAAGGCTGTAAATTGTCACCTTGCTTATTTAACCTATGTGCAGAGTACATTGTGCGAAATGCCAGACTGGATGAAGCCCAAGCTGGAATCAGGATTGCCAGGAGAAATATCAATAACCTCCTATATGCAGATGACACCAGCCTATGGCAGAAAGTGAGGAGGAACTAAAGAACTTCTTGATGAAAGTAAAAGAGAAGAGTGAAAAATCTGGCTTAAACTCAACATTCAAAAACCAAAGATCATGACATCCAGTCCCATCACTTCATGGCAAATAGATGGGGAAACAATGGAAACAGTGACAGACTTTATTTTCTTGCACCCCAAAATCACTGCAGATTATTACTGCAACCATGAAATTAAAAGATGCCTCCTCCTTGGAAGAAAAGCTATGACGAACCTAGACAGTACATTAAAAAGCAGAGACATTACTTTACAGAAAAAATCTTGTCTAGTCAAAGCTATGGATTTTCCAGTAGTTATATACAGATGTGAGATTTGAACCATAAAGAGAGCAGAGTGCTGAATAATTGATGCTTTTGAACTGTAGTATTGGAGGAGACTCTTGAGAGTCCCTTGGACTGCAAGGAGATCAAACCAGTCAATCCTAAAGGAAATTAGTCCTGAATATTCATTGGAAGGGCTGATGCTGAAACTGAAATTCTGATACTTTTGCCACCTGATGCGAAGAACTGATTCATTGGAAAAGACCCTGATGCTGGGAAAGATTGAAGGTGGGAGAAGGGGACGACAGAGGAGGAGATGGTTGGATGGCATCACCAACTCAATAGACATGAGTTTGAGCAGGCTCCGGGGGAACAGGCAAGCCTGGCGTGCAGCAGTCCACGGGGTTGCACAGAGTCAGACATGACTGAGCAACTGAACTAACTAAACACCATTCATCAGATACATTTGGTCCTGGCATGTCTTAGCTAAAACATCCCAGTAACATAAGTAACTCCATGCACAAGCACATGGGAATCTGACAATACATCTCCCACCCACTACTTCCCCATATCCTCCCCTAATCTGTCTCTAACTTGAAACCATACTTTATAGCTTATGACTATACTTAACTCTGTGCTTAAGCTTGTCTTAATGTGCTGCCTATGAATTGAAAACTACAAATGATAGCCCTCCTACTTGGCTTGAAATGCATAAATCCAAAGAGTTATGTGGATCAAACAAGGTGCAATAGAAATGAGTAGATCAGAACCTAGGAGATCACCTAATATCATCTTCTTCCTAAGATTTGAATCCACTCTGCAATTCCCCCACATTAAGGGGACTCAAACTCCTCCAATCAAACATATCTAATTCATTAGAAGCATGAATTAACAACCAGTTAAATAATAACCAATCAGAATGGATTCCCAGAAGCTTCAGTCAAAAAAATGTATTAGTAGAGACCAGATCCCTTAGAACTTCTGGAATTACTAGAATGACCTAAACTAGGAACATCTGAGTTCACTGAAGCCCAGTGTATTAACCACCATGTTTAGGGAAATGAGTCCCAAGCCAGAAAACTGAAATAAAATAGAAATCTCCAGAAGTACAGGAAGTTTACATCAAGGGGGAAAAATTCTGAAGTCAGTGCATAAATCCATCTTTAGGCAGATTGTTCCTGACTGACAGGAAACAAGATGGTGTCTAAGTGAAGATAATAAGGAGAGGAGGAAGAGAAGGATTCAAGCCAGATGGCAAAGCTCTATGCCAGCCAGTCTGCAGCTTGAGGATATATATCTGAGATAAAAGGGATTTTATGATGAATCAAATTCCCAACTAATTTTACTGAGAGCATAAAGGAACTTGCCCTTTGAAAACTTCTATTCAGTTTGTACTTCCTTTCTTTGTTTTGCTTTGTTTTTGTCTTACTTTTCAAGTTCCTCAGACCAGTCAATCTCCTGAATATCCTTCAATATCCTATGCCTGCTTTCCACTGAATAAAATTACAATTCCCTAATTCTAATATCTGAGATAAGGAACAGACAAGCTTAGATGGAGTATTCTGTTATACTCACCCTACTATATTTTATGTAATTTAGAAGACAGCTAAGGAAACTGTACATAAACAGAATCTACCAATAATGCCAGTTGAATGAGCTAATTCTAGGTGTCAGTCAAATGCTCCTTCAGTGTATTCATGGAAATGCAAACTTGAGAATCAGAAAAAAAAAAAAAAAAGTGGGAAGGAAAGGATTCTTGACAGAAAATTTCCCTTGAATACCAGTATCAAGTAATGCAGTGGTTTCCAACATGTTCCAAATATTTGCACAAGAAAAGTTTTCCACAGAGCCCCCATTTATAAAAAGAGATAAAGGCATAGATGCTCTGGGTGAAGTATCCATTAGGGACCCACAATTTCAGAGTTTGTCTCGCCCTCACCTCCTTTTCCCCCTGTTTCTTCCTTTGCAGCTACTTCTGAGGCATAAGTGTAGAACCCCAGGGCTGTATAAAACATGATTTGAAAAATACTTGCTAGTAGTTAAGCATACTTGCTTCAGAATCAAGAAATCCTAGTTCTAAATACAAGTTCTCTCATTTATCACCTATGTGACTTTGAGCAAATTAACTTAAGCTTCTATTCTTCATTTATAAAATGCAGACAATAATAGCAACCTCAGAGCTATTTTGGAGGTTACATAAGATAATACATGTTAAATATTTAGTATTGCCTATCTTTTACATGTAACTCCATGATTCATGTCAATGTATGACAAAACCCACTGAAATGTTGTGAAGTAATTAGCCTCCAACTAATAAAAAAAAAAAATCCAGTAAGTGTCAGATACCATGATTATTAAAATGGCACATTCTATAAGAATCAAATTAGAGTATTTTAATAGTAGAGACAAGATTTTGTAATTCTTGCCCTTTTCTTCTAGAATATTATTTCTCAAATTGTATGCAGCAGAATATTACCCCCAGGAAATATGTCATGAATAAAAACTTTGTGGTCAAATTTATTAGGAAATAGCATGTCTCATTAAGCATCTTAGAGATGCACAATGCCTAAGAAAGGCCAGGTAGTGGAACAGAGGTCAGTGAATTGCATCATGAAATTTCATCTTAGAAAGATCATTCCTGCTGAATTGCAGAGAATGGAAGGAAGAGTCAGGGATGATGGCAGGGACACTAGTTAGGAAGCCATTTCAGTGATCCAAGGGAGAGAGTATGGTGGCCTAACTGGGATAGAGTAAATAAAAGTGGTCAGATTCAAGAGAAAAATAGGAAGAGGGGAAAGGAGATGACAGAGTCAATGATGAAACCCAGATGTCTGGCCTAAATAATGGGACCAATCGTGGTATCATTTACGGAAATGGAATAAGAGCAGAACCAGATTGGGGAAGATGAGTTTCACTTTGCACTAGTGAAAGTCGCTCAGTCGTATCTGATTCTTTGCAACCCCATGGACTAGCAGTCCATGGAATTCTCCAGGCCAGAATACTGGAGTGGGTAGCCTTTCCTTTCTCCAGGGGATCTTCCCATCCCAGGGATTGAACCCAGGTCTCCTGCATTGCAGGTGGATTCTTTACCAACTGAGCTATCAGGGAAGTCATTTTGCATTAGTGAGTTTGAAACGCATATTCTCCAGATGTGTTCCATTGCAAATGACAGAAACCTCATTCAAACTAACTAGAGTAAAAAAAGGAATGTATTTACTCATATAACAAGGAAAGAGAGGGTGACTTGGTCTTGGACCCTGGAGTGCTCTTCTGTATCCACCCCACAGTTGCTGTCATTTTCTTTCAGTTTGACAAGTGACCTGTACCATCATAGTTAAGCATGGATCTTTCTGACTCTAGAGAACCCTGAAATATGACTGTGCTTCCCATCATCCTGACCTGGAGACCCCTCATGCAATCCTTGTTCAAAGCTCCTTCACTCCCAATAAAGATAGACATTCCTGTGGACAAATCCCTGAGCTGGGTTCTCAGCTCAGTCTGAGACCTGTCTATGTCACAGGGGACTCATGGGAGGCTTAGAAAGACTGAAAATGCAAAGTTCCTTTGCCTAACCACAGCAACACCAAACTCTCCTTAGGTCTAGTGACATCCTAGCTGCCTAATGGGTGGCCACCACAGAGTTACAGGTAAGGAGCATGAGTGAGAGCATCCTGCTTCCTCTGTGTTACTCACTGCTCTAAACCATATCCCACTCCTGTTCAGAGAAGAGAAAAATAGGGATACATGATTGCTGTGCCTCTTTCCTCCATTTTCCCAAATGTCCTAGATTGGAAAGTGCTGAAGTCTTTTCTAGATCATTGTTTCTCAAATTTTGGTGTATGTAAGCATAGTACAGAGGGTTTGTTTGAAAAATAAATTCCTGGGCTCTATCCCTAGTTTATTTCCAGTTGGTCTGAGGTGAGACCAAGGAATTTGCATGTCTAACAAGTTCCCAAACGATGCTGATGTTGACCTGGGTACCACACTGTGAGCAATAGAAAGATGCATTCTTCCCTTCCAAACTTGCAACTATAATGCATCCCCAACAAAGGGATATTTTTCTATAAACTGAAAGAACTCTATGATCTGAATCCTCTTTCAAATAAAGATGATTTCTCTATATAGCAGGAGTACACTGTAATGGGAATCCTACAGGCTTAGGCCTTATTTAGTTAGATGGGACCTATATTAACTTAGGAAAACTTTATCATGCTCAAATGCCTGGTTTTCAAGCCTATTGTTTAAATGTGTTCTATTTTGTATGACAGAAGTTGAATACTACTTAATATGTCTAATCTTTTGTATTCCTTACCAAATATTCCTAACATATGTGCAAACAGATGGATATCCTTAGCTGAGTAAGGAGAAACTCAAAAAGGGGGGGGGGCGGGGAATCACATTAAAATAATTCAAAATATACCCCATTAGATTTTTTTTATTGTTCTGTTTTGGTTTTGCCACTGGAATTGTAGGAGAAATTTTACTTTCCAAATAAATGAATTTCCTCCCTTCACTTATACCTATATAGTCATGGTGTCTCCTCTCTGACCTGTCAGAACGAGCTCAATACTTAACTTTACATTCCTTTTTAGTTGTCTCCTTTAGCAAATATTTTCTGAATAACTTTCCCTTTAATTTACCTTATTAGTCCTCTTATTTTTTGGATTTCTTTTTCTTTTGTCCGTTTATGAAAATGTTAGGAAAAAATTTTATGTAGAATTCCTGTCTTTTATTAAAGGCTCACCAGCATAAATACCACAAAAGTTCTTTCTGAAAAACCCATCCTTTCTCAGCTGCCCTGAAGGGAAAAAGAGAAGAGGTTCTGTGCCCAAGCTCAGTTTCCAAGTGTAAGGGCCCAACCCAGGGTTAGGTGATGTTGGGAGGATGAAAAACCAAGAAAGTCTGCTTGGGGACCAACTGGACAGTTATCTCTCCTGTGGCTAAAGCACACCCAGGGGGAGGTGGAAGTAGAAAGGGCTGTCACAACTGGGATAGTGTCAGACTTGATGCAGCTGAGCACAGAAGCAGGAAGAAACCCTGAGCCCACACCATCAGCCCACGTGAGTGACAGAGCTGGAGCAAAAATGCCAAAAGAAGCAAAGCCAGTGCAGTAGTTCTGTCTTTCAAGAACCTCTGTGCTCTCTACTTAGTCACTCAGTCGTGTCTGACTCTTTGCGATCCCATGGACTACAGCCCGCCAGGCTCCTCTGTCCATGGGATTCTCCAGCCAAAAATACTGGAGCGGGTTGCCATGCCCTCCTCCAGGAGATCTCCCCAATCCAGGGGTCAAACCCAGGTCTCCTGCATTGCGGGTGGATTCTTTACCAGGCAAGCCACCAGGGAAGCCCAAGAATACTGGAGTGGGTAGCCTATCCCTTCTCCAGGGGAACTTCCCAACCCAAGAATCGAACCAGGGTCTTCTGCATTGCAGGTGGATTCTTTATTAGCTGAGCTACCCTGGAAGCCAAAAGAAGCAGAGGCTAGTGCAGAAGCTCCATCATTAGTGAACTCAGAGGCTTCTAAAACGGTAGCATCTCAGAGACAGTGAGGCCCAGAGAGCCAGCACTACATACTGGGCTTCAGTCATGTCTTAGGATCATGACCCCGCAGCTGTGCAGTGCACCGCCTGGGAGGCCATATGCGCCAGCCTGACCTAGTGGAGGCCAGGATAAATCAGCACGAGGAGAAGAGGAAGAAGGTTTCCCGGCCCTCAGTCTCTCTCATGCTATACTGATGAAGCCTCCCTGGGAAAATACTGACTCTTAAGACTTGCCAAGTTGGACAAAAACAGGCATGTTCTTCAAAGGCCTTAATTTATGAGGTTAACTGCCAGAGCTGCACACAGCCTTCAGGCTAAACAAGAAGAAAAATATCCAGCCTCCAACTGCTGCTCCTGCTTACCTAAAGCTTTAAAAGAGAATCAAAAGAAGAGCCAAACACTAGCAGGGAAAAAAGTTTTCCACTGAATCCTGCAAAAGGTCACATAAGGAAAGGAGCCCACTCAGAGGCACTGTGAGCCCCCCAAACTGTACCTGAGATGCCTACTTCAGAAGAGCTTCCCCAGCTTCTAACTCATCCCCTGCGGCCAGTGAGCTCCCAAGGACGTGCAAGTCCTGTTGCTCTCCACTAATTGCTTGTTCACTATCTGCAGAAGACTCCCTATGGTCTATTTTGTTCAAAAATAGTGTCAGCAAAATTTTCATTAAAAGTTTTTATAAAAACAACTATGTCACAAGTGAATTTTCCCAGTTGTATTAAGTGAGCATTAATTAGCCAGGTGTCCTTAGGCAACTCACCTCTCTCTGGGCGTCAGGTTCTTCACCTGAAGGCTGAGAGGTGAGACTGTGTGTAGAGTTAAACCGACCTACTGTCCATCTGCCTCCCTGGTGATTCAGTACTATAGAATCAGCCTACCATCTGTGGGAAATGTAGCTTCGATCCCTAGATCGGGATGATCCCCTGGAGAAGAAATAGCAACCCACTCCAGTGTTTGTGCCTGGGAAATCCCATGGACAGAAGAGCGTCATGGGCTACAGTCCAGGGGTCACAAAAGATTCGGACACAACTGAGCAACTAAACCACAGCAACCGTCCATCTACCCATGTAGATCTCTGGAGCTGAAGCGATTGGCTCTCCCCCTTTCCTTCCTGTCTGTGAGGCCCTCTCATGGAGAGACAAGCAAAGCAGATAGATGCTTCTTCCATCCTCGGTTCACCCCGGTATTGCAGTAACTCACCCCAACACCTCATTCAAACAGGCGTTCACAAGGCTTAGGGCTCCTTCATCAGCCTTTTAACCTGGGTCAGGGCCCAGTGGAACACAAACAATGCCATGGCAGAAAGAAATGTGCTTCCAGGTTCTGACAAGAAATGATGAACAATGGAAGCTTTTCTAGGTGCCTCGGACCCTACCTTTTAACTTTTCCACTCAGTTTGGGATGAATCAGAGCTGCTGCAGATAGGTGTCTGCTCTTTTCATCTTCCTTGCTTGACTCTAGTTTTTCTGGAAGCTGCTAAGGATGTGCCCCTTAGCACCTACCCCTGCTTTACTGCTGAACTCGCTCCCTCAGAAAGAACAAAAGCAAGGCTAACACCTAGTAACACTTACTAATCAAGTCCCATGTTTCAGAGCTGTGCCTGATACAGTCTCCATTTACTGTGACAGGAGAGGATGTGACCAGTGGTTGACCTGTGAGCTGGACCCAGGCAGTGGCGTCTCCTCACCGATCCACAAATCATCCTTAAGTACCATTATGCCCACCATGCCCACAGCTGTTTCAGGGTTGCAGCTTAGACAGACTAACGTTTTGCTGAGACCTTCTGGGCTGAATTCATGACTGGACCCCATTAAAGCCTCTGTATAAATTTTTAACGTTCTGGTACGGGTGTGGAAACCCACTTCTCTTTTGGTTGCCCAAGACGAGCCTCATATGTAAGTTCCTTGCTTATTAAACCTGCCACCTACCAATCTGGAGAGATGTGCCTCTTTCTTGGTCTCTCCTTGCCCTTCACATATGGGGCCAGTTTCAGATTCACCCAGGAAACTCCCAAGTTTTCAAACCAACAGTTTCCCTCATAAGAACCCATGAGGTCAGAACTGCCCTTAACTTCACTTTATAGATGATGAAACAAAGTCAGAGAAGTTGACTGACCTGATGTCCATCACACAGATGATTAGCAGAGCCAGGATTAGAACCCAGGTGGTTTGAGGGTAGAGGCTGTGTTCCCTCCTCTTCTGCACCATGCTAGCCAGGCCCTAGTCATGTCCCAGCCTCTATAGCCTTCTTCTCCCCAGAAGGTGGGTCTTCTAACCTCCACTTGCAGGTTTCAAAGAAACTACACCCAGTTTTGATCTCAGGCATCAGATGGTAAAGGGATTTGAGGGCTTCATGCATATACTTGAGACAAAGACACCCTTCTCTGTAGCTCTAACCTTGTACCCAGACGCATAACACAGTTCCTTGTTTATTCCCTGAGTTTAAGACCCTGCATAGATTACCTATTTACTCTGAGTTCTTCACTCATTCATTCACAAACATATTCATCATGAAGAAGAGAAAATGCAATCAATTAACAAATAGGTTGTTATGCCCATTTTACAGATGAGAGAGATGAAAATTGAGAGGTTCTCTTGTCAGCCACCCCACACCTAGTAAATAGCAGAAGTAGCATTTATTCTGGGTCTCCCTCCTCCTGAGATTTGGGTCCGACCCTGCTTTTGCCAATACCTCACTTCCCTCAATCCCTACATCATTTTCCAAACAACAACCAATTCTCATATTCTCTGACTGAGTGCCCTACAATTCAATTCAATTCATGAACCAACTATGGAAGCTAGCACAGACCCCACAGCTATAAGACACCACAAGACATCAACTGTAAATGGGGTCCCCAGGAAATCTGCTCTTTTACCCAGTCAATTATAAATGTGGGAGTTCCTATGGCTCACCCTAAAGTTTCATAACTCACTAAATCTACTCGTGTACTCAGGAAACTCTATACTTATCATTCAGGACAGTCACATAGAAGAGAAGCTCAGGGCAGGGTGTGGGGCTGGAGGGAGTGCAGAACTTCCATGACCTCTCTGGGTGCACCATCCTCCCCTCATGTCAAGTGATCATCAACTTGGGATCTCCTCAAAACTTGCTCTTCAGGAGTTTTTATCAAGTCTTCCTTCCATAGGCATGATCGGCTAAGACATTGGTGATTGAACTTAATCTCCATCCTTTCTTGTGTGCATGCATGCTCGCTAAGTTGCTTCAGTCATGTCTGACTCTTTGTGACCCTGTGGACTGTAGCCCACAGGTTCCTCTGTCCATGGGATTCTCCAGGCAAGAATACCGGGGTGGGTTGCCATGCCCTCCTCCAGGGGATCTTCCTGAGCCTGAGATTGAACCAGTGTCTCTCGTGTCTCTTGTCTCCTGCATTGGCAGGTGGGTTCTTTACAACTAGCACCACCTGGGAAGCCCCCATCCCTCCTTACCACCTCAGAAAATGAAGAGTGGGCTGAAAGTGCCAACTCTAGTCACAGTAGGTAGCGAGCCTTTCCCTGGAAACTGTCTGAGGGACCACCTAGTGTCATCTCGCCAGCAGGAGTTCAGGTCTGGGGAAAGGGGCTCTTTATCAGTAACTAAAGACATTCCCATCACTCAGGAAATTCCAAGGGTCTTGGAATCTCTTGCCAGGAACTGAAGGCAAAGACTATGGGGTTGTTTTTGTTGTTTTTTAAATTATACTCCAACTTTACCCCCATTCCCTAGGAATCATGGCCAGGAATTGAAACTGTGCTACCTGCCACCAGACTTCCCTTAAGGGAGCCACCTGCTTGGACTTCAATGAATGCTTCCTGGCTCCCCATCACCATTCTGCACACCCACCAGGGCAGGCTGTCTGCGTACCTGGAGACTCTCCCTCCTATGAGGGTCTGTCTCCTAGACTAGCACAGCTCGCCACGCCTGTCCCCTCCATCCCAAGCCTGCCTCACTCCAGGGATCTCAGATCCTTCGAGAACTCCCCCTCCCCCAAGTCTAGCTAGCTTTTGGGTGCCCAGAAGACAAGTAGGTTTTCACACCCCCGCCAGAACATTAAAAGTTTGTATAAAGGCTTTAACGGGGTTCAGTCATGTATTCAGCCCAGATGGTCTCAGCCTACAGGAATTAACTGTGTCATGTTCTGTCACATATCAATGTGACCCAGGCAAGCTAGTCAGGGACATGACAGGACACAGGCTTTGGCACCGAAGAAGTCAGAGAAAGAATTGGGTCAGTTTGAATCACAGCAGGAGAAAAATCTATAGAGTATTAGATTTGAAGAATATTACTCTCCAGTATTATTTGAACACCTCTCTGGCCACGCTAGCTAGGCCTGTATCAGCGTTTCCATTATAAATCCTATTTCCAAGGGTTTATGACTTGCTATAAAAATTCTATCCAGGCTGAAAAGCAGCATAGTGAGTTTGCAGTCAAGAAGCAGCTTGATTCAAAGAAAGGATAAAAGAAGTTGAGAAGAAACAGGAAATAAAAAGGAAGCAGATTGTTTAAAAAGAAGAAAACTGGAGTGTTATTCTGCTTTTCTACCCTCAATGTGACTCAAAGATGATTTTGTTTTTAAATTTGAGTTTTCACACATTATTAACTCCCATGTGCAAAGAGGCCTATGAACACCCTGAAGCCAAAAGCATTGAGCTCCATGATGTTTTTCAATTGGAAAAGCTGTGGTAACAGCATGTGTCAAAACTTTGTCACCAGGGGCCCCTCAGAGAGCAAAGTTCCCCTCACAAACTGCATTCATGAAAACTCTCATGTGAGGAGACTCACAACAGATCTCTGGTTCAATAAAAGGTGAAGAGGGGACAAGAGATGCTTAGTAAGTTCATGCTCTCTGATGAGGTAAAGGCAAATTATGACCCGATTCTTCATTTCCTGGAAATAAAGCAATCACCTCTGTCTCTCTGTTAACCTCCAGAGCATCCCAGCCTTCTGCACATCTGTGACTATTTATCCAGTTATAATTTCATTATAAAGTGGCCCAAGGAATTCTTGGGACTTCTGCCAGCATGACTGCTTGCCTGTACTTCCCAAAGAGGGAACACTTAAGGCAGTTCAGAAATACCATCTCCCAAACCTTGGAAGTACAAGCTTACGATGCACAACAATTCACCAAAGTCCACCTTGGCTGCTTTGAAGATGGGCCTTTGCCCTCAATTCTCAATAACGAAATCTTAGGGCAGTTCCCCTGAACATGGAGAAGGCAACAACCAGTCTTGGAATCAGAGAATTTCTCCATAGCAGGGAGCCCAAAGATGACATTCTAGTTGGAAGGAGAAAGTAGGAAACGTCTTGGCAATGATGACAATAGCAAACATACTGACACTTAGACCAGTGGGTTATCTGGGGGAGCTACAACAGAGAGGACACAAATGCCTGTCTAATTTTTGTTGCTGCTGGAAAAGTGAGATTCTGCATTCAGGGAGATGATCTGTCTGAATCTCATAGTTTGCTCTCAATTAGAAGAATTGAGTAAAAAGAAGAGGAATTTGTTTTTATTAAGTAAATATCGCTGCTGTGCCAGACAGCTTGCCAGGTCTTTTTCCCACATTATTTCATATAAATTTTATAAAAACCCTATGATATATATATATATATATATATATATATATATATATATATATATGCATTATCCATTGTTCATTTAAAAGATGAGAGAATTAAGACTAACTCAGCCAATGTTAATTCACAAGCAAAGTGGCAGAGGCAACACTGAATTCATACATTTCTGATTTCAAAGTTTTGACCTTTCCATATCAGCTTCAAGCAAAACTTCAATGGATAAATTACGGAGTGGAAACAAATTTGAGATAGTCTGAACGTTTCAAGCATGATGTTATATGGGGTAGGACTAGGGAGAAGCCTGGTAATCACCTGCACAGAGGAAGGCAGAGTTTAATTATGTGAATTCCTCAAATCTAAAGGTAAACTTAAATTCAGAAAATAAAAACTTCTGATTTATTAAAAAAAATTCAACCATGTTTCTAGTTTGATATAGGAACAGTTTCACTATAACTCTGAATGTTCCTTTTTTAAAAGCAGTGTTAAATTAAGCTATTTTCTCTCAACTCTGCTACAATCTGTTTTATGATTCTGGAGACTTTTTGTTTATTCAGTCACTAAATCATGTCCTACTTTTTGCGACCCCATGGACTGCAGCATGCCCAGGATTCCCTATCCTTCATCATCTCCCAGAGCTTGCTCAAACTCATGCCAATTGAGTCGATGATACCACCCTACCATCTCATCATCTGTCATCACCTTCTCCTCCTGCCTTCAATCTTTCCCAGCATCAGGGTCTTTTTCAGTGAGTCAGTTCTTCATATCAGGTGGCCAAAGTTTTGGAGTTTCAGCTTCAGTATCAGTCCTTCCAATGAATATTCAGGGTTGATTTCCTTTAGGATGGGCTGGTTGGATCTCCTTGCAGTCCAAGTGACTCTCAAGAGTTTTTTCCAATATCACAGTTCAAAAGCATCAATTTTCGGTGCTCAGCCTTCTTTATGGTCCTACTCTCACATTCATAGATGACTACCAGGAAAAACCATAATTTTGACTATATTGATCTCCGCTGGAAAGCAGTGTCTCTGCTTTTTAATATACTGTCTAGGTTGGTCATAGCTTTTCTTCCAAGGAGCAAGCATCTTTTAATTTCAAGATGGCAGTCAACATCCCCAGTAATGTTGGAGCCCAAGAAAATAAAGTCTGTCAGTGTTTCCATTTTTTCACCATCTATTTGCCATGATGTGATGGGACTGGATGCCATGATCTTAATTTTTAATGTTGAATGTTAAGACAGCTTTTTCACTCTTCTCTTTCACCTTCATCAAGAAGCTCTTTAGTTTCTTTTTGCTTTCTGCCATAAGGGTGATGTCATCTGCATATCTGAGATTATTGATGTTTCTCCCAGCAATCCTGATTCCAGCATGAACTTCATCCAGCCCAGCATTTTGCATGATGTACTCTGCATATAAGTAAAATTAGCAGGATGATAATATACAGCTTTGATGTACTCCTTTTGCAGTTAGGAACCAGTCATTTGTTTCATGTCCAGTTCTAACTGTTGCTTCTTGACGTCCATATAGGTTTCTCAGGGGGCAGGTAAGATGGTCTGTTATTCCTATCTCTTGAAAATTTTTCCATGGGTTGTTGTGATCCACATAGTCAAAGGCATTAACATAGTTAATGAAGCAGAAGTAGATTTTTTTTCTGGAATTACCTTGCTTTTTCTCTGATCCAAAAGATGTTGATCTCTGGTTCCTCTGCCTTTTCTAAATCCAGCTTGTACATCTAGAATTTCTTGGTTCATATACTGTTAAAGCCTAGCTTGAAGGATTTTGAGCATTACCTTGCTAGCATGTGAAATGAGCACAATTGTGTGGTAGTTAGAATGTTCTTTTTTTTTTTTGCCCTTCTTTGGGACTGGAATGAAAACTGACTTTTTCCACTCCTGGAGATGGGAACCTGTAAATGGTATTTCTGCTTTGCCAGTTGGTGTTGTATTAGACTCTGCCAACATGGTGTGCTAGAGAGGGGTTGGAGGGCTGCAGGAGGGAAAGATTGCCTCCTTTTTTGCTTTCTATATCTACAGCAGTAGTTGGTTTCAATTTCACATGTTTTACACACTCCTCAAACCAGCCTTAGTGCACCGCTTCAGAGATAACAGACTGGCGGTCTGGGGTCTCTTCTCCCAGATTTTAACGCCCCAGCCTCTTGTTTCTATTACTGAAGCTGCTATTCTTATGTACCTCAGTGTTTTCTTTTGTGATTATTTAGATATCTTCTTAACATATCTCTTTCATTAAAATTTCTATTAAAATAACTGGTGTGGTTCTTTTCCTGAATGGACTCTGACTGACACAAAGTCCTCTGAAGGGAGCTGCTTCTGCCTCTTTCTCCTAGAATTCTCCTTGCTGTCTGAAAATTCTGTTTTATACTGTGCTATATTAAAAATTAACCAAAATCATTTCTCTCTCTCTCTCTCTCTCTCTCTCTATATATATATATATATATATATATATATATATAGGTATGTTGTATTAGTTTAAGTATGCAAAGAGGAACTAATGCAAAGTTATATATCAATTATACTGCCTCAATAACAAAAAAAAAAAGCAATTCTCTCTCTAGCTTATGTGACTTTGAGCATGGTAACTTAACTTTCCTAAGGCTCAATTTTGTCATGTCTAATACTGGGGTATTAATATCAGCAATACATAAACCGTGAACTTCCAGATGTTCATGCTGGTTTTAGAAAAGGCAAAGGAACCAGGGATCAAATTGCCAACATTCACTGGATCATCAAAAAAGCAAGAGAGCTCTAGAAAAACATATATTTCTACTTTATTGACTATGCCAAAGCCTTTGACTGTGTGGATCACAATAAACTGTGGAACATTCTGAAAGAGCTGGGAATACCAGACCACCTGACCTGCCTCTTGAGAAACCTGTATGCAGGTCAGGAAACAAAAGTTAGAACTGGACATGGAAGAACAGACTGGTTCCAAATAGGAAAAGGAGTACATCAAGACTGCATATTGTCACCCTGCTTATTTAACTTACATGCAGAGTACATCATGAGAAACGCTGGGCTGGAGGAAGCACAAGCTGGATTCAAGATTGCCAGGAGAAATATCAATGACCTCAGATATACAGATGACACCACCCTTATAGCAGAAAGTGAAGAGGAACTAAAAAGCCTCTGGATGAAAGTGAAAGAGGAGAGTGAAAAAGTTGGCTTAAAGCTCAACATTCAGAAAACTAAGATTATGGCATCTGGTCCCATCACTTCATGGGAAATAGATGGGGAGACAGTAGAAACAGCGTCAGACTTTATTTTAGGGGGCTCCAAAATCACTGCAGATGGTGACTGCAGGCATGAAATTAAAAGACACTTACTCCTTGGAAGGAAAGTTATGACCAACCTAGACAGCATATTAAAAAGCAGAGACATTACTTTGCCAACAAAGGTTCGTCTAGTCAAGGCTGTGGTTTTTCCAGTGGTCATGTATGGATGTGAGAGTTGGATTGTGAAGAAAGCTGAGCACCGAAGAATTGATGCTTTTGAACTACGGTGTTGGAGAAGACTCTTGAGAGTCCCTTGGACTGCAAGGAGATCCAACCAGTCCATCTTAAAGCAGATCAGTCCTGGGTGTTCATTGGAAGGACTGATGCTAAAGCTGAAACTCCAATACCTTGGCCACCTCATGCGAAGAGTTGACTCATTGGAAAAGACCCTGATGCTGGGAGTGATTGGGGGCAGGAGGAGAAGGGAACGACAGAGGATGAGATGGCTGGATGGCATCACCGACTCGATGGACACGAGTCTGAGTAAACTCCAGGAGTTGGTGATAGACAGGGAGGTCTGGCATGCTGTGATTCATGGGGTTGCAAAGAGTTGGACACGACTAAGTGACTGAACTGAACTGAACTGAGAATATTGTAAGAACTGAATGAAATAATCTATGTACAAGTGTCAAGCACAATAGCCGATGCATATTAAATGCTTGTAATGATCATATATATCTCTTCCAGGCATCTCTGTATTTGAAGAATCACTCCTCCAGTTGCATGAAGTAATCCTACTTCATCCCAGTTTTTGAGAAGAAGCTAATCCTTCAACTCAAGGATGAACACCTGCTTAAATATGTCAAAGTAATTTATCTACCTGGCCACATGAGTCCAGGGATGGACCTCTATTCCATGTCAGGCCAATTAGAATGGCCAAATAGAATTGGCCATGGCTGTCCGTAAGATTAAGGGATAATTATGCTATTTACTGCTCTGATGCCTAAACCCTAAAATCTATATGCCCAAGCTTCCCTGCCATCTTTCCCAACACTTCAGTGACCAACTTGCCCCAGTTGCTGAGACTTTGTTCATTTTATAATAAATCTTAAAGCACTGCATTCCTGGAAACCCTTTCATCCCAGGCAGATGATTTGATTAGTCAACCTACCACAATAAAAGTCTGTAAGAGAAAGCAGGCATTCCTCCAAATAAGATATACAAATGGCCAAAAAGCACATGAAAAGATACTCGGCATCATTAGCCTTTAGGGAAATACAAATCAAAATCACAATCAGGTGGTAATCACTTGAATGATTATAATCGAAAAGAGGGAGTGAGGAGGAGGTAAGAAGTATTGGTGAGGATATGGAGAAATTTGGACCTTTTCATATAGCTAGTGGGAATGCGAAATGGTTCATCCACCATGGAAAAGAGTTTGGCATTTTCTCAAAAAGCTAAACAGAATTGCCACATGATCCTGCAATACCATTCATAGATATGTACCCAAAAGATTTAAAAACATGCATTCAAACAAGTACATGTACACACATGTTCATAGCAGTATTATTAACAATAGCCAGAGTATGAAAATAGCCTTATATGGGCCACCAAAAAAAAAAAAAAAAGAATGAAAGAAAATAGCCTGAATGTTTATCAATGCATCAAGAGATAAATTGTGGTCTATACGTACCATGGTATTTTTATTCAGCAATAAAAAAATGAAGTACTTGCAGGTACTGCAATATGGATGAATCTCCAAATCATGATACTAAGTAAAATCAGCCAAGCATAAAAGTCACATATTTCCATTCATATGAAATAGCCAAAAGAGATACACCCATAGAGATAGAATACAGATTGGTGGTTAGGTGGGGGTGGTAGGGAGACAGAGGGAAACTATTTCATGGGTAAGGCTTTTAACTTAAAGTGATGGAAAAGTTTTGGAACTAGATAGAGGCACACCACTGTGAATGTACTAAAATTGTTCACTTAAAGATGATTAACTTTATGTTAATTTCATCTCAAATTATTTTGAAAGAAAGGAAGGGGGAGGAAGGAAGGAAGGAAAAGAAGAGACAGAGAGAAAGACAAGCCAGCTAGGAGATAAAAAGAGAAGAAACTGAGTCCTTAGAACTGAGAACATATATCAAGCCTTCCCTGAAGTGCATAAACCCATGATCTTGTCAGTTAAAAAACCTAAGAAATTATTTTTGTACTTGAGTAAGCCTGACGGGTTTCTCTCCTTTTCAACTGAGAGTTCTGAATAGTATTGTGTTCAACTGCTGCTGCTGCTGCTGCTACTGCTGCTGCTGCTAAGTCCCTTCAGTCGTGTCCGACTCTGTGTGACCCTGTGGACAGCAGCCCACCAGGCTCCTCTGTCCACGGGATTCTCTATGCAAGAATATTGGAGTGGGTTGCCATTTCCTTCTCCATGTCTTCAACTAATGGTAATTAATTTTTAACCCAGTATCCACTAAAACTTAATCTAGTTCCTGTCTGTCCTGGCTTCAGTGGAGGTAACTGCCCTGTCTGGAAAAGCTCTGCCTGCAGTAGCTCACCCTGGAGTGCCCTTCAGCTAGCTCTTCTTCAGGCTTGTGGTGGTGGTTTAGTCACCTAAGTCGTGTGTGACTCTTGCAACACCATGGGCTATAGACCTCCAGGCTCCTTTGCCCAAGGAATTTTCCAGGCAAGAATACTGGAGTGGGTTGCCATTTCCTTCTCCAGGGTATCTTCCCAACCCAGGGATTGAACGCATGTCTCCAGCATTGCAGGTGGATTCTTTATCAACTGAGCCACCAGGGAAACCAGGCTGAATAGTCCTACTTGTTTCAACCTTTGCCAGTGTTGCTTGAAAAATCCTTTTTGATTGGTATCTGAACCAGAATAGCACATAATATTCTAGAAAATTCCTTGGCAGAAATCAAAGATATGACATACAGTACTCCCCATTCTTACTAACAGAATGGCTGATGTGTCTCACCAAAGCGATTCTGTCATCTCACTCAGGGGTGAGAGAACACCAAACACAATCTGAAAATGAATCCTTGTACTTCAGACCTTCTCGCTCCTCCCTCATGCTCACCTTGATGTTTCTTTTGTACTATTAGCAAAGGGCTAATCATATTTTAATGTTGTAGGCTGGAGTTTAATTGCTACTGTATAACTGAATGGCTCAAAGTGGAGGAAACTAATTACCTCCATGAAAATTTGATGTGATTCTGTCAAATGTCCATCTGGTTCTCAGAATATCCCTACAGCTGACTAGTTAATCAGTTTGCTAATATTCTACAGGAGATTGTGTTTTATTAACATGCCTTGCTATGGAGAAATTAACTGACAACACGGCGTCAGTCAGGCTCTTCTGCCCCACTCTCTCACAGCCTCGTACCTTATGTTTTATGAACAGCGATATTGCTGACCTTGGTAGCACCATGCCTGCATGCCCACTTGGCTATGGGCCACTTTTGTCTATCTTAGTAAATCAGTAGCCTTTGAAGACTCCCTGCTGCTGCTGCCAGAGAGAATAAACAAGTCTGCAACCCCCACAGCTCCTCGAGCCTTCTTCCATCTTCCCTGGTCACGCCTTACCTGCCCTGGGTTCAGTGAACAGTATGAATGGCAAGACACTTGCCCTCCAATGCCAGCTAAATCATGGAGACTGGCACTGGGTTTGGAGTGACTAAAACTAAACCAGGGCTTCCCAGGTGTCTCAGACAGTAAAGCGTCTGTCTGCAATGTTGGAGACCCGGGTTCGTTCCCTGCGTCGGGAATATCCCCTGGAGAAGGAAATGGCAACCCACTCCAATACTCTTGCCTGGAAAATCCCATGGACAGAGGAGCCTGGTAGTCTATGGGGTCACAAAGAGTTGGACATGACTCAGTGACTTTACTTTACTTTAAACTAAACCAAATGCTTGAAGTCCTTGGATGTGCTACAATCAGAAAAAGCCTGATAAAATTCTCACAATGGCAAATAGTAACAACTATCAACAACACAGGCAAAAAAAGAAAAAACTTTTTCCTATGTGACAGAACACCTTAGACAAGTCTTGTAACTTCTGGCGTCAGGGTTTTTACCTGTAAAAGCAAATGGTTGGAACAGTTTTCTATGGCCTCTCTTAGCACCAAAATTTTGAATTCTACCTATCAAAATGGGGTTGTTCAACAACAGATTTCTCCCATCATAAAGAAAAATGGTAGAAATGATTATTCCCATTTAACAGCTGTGTAAATCTGACGAGCAGCTCAAGGTATAAGAGCCACAAATAAGCAAGATCTTTCATCAGCCAAATAGTGTTCTATTCATGTATTTATTCAGTCAGTCAGACCACAATTATCAGAGCAACCTTTGTGAGAAATGCTTCAGAATGCATTCTAGGACCTCTTTTTTAGAGACATAGAACCTGGAATAGCAATTTTGAACCTCAGAGTTAATAAACATCAGCTGCTGGAATAATAAAATAAATACTAAACTGAATCACCTAAACTGAATCACTTTATTGTATATCTGAAACTAACACAAGATTGTAAATTAACTATACCTCAATAAAAAAATAAAAATAAAAAATACTACACCAAAAATATGTGGAGATCAAAATTAATAAGTAAGCATATCAAGGGTGCCCAGTCTTTCCACTATTATTCAACATAGTTTTGGAAGTAATAGCCATGGCAATCAGAGAAGAAAAAGAAATAAAAGAAATCCAGATTGGAAAAGAAGTAAAATTCTCACTGTTTGCAGATAACAGGATACTATGCATAAAAAACCCTAAAGATACCTTCAGAAAATTACTGGAGCTAATCAATGAATTTAGTAAAGTGGAAGGATACAAAATCAACGCACAGAAATTCCTTGCATTTCTATACACTAACAATAAGAAATCAGAAAGAGAAACTAAGGAAACAATCCCATTCACCACTACAACAGAAAGGGAAAAAACCCTAAGAATAAACCTACCTATGGAGACAAAAGACTGTATTCAAAAAACTATAAGACACTGATAAAAGAAAACAAAGATGACACAAACAGATGGAGAGATGTATCATGTTCTTGAATTGAAAGGATTAATATTGCGAAAATGACTATAATACTCAAAGCAATTTACAGATTCAGTGCCATCCCCATCAAATTACCAAAGGCATTTTTCACAGAACTGGAATGAAAAATTTTACAATATTTATGGAAACACAAAAGATCCCCAAGTAGCCATAGCAATCTTGAAAAAGAAAAATGAAGATGGAGGAATCAATCTGTCTGACTTCAGACGGTACTACAAAGCTACAGTAATCAAGATGGTATGGTACTGACAAAAAAAAAACAGAAATATAGATCAATAGAATAAGATAGAAAGCACAGAGATATGCCCACACACATATGGCCACCTTAACTTTGACAAAGGAGGCAAGAATATACAATGGAGAAAAGAAAAGATAGCCTCTTCTGTAAGAGATGCTGGGAAAACTGTACAGCCACATGTAAATGAATGAAATTAGAACACTTCCTAAGATCATACATAAAAATAAACTCAAATGGATTAAAGACCTAAATGTAAGGCCAGAAAATATGAACTTTTAGAGGAAAATATAGGCAGAACACTTTTTGACATAAAATTACAGCAAGATCCTCTTTGACCCACCATCTAGAGTAATGGAAATAAAAACAACACTAAAGAAATAGGACCTAAATAAATTTAAAAGCTTTTGCATAACAAAGGAAACTGTAAACAAGATGAAAAGACAGCCCTCAGAATGGGAGAAAATATTTGCAAACAAAGCAACTAACAAAGGATTAATCTCCAAAATATACAAGCAGCTTATGCAGCTCAAGATCAGAAAAACAAACAACCCAATCAAAACATGGGGAAAAGACCTGAACAGACATTTCTCCAAACAAGACATACAGGTGGCCAACAAACATAAAAAGATGCTCAACATTGCTCTTTATTAGAGAAACGCAAATCAAAACTACAAGGAGAATAGTACAAACCTCACACTGATCAGAATGGCCATCATCAAAAAACCTACAAATAATAAATGCTGGTGAGGATATGGAGAAAAGGGAACCCTCTTGCACTGTTGGTGAGAATGTAAATTGGTACAGCCACTATGCAGAACAGTATGGAAATTCCTTTAAAAACTAGGAATAAAGCTACTACATGACCCAGCAATCCCACTGCTGGGCATACACCCTAAGAAAACCAGAATTCAAAATGGCACATGTACCCCAATGTTCATTACAGTACTATTTACACTAGCCAAGACATGGAAGCAACCTAGATGTCCATCGACAGTTGAATGGGTAAAAAAATTGTGGTATATATATGCAATGGAATATTACTCCACCATGAAAAACAAATGAACGTGAGCCAGTTGAATTGAGGTGGATGAACAAAGAGCCTGTTATATAGTGTGAAGAAAGTCAGAAAGAAAGAAAGAAATATATATTAATGCATATATACAGAATCTAGAAAATGGTATCAATGAACCTATTTTCAGGGTAGGAATAGAGACAAAGAAGTAGAGAATGGATTTGTAGCCACAGAGGGGGAAGGAAAGGATGTGATAAACTAGAAGAGTAGCATTGACATATATACACCATCGTATATAAAATAGCTAGTGGGAAGTTGCTATATAGCAAAAGGAACTCAGCCTGGTGCTCTGTGATGGCCTAGGGGGTGGAAGGGGGAGGCGAAAGAGGCTCAAGAGGAGGGAATATGTGTATACTTATGACTGGTTCACATTGTTGTACAACAAAAACGAACATAACATTGTAAAGAAATTATCCTCCAATTAAAAAATAAATACTTAAAAATAATTTAAAAAGAAATCATATCAACATTCATATCTTCCAATGTAATAAGTGAAATCATACATTTAGAATATACTTTTCTTGAGCCAGAGTTCAACTACCTCCCAAGCTAAATGTGGAATATTCAGATAATATCAGCTGGAGGTCAATCAATAGTGGATACTAAGACAACGCTGGAAATTTAGTGAGTTGGAAAAAATGTATTTCACAAGAACTCTTTTCAGGTTGTGTGATTAGGAAAAATATTTTTAAAAACTGCTTGGTATTGGATGAGCCCCTCACCCACCCAGGAACACATTCAACTAGCGTGAGACTGCACACCCATGAACGTCTTCTAAGAAAGTTGATTGACTTAATGCAAACATTTCTTTTGTCTGAGTTGGGTACACAATTTTGGGACTGATGTGAATTACTTAGAGCTGCATCTTTCCCCCCCTTAAAATATGCATCCTTTCCCCATGAGATAGGTCCTTGCCTCAAATGAACAAATATTTAAGAAAAACGGATTGATGGGACACCAAACTTCAGCATTTTCCTGGGATGCTTCAATGTTTTAGCCCAGTCCTTCCCCACACATACTCCTCTTGGTTCCAGGGAAAGCAGACCACACAGGGAAGATATTGCTCACAATTAGATCCTTCCGTCTCCCTTTGAGTTAGCCATGGGACTGTTTGTTCAAGCAGTGGAAGGAAAACCAGAGACACAAGCACAGGAAGAACTTGGTGAAAGCACAGAGATTCCTAGAATTCATTCTTTTGCTGTGAGTAGGTGACTTATGATAAATAATTCATACAATTAGAACCTCATTCACTGACATTAAAGATTACTAATTCAAGCAAAACAAAACTTACTAAGTTTAAAAATTAAACATTTAAGCCACTGACAACAAAGTGAACATGAGACGTCTATCATGGTTGGGGTACACTTGGGGCCTCCTCTGTGACTACACGGTATTGGGTACTAGAGATCCACAGATGAGGGAACACAGCCCCTCCTGGCCCCTCCCTGCAAAGCGCTTTCAGTGTATTGAACAGTTTGCAGCAATGACCCTGGACCTTAGTTTTCTTTCCTCCTCAGGTCTGTCTTTTTCTCTACATACAGTGCTTTTTCAGAATGTACTAGAAGTTTCTCAGGCCGAAGATTCAATTGTCCAACAAACATGTATGTGCATCACTGTGCACTGCATACTGCAGCTGGTACTGGAGATACAAGGATGGATAAGATGAAGCACTTACCCGTGGGGAGCTCAGAGCTAAGAACAACCTCAGACAACTCAGCTCTAAGTATTGGAACGCAGGTAGCCACAGAGAACCTGGGAGAGAGCAGATAAAAATTGCATAATCTCACTCCATTCAATGATAATAATGCTAAGCTACACTGTGTTAAATGCTCCATGTTCACTATTTCCTTTCATCCTCTCAGTAAGCCTATGAAGTATTAATAATCCCATTTATGAGTTTGCAGAGTATTCTTTTGTAAAGAGAAAGCTAGCTTTGCTGCAAAGCTGTTGGATAAGCCTGTTCATCCAAATCCAAAAGAATCAGCCTCCAGACAAGGGTCCTGGGCTGGGCACTAGATTTCCTTCAGGGGAGCAAAGAGCTACTTTACATAATAAAGAGAGGAAAGAGAGAATGCTGAGAAGACTGGGAGAATGGAGTAAAAGCTGCAGAACTAGCTCTGTGGGGTAAGTTTATGTGCAGGGTAAGTATCAACAGAAAAGCAGAGTCCCCAGCTAAGGTGCAGGTGAAGGAGGGAAGACGGGAAAAGAAATAAGACGTAGGTTTTTCAAGAAATATGCTGTGTGCTTTGTAAGGTAGCCTCTCCCTGAGACCCCACAAGCATTCAGTAAATCTCCTTGAATTTCTTAGAGAAACCAGTGATTTAACTGAATTTTGTCTCAAAGCTGACAAAGTCCAGGCTACAATGCATGCACTGAAGAGGGGAAGGGTGGGCTGGAATAAAAATGGGATGTAAAGAGATTAAGGTAAAAGCCCAGGCTCTGTCCTATTTTGAGATACAAAAATGTTGAGAGGCCAGAGAACCGTCTCTGCTTCCTAAGGACCTGAGGACACGGTCTTTAGTCCTGGGTTGAAAAGGCCATGCCTGCGTGTCCAAACTCCACAAATGAAAGCTTCCGTGTCAGAGGTTAGGATCACACAAGGAGATCATATGAGCAAAGGGCTGTTAGACAGGAAGCATTTCTGGGGCTTTGTAAAAAGAAAAACTAAACTAATGATCCTTCCAGAATGAGTCTCTGTGAAGCAGAAATGCGGAAGCAAATCATCACGAAAAAGTGGAAATATCAAAACGAGAAAAAAGAATGAAAACTTACAGGTGCTGTGGACCAGTGAACTGGAGATAAAATGAGCACTGAAGAACCTATTTCTACATATATTGCTTGTGAAGTGAAAGTTGCTCAGTCGTGTCCAACTCTTTGTGATCCAATGGACTGTAGTCCATGGAATTCTCCAGGCCAGAAAACTGAAGTTGGTAGCCATTCCCTTCTACAGGGGATCTTCCCAACCCAAGGATCGAACCCAGGTCTCCAGCATTGCAGGTGGATTCTTTCCCAGCTGAGCTACCAGGGGAGCCCTTATATATTGCTTAAATGGTATTTTTTATATCTGTAGGGGTAAGTTTTACCTCCAGGAAGGGATGTTCATTTGTAGCGAAAAGAAGAGAATTTTAAAGAGATTGAGGGATTGAACAGGAAACCCAGCTCTAATCCATGGCCTCTGCTTCCACATATGGCTTTTATACTGAGAAGTGAGGGTAGAGGAATTTGCACAACTAGCACTAAAAAAGACTCTCCCATCTCTGCCACATTAGAGCACGGAGGAAAACTATGAGATACATGTGTCATGTGGGCCCTCCCCCGCATTTCCCCTGGACACCCCCTACCTCCTACCTAACTTGTGGCTAACCTTATCCTGTGTGCTTGGAACAATCTTGTTTTTATTCTTCACTACTCATCAGGGCTGCAGCGGGGTGAATTTTTTTCCTATGCAAATGTAGATGCCTTCCCAGGTTTTTATAGCTTAAATCCTACAGTCTCATTGAATATGACCTTTCCACTTCAGAAGGATTTTACTAATTTGCAACTCAGCATTGGTCTCCAGGCCCACATTGCAATTAAGAGCATCAACTGTGTAATTTCAGAACTGCTCTTTGGTGTTCCTGAAACTTCAATATTGAAATGGGAGTTCATTTAACTTGAAGGAAACAAAGGTTTCTGCAGCCATGATGTCAACAAATATTGGCCCTGGCTCACTGGAGAACTAAAACCCGAAGTGTGATTTTTTTTAATGCAGTAACTCACAGTCATGAAATAGTTGAATTACTTGATATAAAATGAAGAGAGTGTACTAGTGAACCCAAAAGGAAGGGAAAAAGTACAGGAATTATAAGTAATGAATTATGTAAATCCATTTTAGAATATGAATAGCAAAATTGTTACTATGACACATACTCCAAAGCAAAGCTTTTGCCACTGAATAAAGTAATTATCATTCATTAATCTTTGCAAAGATTGTGAAAATGTGCTTATGATCAGGCTCCCAAGTATTTTCAGCCATGATTATAAGGATATATTTGTCATTCCAAATAAGTAGATAATCTTCCTTTTTAATGAGCCTCTCTTCTCAGAGATCAAAATGCATTGTGGGAACCTTAAGGAAATGATTCTCCTAACACCATTTGTCTCTGCACCATTTGTTTCTTCTAGATTTATTCAATGTAACTAAACTTTAAAAAGAATACTTCTTCCACCTCATCCTTTTCCTCTTTCTCCTTGAATTTATTCCTCATGAATTTATTTCAACAATGCCTATAAAGTCAAAAAGAAATTTCAGAGTTTATTATTCCTCCCTATCTTCCCTGTATACTTAACAATGTGGTTAGCCCACTAGGGTCTTCCAAGAAAACAGATACTATGGTTGGGCAGCAGAAAGAAGGAAAGACATCATGCCCAGCAGTCTAGAGTTTGAAGCCTTGTTCTACTGATGATTACAGGAAAGTTACTTCAACTCTCTCAGCCACAGTTTATTCACCTGTAATGGGGGATGAATGGTTTAAATCATATAATGGGTATTTGACAATGGGAGCACCACCTGCCCAGGGCTTTCCATTCCTCTTCTCCCAAAGGGTGACTGGACTCAACAGACACAGAACACACCTGTCACGTGCATAGGCTGCACCCGTCCTTCATCCCTCAACTGTTGCTACACTAGGGCTTTCTGGCAGTGGCAAATGCACTGTCAGTGGCCTAGCAGAGGATGTGGGAAGCCTTTAGCTGGTACCTGTTTCATTTTAATTCTTCTGGCACTCAGGGTCTGTGTACTCTCTTTCATCAGTTCAGTTCAGTCACTCAGTCGTGTCCGACTCTTTGTGACCCCATGGACTGCAGCATGCCAGCTTCCCTGTCTGTCACCAACTCCCGGAGTTTGCTCAAACTCATGTCCATCAAGTCGGTGATGCCATCCAACCATCTCATCCTCTGTTATCCACTTCTCCTTCTGCCTTCAATCTTTCCCAGCATCAGGGTCTTTTCAAATGAGTCAGTTCTTTGCATCAGGTGGCCAAAGTACTGGAGCTTCAGCTTCAGCATCAGTACTTCCAATGAATATTGAGGACTGATTTCCTTTAGGATGGACTGGTTGGATCTCCTTGCTGTCCAAGGGACTCTCAAGAGTCTTCTCCAACACCACAGTTCAAAAGCATCAATTCTTTGGCGCTCAGCTTTCTTTATGGTCCAACTGTCACATCCATACATGACTACAGGAAAAAACCATAACTTTGACTATATGGACCTTTGTCAGCAAAGTAACATCTCTGCTTTTTAATATGCTATCTAGGTTTGTCATAGCTTTTCTTCCAAGGAGCAAGCATCTTTTAATTTCATGGCTGCAGTCACCATCTGCAGTGATTTTGGAGCCCAAGAAAAGTCTGTCACTGCTTCTGTTATTTGCCCTTCTATTTGCCATGAAGTGATGAGACCGGACGCCATGATCTTAGCTTTTTGAATGTTGAGTTTTAAACCAACTTTTTCACTCTCCTCTTTCACCTTCATCAAGAGGCTCTTTAGTTCCTCTTCACTTTCTGCCTTAAGGATGGTGTCATCTGTATATCTGAGGTTATTGATATTTCTCCTGGCAATCTTGATTCCAGCTTGCGCTTCATCCAACCCAGCATTTTGAAAGATGTACCCTGCATATAAGTTAAATAAGCAGGGTGACAATACACAGCCTTATTTCATATCATGGGCTAATTGCTTTGTATACCAGTTTGAGTTTTCCAGTGGGACTAAAGATTTTAGCCAGCATGGGTTGGGTCTTACATTTTTTGATTATTTTAAAAAATAACATCCCAACAACAATTCATCCCATAAATAGATTATATATTTATTCATGTGTACTTCATTTGTTATTGAACATTTAGAGTGAATTATTTAGAGTATTGGTATTTAGAGTATTGGTCCTGCTACTTTATTAGAGACCAAATAGCAGTAGCTTAAATGAGATAACATCTAATTCTCTCTCAGGAAAGATGTGGACTGGTAAGCTATACAGGGGTTTGAGTGTCTCTACCCCTATCTACCTGTTCCCAGCTGTCTCTGAAAATGATGAATTCACCCATATGATTAAAACAGGTTCATCACCAGCAGGAAGAGAAAAAAATGAGGTGACATTCAAGGAGCTTCTTTGTTAAGAACATGACCACAAATTTGCACATCTCACTTATCTTCATGCTCTATTGAACAAACTTTGTAAGTAGGCACACTTAGCTGCAAGGGAACCTAGAGAACATAATATCTAGCTGCTGAAGGTAGAGAGAAGGGGAAAAGCACATCTTATACTTAGTCCCTATTATTCATTTATATCATCTGCCTGGTCCCCATGGGTAAATGAGTTTGAACCTAGTGCATCTAATGAGGTATCTATTGTGTGCCCACTGCATACCAAATACTTCTCTTGCATTTTCTCATTTTATCCTCACAGCAACTTTGCAACATAGCTTTCTTTACTGTGAGGTATAACTGAGTATATTAAGTGTCAGAGAGGTAGAGTAACTTGCTGAATTTATACTTGAAGTGTCAGATTAAAAAATGTAAGCTTAAACCCTTTGGGGTCTGACTGTCCATGCTGGGAAATGGGTAACAAGGGATATCCAGAAAGAGATTTTAGCATGTTTCAAATTGCCAATTTCTTTGGTGAAATAGCTTTCTTTCTTGCTTATGGCATCTTTAATATTGATTCTTCTGACAAAAGAATAACTCTATTAGGTAATTCCAGTCATTAGAGGAGTGCATCTTAACCATTATACAGAAAGACCATGAATAGGCTTAATGTAGAAGACAAAGGAAATTCTCACCCCTTGAAAGTTTCTGTGGTTTTCACGGAGAAAACCCAAAGCCGATTGGGACTAGTGGTCCCCAAACACACCCAACACTGTCCACTCTGGTGCCTCCCCTCTCCCAGCATCCCCTCTGCTGGAGAGCTACTTCCTCTGACCCTTTGTGACCCAGGCCAAATCCAGCCTCTTCCAGGAAGTCATCGTCAACCTCCAACTCTTAGGACATTCAGTTCTCACTGTTGACCCTGGGCAACCTGTTCACATCCATCCCTCCTATCTCCCAAACTAGGAAACAAGCCTGCATCATGGAGCTCAGTGCCCGAGCAAATCTCCATGACTGATTAATGTTGTCATACTAGATGAGGATTTGAGTGTCCCATCTAAAAAACCAAATACAGAAAAAAAATCCATATTCTTGGTTCAGTCCTTCTGCTTGTATCTTCATAAGTTGTCACTTTTCCTGTTCCTCTGATAACTTCATGGTCACTGCAGGAGGGGAAGCAGTGTAAAACTAGCAAACAAGCATTTGTCTGAGAATCATAGTACCAAGTCTTTGGCCTTGGTTCTCTTCATTCATTCATTCTACATCACTGAGCATGTACTACGTGCCTTGGACACTAGAGACACAGAGATGAGTGAGTTGGGGTCCTGTCCTTGAGAAGATCTCATTCTGGTGGGAGAAGGACACAAGAAACAATTCCATTATAGGGCTCTGTAAGAGCCTCTGTAAGAGGGCGAGAACATGGGAAGGAATGTGGAAACCAAGTCATGTAGAAGGGCCTCTCTTCCTCTGTGCTCAGTTTTCATACACAGCAAAACAGAAATAAATAACTCTTCCAGCTTCACCAGGTTGTATGCAATCAAATGAAACAAAGTATTGGATTTGTAAGGTATCGTGGAAATTTTCAGTTTTGTTCTTCCACTGATCTTGACAACCTTCATTAATCTTTGTAGTTCTTACCCTTGTTTACCAAAAAACACTGACTCAGAGCTACATAACAATTAGAGATAAAGTTAATTAGAACCTAGATTTCTTAATGGTTCTTTTTCAGCAATTGCTCACTGTTTAACTAAAAAGATCACTTTAAGCAGGAGACAAATGGAAGCAAAAGCTCATTGACAGCAGACTAAAAACACATACATACAGATGATTTCCATTTATTTTTAAATACTAAGTTTGGGACAAGAGCAGTTTTAGTCTGAAAGGTTGGAGACCGTTGCTGGTAACTTCTCAGTGTTCTGAGCACCATGGTAGCACAAGAGACCCCAGAGGTGCAGACATATGGATCTTGACTTATTTACATCTGGTTTGCCCAGTGTCAGCATCTACAGAAGCTTAGGGAAACTAATAATAAGTAACATTTACTGAACACTTACTAGGTAACACAGAATTCTAGCTGTTCGTATGTATTTTCTTCTTTATTTTCTCATCCCCCCCCCCCCCCCAACTTAATAAAATATGTTCTACTGTTAACCTCATTTTACAGAGGAGGAAACTAAAGGCATCGTGATTAGAGAAAACTCTCCGCTGATTGGTTATTGTTTGAGCCATCCTCTCCCCACAAAAAGGGTGAAGGGAGAGAAGCAGAAGGGAATTATTGCCACCGATTTTCTCTTCAAAATGGAATAAGTGGATGAGAGGGGAGTTGGGGAGATAATAGATACATTTATAAGTATCTGTTCACCCGAAACTGTCACAACACTGTTAGTTGGCTATACCTCAATACAAAACACGGAGAAGGCAACGGCACCCCACTCCAGTACTCCCGCCCGGAAAATCCCATGGATGGAGGAGCCTGATATGCTGCAGTCCATGGGGTCGCTAAGAGTCGGACAAGACTGGGCGAATTCACTTTCACTTTTCACTTTCATGCACTGGAGAAGGAAATGGCGACCCACTCCAGTGTTCTTGCCTGGAGAATCCCAGGGACAGGGGGAGCCTGGTGGGCTGCCGTCTGTGGGGTCGCACAGTCAGACACGACTGAAGTGACTTAGCAGCAGCAGCAATACAAAACAAAAGTTGGTTTTCTGTTGTTGTTGTTGTTTGTTTTTTAATGTGGAATAAGAAAATGCAAAGGAAAAGAATGGCACAACAAATGCAACAGAAAAATCTCCTCTATCAAATGTCCTAATTATCCAGCACCTCAGAATATACAACCCAGAAAAGGAGGCATGGAACTCCTTAGAAGGGAAGCACAGGCCCAGGAGAAATGTTCCTGCCTCCTGCCACTCAGAGCTGACTCGTGGGAAAAAAATAAAAAATGTAGAGCTCTTGGATGCCAATTATGTATTGTTGCAAACTGAAAACTAACAATGGCATTCACTCAAAAATTCGAAAGGACTGTGAGTCAGTTCTATGAACATAACAAGCCCTGGCTAAGTACTTTAAGAAATTTTCTCATTTAAAAAATATCATTTAAATCAAACTTGGGTACTGCTAATTGTTCTGTGAATCACTCAAAGAGTGCTTTGGGTGAATTTTATTTTCCTTATTTTACCCTTCAATAAACTAAGAATTTTGATACAGCCAATCGGAGCTTATCACAGATAGGAACTTGAAAGGGAAAGGAAATAATGAATAATGGAAGATTCAGAAGGGAGAGACATTGGAATTAAGCCTCCCTTTTAAGAAGGAAAACCCAGAATCAAAAAACCCATCAAGCTAATGGTCTGACTTAACTTTTTTGTAATACAAAAAAGCTGTGAGGCATTTCCCACTGTGACTATTGAGGGCTATCAATTACTACTCTTGTGGGCAGCAGGCTAATTCCTCCAACTCCTATTCATATGAAACAGGCTGTGTGTCCATAGTAGCCCTGTCTTCTCAAGAGATGCCAAGCAATATACCCTGATACATGCAGAGACACAGTATTTCCTCATCGGCCTTACAACTCAGAGGAGGTAGAAGCCCAAAGATCTCACTCTTTCTTTCAATCAACAGACATTTTCTGAACAACAACAAAAAACATAATAAAGTCATAAAAATGAACTGTAACAAAATGTGATTTTTACAGCAGAGGTAGGTACATGGAGCCACAGGGAATTGAGAAAGAGGGTAACACCAACAAAGCTGTGAGAACTGGGAATAGGGAGAGGGTCAGAGAAGACCTCCAAATAATGTGGGTGATATCTGAATTGGGTTGTAAAGGGTAAGAAGAAATTTTCCTGTGTTTACATTCTCTGCTCAGCTGTAAGATTTCTGAGGTAGGGACTAGGTTTTATTCAACACTGTATTTTTAGCACTAGCACTTTGCCTGAGACATTTACTGATTGTATTGATATGAAAAAATAAAGAAGGAAGGAAGGCCATTTATTTCACAGGCATAGAGAAAAGAATACCAGGCATCCTGTGACTTACCCACTCTTGTTCTTTGGAAGTTGCTCCTCTTGCCCAGAGGCATTGTATTAATAGTATATTATATATCTGTTGCTTGATCCTGACCCCTGGACACAGCTAGTTCTTTCAGCCAAGGGTCACTGACACAAAATAGACCAAGCAGAGTACCTTCTTTGGAGTTTGGGATTGGGACCCAGAATGAAAGAGAACATTAGCCTGTCTGGGTAGCTGAGTCTATTGCTTATAAACTTGGGAGCTATAAGGAAGCTAAGTCTTCCATCATGAGAACAGAGAACAAAGGAAATCAGTCCACGAAGAGCAAAGAATGAAGTGGGCAGAGATGAGAAGAAAGGCGAAATGTGAGACAGAAAATACTACCTGAATTTCTACTGCCTTCCAGTTCCTGGTTTCTAAGGCCCAGTTACTGCCTTTCAGTTCATTGAGCTTTCTTATTTGTCTTTTCAGTAAGTTTTCTCTTTTTTATTTAAGTAAGCTTAATTTGTTTCTCTCCTGGAACCAAAAAAATCTTCCCCAGTAACAGGGAGTTGGGGTGGGAGGATTTCAGGGCCAAACAGAGCATGAACAGAAGCATTGAGGTCCAGAAGGCTGGTTGTTTGAAGAATGAGAAAGAGTATGCTCCTTCATCAGTTGAAACAAAGAAATACAGTCTTGGGATGGTAGAAAACTCCAAGAAAAGGAGACCAGATATGATAGAAATGATACATCTTCCCCTGGAAACTCCTATACTTGGGATGTGCCTAGGAAATATGGTCCAAAAGCCTGAGGGGCAGTGTTGGTGGGAGTAGGGAATTCTAATTCCACCTGGCAAAGGGATTTAAAGAAAAACTTCCAGGTGCCTGCAATGCATAGACTTCGGGACTAGCAAAACTAGCAAAGGGGGCAGTAAGAACAGAGAGCAGAAGCACTGAAGCCTGAAAAATACTGAAAGAAAACTGAAGTGAAGAAGTGAAGTCACTCAGTCGTGTCTGACTTTTTGCGACCCCATGGACTGTAGCCTACCAGGATCCTCTGTCCATGGGATTTTCCAGGCAAGAATACTGGAGTGGGTTGCCATCTCCTTCTCCAGGGGATCTTCCCGACCCAGGGATCAAACCCGGGTCTCCTGCACTGTACACAGACACTTTACTGTCTGAGCTACCAGGGAAGCCCCAAAGAAGACTGAAAGATACACCAAACTAGGACAGCTTATTATTCATTACAATGAGATGCAACAATCACGGTCCCAGAAATCACAAAGTCTGTCTGTGCGGGACACTCCGTATCTTCTGAATATGGGATCACAAAGTCCCTATACATACTAATTAGAATTTACCCAAAGGTACCCTTCTATTTTCTATTTTCTACACTAATGTTTATTTTCCTCCGTGCTCTTCTGGACCTCCTCAACCACACTGGAAGTCTTTAAAAGTAACTTCTCATATATTTTCATCCTTTCATCTACTGTTAAGCAGAAGCTTATGGCCCAAGGTACAGAAAAACAAATACCCCAGGGTCCTCCTACCATTCATACTGTGGATATATAGTGTGGCCCCTCCACTCTTAAAAAGCTCATACAAAATCTCACACACACCAAGATTTGGGGTAGAAGCAGTAATTTGAAAGGAGCCTGGGTCAGACCTACCTGCTGATCTTGGAGAGCCTCCTGGAGAGGTAGGAGCAACTGAAGCTCACCCTGAGGACATAAACACTGGCAGCAACCATATTTGTAAGCTCGTCCTCCCATGAGGACACTTGGTGCTGGCAAGTGCCATCTTGGAATCTTCCCTGTAGCTAACTAGTGCAGTCCTGGCCCCACTCACCAGCCTGTCAGCACCAGTACTGAGATGTCTCGGGCCAAGCAAAAAGCTGGGTCCAGCCACCCACTCGCACCCTGCTGTCTTAAGACCCCCCCACCAGAGGGCCCAGGGCTTGGTCCCACATAGCAACACACTGGCTATCACCCATGATTCCAGGGTCCTGCAGCCAGGGGTATTAGAACTAGGCTTTGCCCACAAGTGGCACCAGCCCCAGGACCCCCTGGGGCTTAGCCCCAGGTCAGATACTAATCCCAGGACCTCCACAGCTCCACAGTCTGCTGTGTCAGGACCCAGCCTACCCATTAACAGGCCAGGGCCAGCCCAGGGCTCTCCTCACTTACGCCATGCTCACTAGCAGGCCAACACCAGCTCTGGGATACACTGAGCCCTGTAGCCCAGGATCCAGCCCTACTCACCAACAGGTCAGCCAGCTTTGGGACAACCCGCAGTCAGCCATGCCAGCAAGAGGCCCCACCCAGCAGCAGATCAAAACTATATCCAGGAACCCCAGTCCCACAACCACCTACCTTGAAGCCCACTTCTGCCCACCAGTGGGATAACAATAGCCCCAGGACTCCCTAGGGATCTACAGCCCGCTGCGTCATGAGCCAGCCTTGTCTGCCAGCAGACAGCAGCCTCCACAAAAAAAAGAAAAAAGACTGGCAGCCAACCAGACAAAGGGCCAGTAATGCATACCAGACTGCCCACAGTACTCAGCCACCACAACAGAAGGACCCACACAGCCCAAACTGGGGGAAACCCTAGAGCATATAGCTCAAGTGAACAGAGGAGAGTGTACTGCTGAGAAACATATGATGTCTTATCCTAGGATCATTTCTACAAGGACAGGAAATGTAACCAACTTGTCAAATAAACAGAAATAAGTAGCCATCAAACATAAGAAAAGGGAGCAAAGGAAGAAGAAAAAAACAAAAAGAACTAGAACAACAGCACCAAAACAATTAACAAAATGATAAAAAGTACATACCTATCAATAATTACCATAAGTGTAAATGGACTAAATGTTCAATTCAAAAGATAGAGAGTAGCTGATTGGATACAAAAACAATATCTATGTATGTGCTGCCTATAAGAGACTTACTTTAAATTTAAAGACACACACAGACTGAAAGAGAAGGGACAGAACAAGTTATTCCATGCAAATGAAGAAGAAAATAAAGCCAAGTTTTAGACAAAACAGACTTTAAAGACTGTAACAAGAGACAAGAAGGGTAATGATCAAGGGATTAATTCAACATGCAGACATAATAATTATAAATATATCTGCATCCAACATAAGACACATAAGTATATAAAACAAATAGTAACAGTTATAAAGGGAGAAATTGGCAGTAACACAACAATAAGGAACTTTCAACACTCCACTTATATCATTCAGAGAGAAAATCACTGGCCTTAAATGACATTTCAGACTAAATGGTTTTAATAGATATATATAGAATATTTCATCTAAAAGCAACAGAATATACATTCTTTTCAAGTGCACATGGAACATTTTCCAGGATAGATCATATGTTGACACAGAAGAAGTCTCAGTAAATTTTTAAAAATTGAAATCATATCAAGCATCTTTTCTGACCACAGTGCTATGAGACTAGAAATCAACTACCCAAGCAATGTGAATAAAAACATACGACATCTGGAGGCTAAGCAATAAGCTACTAAATAACCAATGGATAACGGAAGGAAGCAAAGAAGAAAACTTTAAAAAATACCAGGAGACAAATGACAATAGAAACACAATAATCCACAACCTATAAAACACAGCAAAAGCAATTCTAAGAGGGAAGTTGATAGCAATTCAAAGAAACAAAAAAAAAATAACAAATAAACAACCTAACTCTACACCTGAATGAACTAGAAAAAGAATAAATAAAACCCAAAGATAATAGAAGAAAAGAAATTATGAAGATCAGAACAGAAATAAATTATATACAAAGAAAAGAACAATGAAACAAAGGGCTAATTCTTAAAAAACATAAACAAAATTGATAAAACTTTAACCAGATTCATCAATAAAAAAGAGAGGGCCCAAATAAATAAAATCAAAAATGAAAAAGAAGTTACAACTGACACCACAGAAATACAAAGATAAGCAAGTATTACAAACAAACACCAATAAAATGGACAATCTAGAAGAAATGGACAGATTCCCAGAAGCGTACAATCTCCCAAGACTAAATCAGAAAGAAATAACAGACCAATTACTGGTAATGAAATTGAATTAGTAATT
Organism: Muntiacus reevesi; assembly: GCF_963930625.1. NCBI lineage: Eukaryota > Metazoa > Chordata > Mammalia > Artiodactyla > Cervidae > Muntiacus > Muntiacus reevesi. Next base: position 72,581,889 of record NC_089257.1, read on the forward strand.
TTATTTTTTTTTCATTTATTTTTATTAGTTGGAGGCTAATTACTTTACAATATTGTAGTGGTTTTTGCCATACATTGACATGAATCAGCCATGGATTTACATGTGTTCCCCATCCTGAACCCCCCTCCCACCTCTCTTCCCATCCCAATCCCTCTGGGTCTTCCCAGTGCACCAGCCCTGAGCACTTGTCTCATGCATCCAACCTGGGCTGGTGATCTGTTTCACCCTTGATAGTATATTTGTTTCAATGCTGTTCTCTCAGAACATCCCACCCTCGCCTTCTCCCACAGAGTCCCAAAGTCTGTTCTGTACATCTGTGTCTCTTTTTCTGTTTTGCATATAGGGTTATCTTTACCATCTTTTTAAATTTCATATATATGCGTTAGTATACTGTATTGGTCTTTCTCTTTCTGGCTTACTTCACTCTGTATAATGGGCTCCAGTGAAACTGAATTAGTAATTTTAAAAGTGCCCCAACAAACAAAAGTTCAGGATCAGACGATTTCACAGATGAATTATACCATATACAGAAGAATCAAAGGAGATTCTTCTCAAACTATTCCAAAAAAATTTCAGAGGAAAAAATGCTTCCAAACCCATTCCATGAGGTCAGCGTCATCCTGATACCAAAGCCAGACAAAGATATTACCAAAAATAAGCAAATTACAGGATAGTATCACTAATAAACTTAGGTGCACAGATCATCAACAAAGTTAGTAGCAAACTGATATCAACAATACATTAAAAAGGATCATATACCATGATCAAGTATATTTACCCCAGAGATGCAAGAGTGGTTTAATGTCTGCAAATTAAGCAATGTTATACACCACATTAACAAATTGAAGAAGAGAAATTAGATGATCATCTAAATAGATGCAGAAAAAGTTTTTAACAAAATTCAACGTTCATTTATGATAAATACTCTCAACAACATGGGTACAGAGGGAAGCTGTATCAAAATAACAAAAAGGCCACTTATCACAAATCCACAGCTAACATCACACTTAATAGTAAAAAGCTAAACCACTTCCTCTAGGGACAGGAATAAGAAGACAAGGATGCCTGTACATTGCCACTTTTGTTCAATACAGTATTGAAAGTCCTAGGCACAGCAATCAGACGAGAAATATAAATAAGAGAAATCTAAATGGAAAATGAATAAGGAAAGCTGTCTCTGTGTGCAGATGACAAGATACTTACATAGGAAATCCCAAAAAGACACCACACACACACAAAAAAAAAAAAAAATACCAAAACTCATTAATTTTGTTGAAATATATTAACAAAAATTTGTTGGGAGTTCTCTGGTGGCTCAGTGCCTGCCAATGCAGGAGATACAGGTTCAATCCCTGATCCCGGAAGATCAGGGATCCCTGATCCTACATGCTGTGGAGCAACTAAGCCCATGTACCACAAACATTAAGCCTGAGCCCTAGAGCCCAGGAGCCTCAACCACTGAGCCCACACATCGCAGCTATTGAAGCCTGCACACCCTAGAGCCTGTGCTGCAATGAGAAGCCTGTGCACCACAGCTAGAGATTAGTCCACACGGCAATGAAGACCCAGCACAGCCAAAAATAAATAAAATTATATTTAAAAAAAAGAAATTTGTTTTATTTATACACTAACAACAAACTATGAGAGAGAAATTAAGAAATCAATTTCATCTACAATTGCATCAAAAAGGATAAAATACCTAGGAATAAGTCTAACTAAGGAGGTTAAAGATCTATAATTGAAAACAGTGAGACACTGATGAAAGAAATTGAAGATGACACAAACAGATGGAAAGATATACCATGTTCTTGGATTGGAAGAAATATTGTTGTTAAAATATTACCCAAGGCAATCTATAGATTTAGTGCAATCCCTGTCAAAATACCAATTGACATTTTCATAGAGCGAGAACAAATAATTCTAAAATTTATATGGAAACACAAAAGATCTGGAACAGTCAAAATCATCTTCAGAAAGAAAATCAAAGCTAGAGGTATAACATTTCCTGATTTCAAACAAACTACAGTCATCAAAACAGTATTATACTGGCACAATCACAGACACATAGATCAATGGAACAGAACAGGGAGCCCAGAAATGAACACATATTTATGGGTACCCACACCAGAGGTGGTCAATTAATCTATGACAAAAGAAGGCAACAATATACAATGGGGGAAACAGAGCCTCTTCAGTAAATTGTGTTGAGAAAACTGGACAGCTACATGCAAAAGAATCAAACTGGAATACTCTCTTACATCACGCACAAAAATAAATTCAAAATGGATTAAAGATTTAAATATAAAACCTGAAACCATAACACTTCTAGAAGAAAATATAAGCAGTAAGCTCTTTGACATCAGTCTTAGTAATATTTTTTTGATATGTCTCTCAGGCCAGGGACACAAAGGCAAAAATAAACAAATGGGACTATATCAAACTAAAAAGCTTTTCAACAACAAAGAAAGCTATCAACAATACATAAAGGCCACCTACTGATTGGGAGAAGATATTTGCAAATAATATATGCATTAAGGGGTTAATATCCAAAATATACAAAGAACTCATACAACTCAACATCAAAAAACAACCCAATTAAAATATGGGCAGAAGACCTGAACCAAAATTTTTTTCAAAGAAAAATACAGAAGGCCAACAAGTACATAAAAGCACTCAACATTACTAACCATCAAATAAATGCAAGTTAAAACCATAATGAACAATAAAACCATAAAACCTCAAACCTGCCAGAATGGCTATCATAAAAAAGACAGCAAGTAACAAGTGTCAGTGAGAATGTAAACTGGTACAGCCACCATGGGAAACAATATGGATATTCCTCAAAAATTAAAAATAGAACTACTATATGACCCAAAAATTATATTCTTGATTATTTATCAAGAAAAAAACATTAATTAGAAAAGATATATGCACCCCTATGTTCATTGCAGTCTTATTTACAATAGCCAGGATATGGAAGCAACCTAAGTGCTCATCAATAGATAAATGGGTAACAAAGATGCAATTTATATATATACAAATATATATATATACACATATATATAATATGTAACTTATATATGTATTATCATATATATATGGATGAAAAAATGAACCTAACATATTTATTATGCTAGGCAAAATGATTCAGTTAGAGAAAGACAAATACTGCATGGTTTAAATGAGGAATCTAAGTAAGAAAACAGAAACATAGCTATAGATACAGAGAATAGGTGGTTGCCAGAAGAAAGTGAGGGGGGGAGTAGAAAGAAATAGATAAGGGGAAATAGAGGCACAAACTTCCAGTTGCAAGATAAATGAGTCATGGGTATGAAATGTACAGTACAGGGAATCTGGCAACCATTTTGAAATTTATAAAAACATTGAATCACTGTGCTGTGTAACAGAAACTAACATAGTGTTATAGGTCCGTTATACTTTAGAAACAAGCAAGCTCATAGGAAAAGAGATGAGATTTGTGGTTACCGGAGGCATTGGGTAGTGGTGGGGGTAATTGGATGAAGGCAGTCAAAATGCCACCATGAACCAGTTAAAATTTATAAGTACTAGAGGTGTAATGTACAACATGACAAATAAAATTAGCACTGCTCTATGCTATATATGAAAGTTAAGAGAGTAAATCTTGAATTCTCACCACAAGGAAAATCTTCTCTATTTCTTTAACTTTTTATCTATGTGAAATGATGAATGTCTACTAAATTTATTGTGATAATCATTGCCTGATGCAAGTCAGATCATTATGCTGTATACCTTAAACTTATACATTGCTGTATATCAATTACATCTCAATAAAACTTGAAGGAAAAAAGAAACACAGTGTGTCTCCACTTCTAGAAATTCCAAGTAAGTATATCACACATTAAACAGATATGTAGGACAGAGTTTATTACCATTACAAATAACATCACAAAATGAGCTGTCTCTGTGCAAAGGAGCAGGCTTTATGGTTCCTTTAACTTGTCTGCTTCTCCAGGACAATTGAAGCATGATGTGATTTTACCGAATAGAATTTACAAATCCCTTCCCAGGAATACAGTTATTGTAGGTGATGGGTTTGACCTATACTGCACTTAAGATATTTGGCACAAAGTAATTCCAAATCACAGCTCTGGGAAGTTTTTCAAGAAAGTCAAGAGAGTAGAAGCTGCTTTTTTCAGCATCAACACAGGAGACGTGAATCAGGCAAGTCTCTCTTGGTTTTAATAATTCACTGCTTGGTGCTATATGCCCATGTGGCCAAAGGCCTGGGTATTGAGCATGCACTCAACAACATCCCAGGCACATAAATAAACCATTTTCTGCTCTCAGTCCAGGAGGTAGTTATTGATCTGGGCTGTGATCTTTTCCTACCTGACTTTATGAGGATTTCTAAAATAGCTCACCTGAGGGGAATTAGAGACTCAAGTACTTCTCTTTTGTCCTTTGACCAACAACAAAAAAAACACCAACAACTTACAAAAGATGAATTCTGACAGAAGAAACACCAGCATTTGCTGTGATGACCACACAACTGCCCTGGTATCATAGCCTGAAAGCAAAGAGAAAAAAAGAAAAATTGAACAGTCCCTTGGCCACTAAGACCTCCTTGCTGCACCAGGAATAAAGCCTCAAGTTACAACTGTGGGGCCTTAGTTAGCCAGAAACCGGGCCATGGGATCTCTGTGGATCAGATGGGAGTAAGAGTTGTCCCGGGACAGCAGGATCCCCCTCCACATACTAGATTGCCCATTTTGGATACCTCACTGAAACTGTAGATTTTAGATCTAGCTCCTCCTGTCCATGGAATCCCAGAAAACTCCCACCGTTTCTCAGGACCTCAGTGTCTCCAGTGATCATGTACAATGACTGGTCACCCAGCAGGCATTCCCAACCCCCTTCTGTCAAATCACCTCCAACTGCAGAGGCTGTGAATGCTGAATCCTCACTTTTCTAGCTTTCCTTGTAGTCAGGGTCCTGTGAGATATATGGGGAAATCAACTCGGGATGGCCGCTTCTGGATAAGAGTTTCATCTTCAAAAAACAGAGACAATCTCACAAAGAACTATTAATTCAAATTACACTAATAACCCTTAAAACTCAGCAATAAGAATGTAAACAGTCTGATTAAAAATAGGCCAAAGACCTTAATGGACATCTTACCAAAGAAGATATAAAGATGGCAAATACACATATGAAAAGGTATTTCATATCATATGGTATGAGGGAAATACAAATTTAAAAAAACAATGAGAAACCACTATCAGAATGGCCTACCACATTTACTAGGATGGCCAAAATCTGAAACATTGATAATGCCAAATTCTGGTGAGGATTTGAAGCAATGAAAACTTGCACATAGATGTTTATTAGCATCTTTATTCATAATTTTCAAAACTTAGGAGCAACCAAGATGTCCTAGAGTAATGGATAAGTACTGTGGGTAAGTAAACTGTGTATATTCAGACAATGGGATATCATTTAGCACTTAAGAGTTATCAATCCATGAAAAGACATGAAGAAAATCTAAATGCTAATTACTAAGTGAAAGAAGATAACCTGTGAAGGTTGTATACTATATGATTTCAAGTATATGCCACTCTGGAAAAGGCAAGACTACAGAGACAGCAAAAAGATCAGTGGTTGCCAGGGGCTGGACAGGCAATGAGCAGTAACTAAGCAGAATACAGATGATTTTTAGAGCAGTGAATATATATGACATCATAATGAAGGATATGTATCATTATACATTTGTACGAATTCATAGGATATATAACACCAAGAGTAAACTGTAATCTAACCTATGGACTTTGGTTGATTATGATGTGTCAATATAAGTGTATCAATTGTAACAAGTGCAGCATTCTGGTGAGTGACTGACAATGAGGGATGGCTGGTCACCCAGCAGGCATTCCCAACCCCCTTCTCTCAAATCACCTCCAATGGCAGAGGCTATGAATGCTGAATCCTCACTTTCCTAGCTTTCCTTGTAGTCGGGGTCCTGTGAGATATATGGAGAAATCAACTGGGGAGGGAGGCATGGGTAGATCAGGGAGTATATGGGAAATGTCTATATTTTCCCCTTAATTTTACTATGAACCTAAAATTGCTATAAGATTTTCATCTTAATTTATTAAAAAAAAAAAAAAAGACAGAAAGAAAACACAGAGGCTCACAAAGAAAACACTCTTTCACCACCCATACACCCTCTTAATTCCTCTTGTATACCCTTTAATGGGAGATATGACACTTGAAACAGAAGCAGATATCTTGCAACCTGAAGAGAAGACATTGCCACACACAGCTAAGGAGGGCAAGAAAGACTGGAAGAAACTGTCTTTGGTGTGTCACTGAGCCAATGAACTAACCTCGACTACAACTTCCTCCCGGCTTGGAGTGGGTTGCCATTCCCTTCTCCAGGGGATCTTCCTGAACCAAGGATCACACCAGGTCTCCTGCACTGCAAGCAAATCCTTCACCATCTGAGCCACCGGGAAGCCCCCAATCTCTACGGTTATTTCTAAAATCATGTTCATGTCCATCCTTAGCTCCCTCAAAATCTCTTCCCTTGGCTGGCTTACCCATGAAGAGTAAGTATAGTATAGCCATATAGTTACCAAAAGTATTTCTTCAAAATAACAGACTAATAAAAATTGTATAGCTTCTCCTATAAGAGGTAGAGCTCTGACCCACCAATGGCAGAGTATGACTTTGGCAGAGCAGTGAATATGCATTTTCATTCAATATGCATATGCCCTGGTATGTGATAGCACCCATTGGCTAAACAATGGAAATCTTAGATTTCCAATGCTTAGTAACTCACCTGTCCCAGGAATTTCCACCGGATATTAAGTATTTCTGTTGCCAGAACCTTAAAACACACTGATAGTAGTAGTGCATAAGCTTGAGAATTTTCAGACCCTGAGGAGATGGAAGACAGAGCAAATGGGTTTGTGGACATCATTAAGAACAGTAAAAAGGCCATAGAGTCTAGAGCTGAGGTTTATGTTCGAGTTCTTGTTCTACCACTTAATACCTGTGTATCTTGAAAAAGCTTTTTAAATCCTCTAATAATTATAAAATATCCTACCCTGGCTTTCTTTTCTCGTGGCTCTTATGAGAAGCCAATAAGATCATGTATGTTAAAAGTGTTCATAACGTGTAGAGTGCTGCCCAAGAGTGAGAGGTGATCATAATTAATAATGAGGGTTAAGCACTGTGCGAGGGATAGCCAAAGGGCACCGAGAATCTTGGAGTGCAGAGGGGACCTCAGAAGGCTCACAGCACTGCTTAGCATCAGTCTCAGTCAGGCCTTCCAGAACCAGCTTCTATGTCCAGCCATCCAGCATATATAGGGGAAATCCCAGTCCCTGACCTAAACAGCTCCTTCCTATAAACTCACTAGTAGGTCACATCAGAGTTACCTTAACAAACAAAGGTATTGGAAACACCTTCCCTCCAGGCTGCTTTTTCTCCCATGTGGTTTGGGCTGTAATAATAATCCAAGGCATTATTGTATTCTCTCACCCATCCTGTCGTCTCATAAAGACTGAACTGTGCAGCTAGATGGGATACAGAGAGGAGAGGAGAGTACAAACAAGTAAACACTGGTTAGAGGCTCAGCTGTAAGGCAGCCACGCTCCACTAGGCTAGTCCCCTTCTCAAACCTCCGTTTCCACAGGTGTGGGCCTGGAGGGAAAGGTGACTTGATACTGCAAAGCTATGGCACAAATGTATTAATAAAATGTCTTTGGAGCAGTGGGCAGCTATGGTCAACAGGGTGGACTTTGACTTGAGATATCCTCAGGTTGTGTCCTAGCTCTGACATCTCTACCTGTGTGACCCTGAGAAAGATGCTCAACATCTTCAAACCCTAAATCTTTACATTTTTAAAAAAAGGAGGGGGGAGCACCTAACATCTACTATATAACTTGTCTCAGCAATAAAACCACAAATTCCCCATTTAGCAAGCACTTAATGAATGTCAGTAGTAATATTTGCTGCTATTATTATTATTATTACTATTACTATTAATTCCCCAAGGGTGAAACCCACAGAAGGCCTCAATGTGTGCTGCTTCCTGACTTTACCTGAGTGTCTATTCCAAGAGGTCACATGCCTCTGAGGCTCTATAGAGAGTGGGATCTGAGCGTTCAAATTCCTTGCTGAGGAAGGTTTTACAGCAAATCCCTGTGCTCTGATTCAGAATACCACCTGCCATAGCTCTGTGTTGCTCCTATTAGGCTCCCAGCCATGGAGAACTTGCACTGCAGTACTAAGGTGGCCTGGCAGAGGCACCTGGGGAAGCTCATCCCAGCCAAGTTGAACCCTGCTGGTCCTATAACCCGCCAAGGGAACCTGGCGGCTCTCTCCTGAGCCTGCCCCAGCTTCTAGAAAGGAAGCCAGCAAGTCAGCCCTGCCCAGACATGCTGACTTCCAGGCATCCCTTCTGACTAAACAGGTGCTAGTGTCTTTCTGCCCACTGCTCCTCCAGTGTGCTGGCCAAACATTTGAGTCAGTGTCTATCCTTCCCTGGGAAGCCACAACCTCAGGTAAATGTCTTTATCTTTGAACTTAACACATTATACTTTTTCCATGTAATTTCTTATCTGTCTCTCCCACTAGATTGTAAACTCCTAGAACATAGGACAGGACCCTCTTGCTACTCATTTTTATATTTCCGAGCACTGGCACTGGTCCACAAAAAGCTCTCAGTGTCTATTTACCTAAGTTGTTGAATTGGCTTAAAGCTGGCTTTAAATCCTGGCTTAAAGTTCAACATTGAGAAAACTAAGATCATGGCACCTGGTCCCATTACTTCATGGCAAATAGATGGGGAAACAGTGGAAACAGTTGCTGACTTTATTTTTCTGGGCTCCAAAATCACTGCAGATGGTGATTACAGCCATGAAATTAAAAGATGCTTACTCCTTAGAAGGAAAGTTATGGCCAACCTAGACAGCATATTGAAAATCAGAGACATTACTTTGTCCACCAATGTCCTTCTAGTCAAGTCTATGGTTTTTTCAGTATCATGTATGGATGTGAAGTTAGACTATAAAGAAAGCTGAGCACCAAAGAATTGATGCTTTTAAACTGTGGTGTTGGAGAAGACTCTTGAGAGTCCCTTGGACCACAAGGAGATCCAACCAGTCCTTCCTAACGGAGATCAGTACTGGGTGTTCATTGGTAGAACTGATGCTGAAGCTGAAACTCCAGTACTTTGGCCACATAATGTGAAGAACTGACTCATTTGAAAAGACCCTGATACTAGGAAAGGTTGAGGGCAGGAGGAGAAGGGGACGACAGAGGATGAGATGGTTGGATGGCATCACCGACTCAATGGACATGGGTTTGGGTGGACTCTGGGAGTTGGTGATGGACAGGGAGGCCTGGCGTGCTGCGGTTCATGGGGTCACAAACAGCTGGACACGACTGAGTGACTGAACTGAACTAAAGATGCGTGATCAGCACTTTTGGAGTGCATCAGTACAAGTCCAACAGTCTGCCCTAAGATGCCATCAGACATATATGACCTTATCACTAGCCTCACTTCACTCACCCAGCCAGCCACTTCATTGCAGACAAGCAGCCAAAATGCAAGAAAGTGGTCAAAGGAAGCTTCAGAGAAGCCACTGCTTCAACCACATTCTTGCCAATGTTATGATTCATACATCCACCTGACAAACCCACCCTAGAACAAGCCAACCCTGACCTTCTCATGACAGCCTCTGAGACCTGTGGGTGGTTAGAGATCGAGGCCACAATCAGTCATAGCTTCCAGCCCCAACTGGATCTCCCAAAGCCAGTCAGCTTGAATATTTCCCTAGTGAAAACATTCTTCTCTAAAATAGCTCTTCAGGCCTCCACCATTCTTCTGAAACCCTCAAGACACTACCTGTCATTTCATCAAGAAAACAGAAGAGACTGGTAAGAACCCTGTCAATATCCTCCCAACTTATTATCTCCACACCTTTCCTTTTTTTTTCAATTAAAGCCAATAAGGAATCCCTCCTCCCACCTAAGAATTATCACTGAACCAAGTGCTGAATCAACTTTGCTTAGGGGCTCAGTACCACTGACTATCTGCACCATCCTTGAAACTTGAGATTTTATTTTCTATCACATTCTGTCCAGTGGTCTCTAACCTCCATAAATCCCTTTCATTGTTAAAAGAATAACAGTAATAAAAAAGACAAACCAACAAAAATCTTTGTTCACCTTGGTATTCACCCAAATGCACTGGAAATGTGTGTCCCACAAAAACCTGCACACAGATGTTCACAATAGCTTTATTCCTAATTGCCAGAACTTGGAAGCAACCTAGATGTCTTTCAATAGGTGAGTAGATAAATAAACTGTGATACATTGACAATGGAATACTATTTAGCACTAAAAAGAAATGAGCTATCAAGCTGTGAAAAGACATGAAGAAATTTAAATGCATCAGTTCAGCTCAGTTGCTCAGTCCTGTCCCAATCTTTGCAACCCCATGGACTGCAGCACGCCAGGCTTCCCTGTTCATCACCAACTCCCAGAGTTTACTCAAACTCATGTCCATTGAGTCAGTGATGCCATCCAACCATCTCATCCTCTGTTGTCCCCTTCTCCTCCTACCTTCAATCTTTCCCAGCATCAGGGTCTTTTCAAATAAGTCAGTTCTTCACATCATGTGGCCAAAGTACTGGACTTTCAGCTTCAGCATCAGTCCTTCCAATGAATATTCAGTACCTACTTCCTTTAGGATGGATTGATTGGATCTCCTTGCAGTCCAAGGGACTCTCAAAAATCTTCTCCAACACCACAGTTCAAAAGCACATATTACTGAGCAAAGAAACCAGTCTGAAAACACTACATACTATATGATTACAATTGATATAGCATTCTGGAAAGGGCACAACTATGAGGCAGCAAAAGATTAGTTGTTGTTCCAAGCTAGGGGACACGAAGGGTAAAGTAGAACACAGAGGCTTTTTAGGACAGTGAAAATACTCTGCATGTTACCATAATGATGGGTATGTATCATTATATATTTGTTCAAATGTACAACACCAAAAGTGAACCCTAATGTGAACTATAAACTTTACAGGACTAATTGTAGTAAAGGTACCATACTGGTTAATGATGTTGGCATGGGGAAAGATGAAGAGGGCAGAGGCTATACGGGAAATCCCTGTGCCTTCCCCTCAATTTGGCTGTGAATCTAAAACATAAAACCTGTTGTAACTATTTTTAAAATCCTCTTTCAACCCTCAGTTGCAATTACCAGATGAGAAGGCATTATACTAATTACAGATTATGTAATGAAGGAATAAAAAATAAAAGGGGCTGAGATAACACAGGGGAAAAAACTCACCAGGCAGACTCATAGCCTGAGCCTTTTGACAGTTATCCCTCATTGTAAATGAACCGTTAATAAACTGCCTCTGTGAATTCATTAGTCTGAGCCAGCATCTTAAGTCTAATTCCCTTTTGTTCCTAACAAGAGTGAGTTTCTGGCCACCCAAAGTAGAAGACCAAATTTGGGAACTGGTAAGACAGCCCGGATCTAGGAGATACTGTTCTAATCCACCTCTACTAGCTGAGTGCTTCCCTTTCGAAGTGCTTCAGTTCCTCTGCGAGACACACAGACTGATGGCCACAGCACAGTGAACACCGTGTGAAGCCAGCAGCCAGTGTCATCAGCACATTTCTCCCAGTTGAATTATGTGTTTACGTTTTGCATAAAACACAAACAAGTGTTTCAGTTCAGTTGCTCAGTCGTGTCCAATTCCTTGCAACCCCATGCACTGCAGCACACCAGGCTTCCCTGTCTATCACCAACTCCCAGAGCTTACTCAAACTCATATTCATCACCGGTGATGCCATCCAACCATCTCATCCTATGTCGTTCCCTTCTCCTCCCATCTTCAGTCTTTCCCATCATCAGGATCTTTTCCAATGAGTCAGTTCTTTGCATCACGTGGCCAAAGTATTGGAGTTTCAGCTTCAGCATCAGTCCTTCCAACAAATATTCAGGACTGATTTCCTTTAGAAAATCTGGCTTGATCTCCTTGCAGTCCAAGGGACTCTCAAGAGTCTTCTCCAACACCACAGTTCAAAGGATCAATTCTTCGGTGCTCAGCTTTCTTTATGGTCCAACTCTCACATCCATACATGACTACTGAAAAAACCCTAGCCTTGACTCGGTGGACCTTTGTCAGCAAAGTAACATCTCTGCTTTTTAATATGCTGTCTAGGTTGGTCATAACTTTTTTTCCAAGGAGCAAGTGTCTTTTAATTTCATGGCTGCAGTCATCATCTGCAGTGATTTTTGGAGCCCCCAAAAATAGTCTGTCGCTGTTTCCGTTGTTTCCCCATCTATTTGCCACGAAGTGATGGGACCAGACGCCATGGTCTTAGTTCTCTGAATGTTGAGTTTTAAGCCAGCTTTTTCACTTTCCTCTTTCACTTTCATCAAGAGGCTCCTTAGTTCGTCTTCACTTTCTTCCATAAGGGTGGTGTTATCTACGTATCTGAGGTTACTGATATTTCTCCCAGAAATCTTAATCCAACTTGTGCTTCATCCAGTCCAGCATTTCTCATGATGTACTCTGCACAGAAGTTAAATAAGCAGGGTGACAATATACAGCCTTGACATACTCCTTTCCCAACTTGGAACCATTCTGCTGTTCTATGTCTAGTTCTAACTGTTTCTTCTTGACCTGCATACAGGTTTCTCAGGAAGCAGGTAAGGTGATCTGGTATTCCCATCTCTTGAAGAATTTTCCACAGTTTGTTGTGACCCACACAGTCAAAGGCTTTGGAATAGTCAATGAAGCAGATGTAAACAACTGTTTACTTCTTGTAATTATGTAATTTAATTAAATAGTATTTTATATATTTATATATTACAGAACATTGTTAATATACAGTTTTATTTACTGAATCAATATTTATTGATTGTGAAAACTGATAAACATCTTTCACTATTGTGCTAATGTAACTTTTACTCACTTAATAACATTGTATCATTACTGATCAACAGAAAAATAATAGAACTCAGTATCACTGAAACTACTATTTAATAGAAAAACCTGTAATCACTCTTAAAAATCCACATGCATGTCAGAATTATCTTGAAATTTTTTGAAAAACCCAAATGCCCAGATATTGCTTTTTTTCCTCCAGAACTCCAGGTATGTTTCTAATGAGCAGTCATGTTTAAAAACAACTGGACTATATGAAGATCTTTTACTTTTATCTAGTTTGTTTCACTTTTTCTATTTCATATTCAGTGCGCCCATTTCATTTAGTTAATGTTTTCCAATTTCTCCATTCCTTTTTTTTATGTTATTTCTCAAGCCTTTATCAAGCATAGTAAGAAAGCTTTGTATACATATGTATAAATAATACCTATAACACATATTTTAGAAAACATGAATTTTTGCCTAACTAAAATTTTTGACATCTTGATTGTCACTATGACACAACATTATAACAATTTATGACATTTTGGTTCTACTTCTTTGACTTGTATGAATAGAAAGCTAGATTTCTAATTTTTAAAAAATAGATACACAGCAAGCAACAAAGGCTAACTGTATAGCACAGGAAACTATAGTCAATATCTTATGATTACCTATAATAGAAAATAATTTCAAAGATAATACATGTGTATATGTATAACTGAATCACCCTGCTGTGCTTCTGAAACATCGTTAAGTCAACTATACTTCAATAAAATACATACAATAAATATATATACACTTTTAGATATTTGTATATTATAAACATTAAATATGCATATGAAAAGAAAGAGATTAGTTTCTAAAATGAAGGCAAATGTTTTACAAAGACTTCGTAAATCTGCGTTATTAAAACTCACTGGTAAATTAGGTATGAATGAGAAATTTTTAAAGATTAGAAAACAAGGGATTATAAAAATCTAGAAGAGTCTGCACATAGATTGCCTCCAATCTGCCTTCTCACTCCATTTCATAGAAACTGCAACAAGCAGTCACAGGTGATGGCTGCACTGATTATACAAAAAAGATGGTGCTGAACTCCAGGATAAAGTACCCACATTCAAAGGCTTTGGTTTTGTGTCAAAATATCAGCAAATAATGCACCCTTATACATTTTAAGTTAAAATAATGTCTGTTATGTTTTATGCTTCCTCACTTTAGTCAACATTTTCAACTAACCTATCAGCTGCTGGTCCTGATCATGTTGGGTCTTTACGTGTGGTGGGACTAACATCTGCCCAGCTGCAGGAAGCCTCCCTCAGACAATACCACCAACTTCCCCAAGTTTCTACAGCTAGGTCCAGAGGGCTCTTATATGTAGATCCAGACTTTTAAACTACTCCACAACAATCAGGCCTTGTCAATTATGACGTGAAGTAAAATTTCAATAAATGATTGCTGGAAGAATAGAGTAATAAATAACAGAATCAAGATTTGCAGTTTCTTCCAAAGTCCACCTCATTTAGTCCTCTATCACCAAACTAGACTAGTTCATTTAAATGTTAGTGGTGTTTTGTTTTATTTTTAATATTGACTAGAGAAGAGGGGGGATTCATCCTCGCCTTGGAAATACCATGACCTGTGTCATCTATCCCAAGTCATCCAATCCAAAACACAGTTGTCTTTAGGCTTGTATCCTCTAAAAGACATGGACAGTACCTACTGCTGAATCTACTATGGTCTCCCCAGATCCTACTAAGTTATTTACTCCGCAAACGTTTATTAGGTGCTGACACTGTGCTAGGTGCCAGGGACAGGGTGGAGAGTGAGACTGGCACAATCTCGTCACTCAAAACCTCCAAGGCACAAAGGCACACACAGTGTAAGAAGAAGGTTGTTTCAGTTTCTGAAACAAGGACGCCATGGGTAAGGCCAAGGCTAGAGTGAAGCAAGGAAGGTGTCTAAGCTGGTGTCACTTTCAGGTTCTCACATGAGCCCCGAGAGTGATGTTGCCTTTAATTTTGAACCCTAGGCACCTCACCTAAGTAGTCAGGAGTTTCCCCACTCTGTTGGTAAGTTCTTCATTACTCTTTCTGACAATGCTTAATTTTCTGTAGCCAAACTTTCAGAATCATGATTTTTCAATTCATTCACGCTACTGCTACTGCTGCTAAGTCGCTTCAGCCGTGTCTGAATCTGTGCGACCCCATAGTCGGCAGCCCACCAGGCTCCTCCATCCCAGGGATTCTCCAGGCAAGAACACTGGAGTGGGTTGCCATTTCCTTCTCCAATGAATGAAAGTGAAAAGTTAAAGTGAAGTCGCTCAGTCCTGTCCGACTCTGTGCGACCCCACGGACTGCAGCCTACCAGGCTCCTCCGTTCATGGAATTTTCCAGGCAAGAGTACTAGAGTGGGGTGCCATTGACTTCTCCCAATTCCTTCATAGCCCACCATAAATCTCTGGGCCTTTTTTGCCACACATGTATTTGGTATATTTTAACATGCCTGTTACATGCTAAGTTGCTTCAGTCATGTCAGCCTCTTTGTGACCCTATGGACTGTCATAGTTTGTACCTGAAAATAGATCTTAAAGATTTGTTTAACCCTAACTTATCAACCTTTCTACTGTTTAGTGAGAAAGAAATCAGTTTTGTGTTTCAACTAAGAAATTAGAAAGCAAACCTGGGGATAATGAATAACCATCTTACTATGATACATACACATATTTAAGCAAACATTTGTACTTGTGTGGGCTTGAAAATGCTAGAAAAAAATCTCTTGCTGAAAAAAAATCTACTGGGAGACAAGATAAAGCAATAGTAATGAGTTTAATAGCAAAGGCCTGAGTTCAATTTCAAGTTCTTACATTTGCTAGTTAGATTAAACATGAATAAGACATGATCCCTGGAGAACAAGATGGCGGAGGAGTAGGTGGACGTGGAGTACATCTCTCTCCATGAATGCATCAGGAATACACCTTCAGCTACAGAAGTGCATACAGACCACCAGCTGAGAGCAGACAGGAGTACCTGACCAGAGGAAAAGAATATATAGAGCCACACAAAACTCAGTAGGAAGGAACTAGGGAGAAAAACAGGAGTGCTAGTAGGACTGGACCTGCCCTCAATGGGTGGGGGAACTGAAGCAGGGGTCAAATTCCCACATCAGGGCAATTGTCTGAGTCAGAGAAGAAACATTTAAGGCTGAGAGTGAAACAGCTGATCTGCAGCAGCCTAAACGGAATAAGAATCAGACAGTCCTTGCCAAAACTATACATACCCTGGACAGGGATGCGAAGTTTGGGGATTGTGGAGTGATCCCAGGGTGAGGGCTGCTGTTGACTGCGGAGAGACAAATTGAGGCGATGTGAGGGAGGAGTTTGTGGTGGGAAACGCCTGTGGAGGAAAGTCAGGCAGCCATGGAAGCAAGGCGATACTGCTGAGTCACGTGTAGGGGGTACAGACATCACCATAACCTCTCCCTCCCCATACACCAGCATTGGCAGTTGAACAATAGAGAGCTGAACGCCTGATGCGCTGAACTACAGAGTAGGACCCCAGCCACGGTGCCCCTTTGAGTGCCTGATGCGCCGATCTCAGAGTAGGACCCCAGCCAGGGGGGCCCCACTATGTGCCTGACCCACCGAACAACAGAGAAGGACCCCAGGTAAGGGACCCCTCTAAGTGCCTGAACCGGCGGAGCTACAGAGAAAGACTGGTCAAGGAGGCCTTCTGATCACCAGCTACAAGAGGCTTGAAAAAAGACTCTGATCTGGCCACAACTCCTGCTGCGGAGGCAGTCCATGTCCCTGCATACTTGGCGCTGCCAGTGTCTCCACAAGCTAGGCAGCTGCTCACACTCAACTCTCACTGGGGCAGAGCTGCCACAGGCAAAAAAAAAAAGTCTTGCGTCTCTGCGCACTGGGTCACTTCGGTAGTGTCTGACTCTTTGCAACTCTGTGGACTGTGACCTGCCAGGCTTCTCTGTCAGGGAGAGGGGCATCTCCAGGCAAGAATACTGCCTCCTGTTGACCAACACTGGTTGCCATACCCTTCTAGAGCATTATATTTCTGCTGCTGTAGCTGCCAACTGCCCCTGAGGACCTGGTGCTGCCAGAACCCCTGCGACCAAGCAGCTGCACCACCTCCACATCTGACCCTCACAGGGGAAGACCCAAGTCCTCCAGGGCAGCCTCAGGAGCAAACCCCAGTGCACGACCCACATGCAGAGGTGGAAATAAAACCATAATTAAAACCCAGGGGCAGTGTGGCTGAGGAAGAAGACCCAAAGCCTTCCCACCAGCTGTACAAGCTGAAGGTTAAATCCACATAATCAATTAGGTAGACCATGGCTATGTAATATATAAAAGGTCATTGAGAGCTCCCAGAAAAGAAAACGCGCTAGTTCTGATAGCTGTGGACATTGGAGGCAAGAACGCACAGGAGAAGGACCAGATTAGAGTCTGAGCTGACCTGCTCAGCAGGTCCAGAGACCAGCACAGTGTTAGAGGGCATCCTAGGGAGGTGAGGTGGCCTGTGACTCCCAGCGAGGGAAAGGACTCTGACAGCAGTGACCCAGAGAAACATTTATTATTCTTTTGTTTTGACTTGTTCTGTAGATTCTTTTGGATACTTTTTTCCTTTTATTCCCCCTCCGTTGGAGTTGTCGATTTTATTGGCACTATGAGATCTAATTAAGCTTTTGAGCTTTTGTTTTCTCAGTCACATATTTTATTGTTGTTATAAACCTCTGCCTCTATGCTGGGCTTTTGCAGTTCTGTGGAGTTTTCCTTTCTCTCTCTCTCTCTTTTAAATTTTTTAAACCTAATATTTTTTCTACATGTATTCCTTTGTTTGCTTTCCTACTGTTCTTTTCCCCTTACAGTTAATCTTTAAAGTATATAAATCTTCTTCATCTACCTCAATTTAACTTTGCATATCTATTCTTTCTTTTCTCTCTTTCCTTTTCTCTCAACATTTTGTTACTTTTATTTTCATTGCTTTATTCCCCAAGTGGCAGCTTGCTTTAGTTTTTACTTTCCAGTTTGTGCTTACTTAGTTTTGTTCTGGTAGATAAAATTTTTGGTGTCCTTTCCAGGTCAATCTATTGTACTTTATTTTTGTTGGTCTGTTTTTATTTTGCTTATGGGTGTATATGTAAATGTGTATATGCAGCCACACTTTTTATTGTTGTTATAAACCTCTGCCTCTATCTATGTTGGGTTTCTACAGTTCTGTGGAGTTTCCTTTTTTTACCCCTTTTTTTGTTCTTCTTCCATCTTTTATTTTCTTTTCTCTTTTTTATAATTTTAACTTGTAATTTTTTTAAACCTATTATATTTTCTACACTTACTCCTTTGTTTTCCTTTCCTACTATTCTTTTCCCCTTGCAGTTAATCCTTAATGTATACAAATCTTCTTCATCTACCTCAATTTAACTTTGCATATCTATTATTTCTTTCCTTTCCTCTCAACATTTTGTTACTTTTATTTTCATTGCTTTATTCCCCAAGTGGCACCTTGCTTTAGTTTTGTTTTACAGTTTGTGCTTTAGCTAGTTTTGTTCTGGTACATATAATTTTTGTTTCACTTTGTTCGCTGAGTCAATCTATCATACTTAATTTTTGTTAGACTGTTTTGATTTTGCTTATGGGTGTACATGTATATGTGTATATTCAGTCACACTTTTTATTGTTGCTATAAACCTCTACCTCTACCTCTACATTGGGCTTTTGCAGTTCTGTGTTTTCCTTTTTTTTCTTTTTCTTTTTTCTTTCTTCTTCCATCTTTTTTCTTTTCTCTTTTTTATAATTTTAATTTTTAATTTTTTAAAACCTATTATATTTTTTCTACATTTACTCCTTTCTTTCCCTTTCCTACTGTTCTTTTCCCCTTGCAGTTAATCTTTAATGTATATACATCTTCTTCATCTACTTCTATTTAACTTTGCATATCAATTCTTTCTTTTATTTCTTTCCTTTCCTCTCAACATATTTGTTAGTTTTGTTTTCATTGCTATATTCCCCACTTGGCACCTTGCTTTAGTTTTGTTTTCCAGTTTGTGCTTTAGTTAGTTTTGTTCTTAACTGGAAAATATAATTTTTGATTTACTTTGTTAGCCAGGTCAATGTACTGTACTTTATTTTTGTTGAACTGTTTTCACTTTGCTCATGGGTAAATATGTATATATGTATATACCATTATTTTAATTATTATTTGCCTGCTTTTGTAACTGCCATTTGTCTGGGATTTATCCTTGGATTCTATCTTTGGGATATTTGTTTTAATCCATGTAATGTCATAACAAATCACTGTGGAATCCTCACTCCTGACCAGAGATCAAGCCCTGAGCCTTTGGAATGGGAGCACTGACTCCAAGAACCTACACTACCGGAGAACTAACCCTAGAAAGTATCATATAGTGAGAACTCACACAAAGGAAACAACTTGAATATGACTGTCATCACCAAACCACCAATAGCACCCTGTGCAGGATGCCTCATCTAAGCAACAAACAAAACAAAAATACAAACCCAATCATCAACAGACAGGATTACCACCTCACTCAGCCTTACCCATCAGAGGAAAAGCAAACAAACAAGAACTCAGCACAAATCTAACCCTATACAAAGTTTATACAAACCACTGGACCAACCTTAGAATGGCAGAAACCAAAAGAAAGAAAGGATTCAACCTTGAAGCCTGGGAAAAGGAAGCCTCAAACACAATAAGTTGAAAGAAAAATGAAAAGACAGAGAAATACTGCACACGTGAAGGAACTAGAAACACAGAAGCCCAAATAAATGAAGAGGAAATAGGCAAACTACCTGAAGAAGAATTCAGAATAATGATAATAAAGATGATAAAAAAACCTTGACATAAAAATGGAGAAAATGCAAGAAGCAATTAACAAAGACCTAGGAGAATTAAAGAATAAACATACAGAGACAACACAATTACTGAAATTAAAAATGCTCTAGAAGGAATCAATATCAGAATATCTGAAGCAGAAGAATGAATCAGTGAGCTGGAAGATAAAATAGTGGAAATAACTTCAACTTCTGAAAGAAGATTAAAGGAAAAAGGATGAAAAGAACTGAGGAGAGTCTCAGAGACCTTTGGGGTAATATCAAATGCAACAACATTTGAATTATAGGGGTCCCAGAGGAAGAAGAGAAAAAGACAGGGTATGAGAAAATTTTTGAAGAGATTATAGTTGAAATTTTCCCAACATGGAAATGGAAATAATCAATCAAGTCCAAGAGGCACAAAGAGTTCCATACAGGATAAACCCATGGAGAAACATGACAAGACACACACTAATTAAACTAACAAAGGCTAAACACAAAGAAAGAATATTAAAGCAAGGGAGAAGCAACAAGTAACATACCAAGGAAACCCCATACACTTAACAGTTGATCTTTCAGCAGAAACTCTGCAGGCCAGAAGGGAATGGGAGGATATATGTAAAGTACTGAAAGGGGAAAATCTACAACCAAGATTACTGTATCCGGCAAGGATCTCATTCAAAATTGATGGAGAAATAAAAAGCTTTTCAGACAAGCAAAAGTTAAGAGAATTCAGTACCACCAAACCAGCTTTACAACAAATGTTAAAGGGACTTATATAGTCAAGAAATACAACAGAAGAAAAAAGATCTACAAAAATCAACCCCAAACAATTAAGAAAATGGCAATAGGAACATATATATCAATAGTCACTTTAAATATAAATGGATTGAATGCTCCAACCAAGAGACACAGACTGGCTCAGTGGATACAAAAACAAGACCCATATATATGCTGTCTAAAGAAACCCACTTCAGACCTCAAAACACATATAGAGTGAAAGGGAGAGGCTGGAAAAATATATTCCATGCAAATGGGAAGTAAAAGAAAGCTGGAGTAGCAATCCTCATATCAGAAAAAAATAGACCTTAAAGTAAAGACGATTATAAGAGATGAGGAAGGACACTACATAATGATCAAGAGATGAATCCAAGAGGAAGACATACCATTTGTAAATATCTGTGCACCCAACATAGAAGCACCTCAGTACATAAGACAAACACTAGCAGATATAAAAGGAGAAATTGACAGTAACACAATAATTGTAGGAGACTTTAACACCCCACTCACACCAAAGGACAGATCATCAAAACAGAAAATTAATAAGGAAACACAAGTTTTAAATGATGCTTTAGATGAGATGGATCTCATTTTCATTTCTAATTTTGATTTAATTCTTCTCTCTTTTTTCTTGATGAGTCTGGCTAAAGGCTTGTCAATTTTGTTTACATTCTCAAAGAACCAGCTTTTAGTTTTATTAATATTTACTATTGTTTCTTTCATTTCTTTTTCATTTATATCTGCTCAGATGTTTATGATTTCTTTCCTTCTACTATTTTTGGGGTTTTCATTCCATCCAAATGCAGAATACACCTTCTTCTCAAGTGCACATGGAACATTCTCTGGGACAGACCACATCTTGGGTCACCAATCAAACCTCAGTAAATTTAAGAAAACTGAAATCATGTCAAGCATTTTCTCCAACTACAATGCTATCAGACTAGATATCAATTACAAGAAAAAAAACTGTAAAAAAAAAAAAAAACACAAACACATGGAGTTTAAAAAACCCATTTCTAAATAGCCAACAGGTTACTGAAGAAATCAGAAGGGAATCAAAAAATTTCTAGAAATAAAGGACAATGAAAGCACAACAACTCAAAACCTATGGGATGCAGTGAAAGCAGTTCTAAGAGGGAAGCTTATAGCAATACAATCCTACCTTAAGAAACAAGAAAAACATCAATACACAACCTAACTTTACAGCTAAAACAACTGGAAAAAGAAGAACAAAAAAAACCCCAAAAGCTGTAGAAAGAAAGAAATCATAAACATCTGAGCAGAAATAAATGAAAAAGAAATGAAAGAAACAATAGTAAATATTAATAAAACTAAAAGCTGGTTCTTTGAGACGATAAACAAAATTGACAAGCCTTTAGCCAGACTCATCAAGAAAAAAAGAGAGAAGAATCAAATCAACAAAATTAGAAATGAAAAAGGAGAGGTTACAACAGATAATGCAGAAATACAAAGGATTGTAAGAGATGATTAGGAACAACTATATAGCAATAAAATGGATAACCTGGAAGAAATGGACAGGTTCTTAGAAAAGTTCAACCTTCCAAGACTAAACCAGGAAGAAATAGAAATGATGAACAACCTGATTAGAAGCACTGAAATTGAAGCTGTGATAAAAAAAAATAATCTCCCCAAAAACAAAGTCCAGGACCAGATGACTTCACAGGAGAATTCTATCAAACATTTAGAGAAAAGCTAATGCCTATCCTTCTAAAACTCTTTCAAAAAAATTGCAGAGGAAGTAACACTTTCAAACTCATTCTATGAGGCCACTATCACCCTGATACCAAAATCAGACATAGACAATACAAAAAAAGACAACTACAGACCAATACCACTGATGAACATAGGTGCAAACATCCACAACAAAATTTTAGCAAGCAGAATTCAGCAACACATAAAAAAGTTCAAACACTACAATCAAGTTGGGTTTATTCCAGGGATGCAAAGATTCTTCAACATACACATTTCTATCAATGTGATACACTATATTAACAAGTTGAAAGATAAAAACCATATGATAATAGATGCAGAAAAAGTCTTTGACAAAATTCAGCACCCATTTATTATTGAAACTCTTTTTTTAAAAATGGGCATAGAAGGAACCTGCCTCAACATAATAAAGGTCATATATGATAAGCCTACAGCAAACATTATTCTCAATGGTGAAAAACTGAAAGAATTCCCCCTAAGATCACAAACAAGACAAGTGTGTCCACTTTCACCACTATTATTCAACATAGTTCTGGAAGTCCTAGGTACAGCAATCAGAAAATAAAAAGAAATAAAAGGAATCCAGATCAGAAAAGAAGAAATAAAGCTGTCACTGCTTTTTAGATGACATGATACTGTACATAGAAAACCCTAAAGACAGTATCAGGAAATTACTAGAGCTAATCAGTGAATTTAGAAAAGTCGCATGACACAAAATCAATACACAGAAATCACTTGCATTTCTATATTCTAACGATGAAAAATCAGAAACAGAAATTAAGGAATCAATCCATTCACTATTGCAACAAAAATAATTAAATATCTAGGAATAAACTTACCTAAGGAGACAAAAGAACTCTACACAGAAGATTATAAGACACTAATGAAAGAAATCAAAGATGACATAAACAGATGGAGAGATATTCCATATTCCTGGGTAGGAAAAATCAATGTTGTGAAAATGACTATACTACTAAATGCAATCTACAGATTTAATGCCATCCCTATCAAATTACCAATGGCATTTTCCACAGAACTAGAACAAAAAATTTCACAATTCATATGAAAACACAAAAGACCCCAAATAGCCAAGGCAGTCTTGAGAAAGAAAAATGACACTGGAGGAATCAACCTTCCTGACTTCAGATTATACTACAAAGCTACAGTCAAGACAGTATGGTATTGGCATAGGAACAGAAATATAGACCAATGTGGGTGTGTGAGAGAGCAGTGGGTATGGACTTGGGGAAAAAAATCCATGCACCTATGGGTACCTTATTTTTGACAAAGGAGACAAGAATATACAATGAGGCAAAGACAGCCTTTTCAATAAATGGTGCTGGGAAAACTGGACAGCTACATATAAAAGAATGAAATTAGAACACTTCTAACACCATACACAAAGATAAACTCAAAATGAATTAAAGATCTAAATGTAAGGTCAGAAACTATGAAACTCTTAGAGGAAAACATAGGCAGAACACTCAATGACAAAAATCAAAGCAAGATCGTCTATGACCCACCTCCTAGAGTAATGGAAATAAAAACAAAAGTAAACAAGGTGGGACCTGATTAAACTTAAAATCTTTTGCACAGCAAAGGAAACTATAAGGTGAAAAGACAATCCTCAGAATGGGAGAAAATAATGGCAAATGAAACAACTGACAAAGGATTAATTTCCAAAATATACAAGCAGCTCATACAACTCAATGTCAGAAAAACAAACCCAATCAAAAAGTGGGGAAAAGACTTAAACAGACATTTCTCCAAAGAAGACATATGGATGGCTAACAAACACCTGAAAAGGTACTCAACATTACTCATTATTAGAGAAATGTAAATCAAAACTACAATGATATATCACCTCACATCAGTCAGAATGGCCACCATAAAAAAGTCTACAAAGAATAAATGCTGGAGAGGGTGTGGAGAAAAGGGAACACTCTTGCACTGTTGTTGGGAATGCAAATTGATACATCCACTAGGGAAGATGGTATGGGGATTCCTTAAAAAGCTAGGAATAAAAGCACCATATGACCCAACAATCCCACTCCTAGTCATATACTCTCAGGCAACCAGGGCTGAAAAAGACACATGTAACCCTTCGTTCATTGCAGCACTATTTGAGCATGGAAGCAACCTAGATGTCCATTGACATATGAATGGATAAAGAAGTTGTGGTACATACACACAATGGAATATTACTCGGCCATAAAAAGGAACATATTTGAGTCAGTTCTGATGAGGTGGGTGAACCTAGAAACTATTATACAGAGTGAAGTAAGTCAGAAAGAGAAAGATAAATATTGTATTCTAACGCATATATATGGAATCTAGAAAAATGATACTGAAGAATTTATTCACAGGGCAGCAGTGGAGAAACAGACAGAGTATAGACTTATGGACATGGGGAGAGGGGAGGAGAGGGTGAGGTGTATGGAAAGAGTAACATGGAAATTTACATTACCCTGTGTAGAATAGATAGCTGACAGGAATTTGCTATATGGCTCAGGAAACTCAAACAGGGGTTCTGTATCAATACAGAGGGGTGGGATGGGGTGGGAAATGGGAGGGAGTTTCAAAAGGAGGAGGTATATGTATACCTATGTCTGATTCATGTTGAGGTTTGACAGTAAACAACAAAATCCTGTAAAGTAATTATCCTTCAGTAAAAAAAATAAACTAAAAAAATAAGGTATGATTCCTGCCATCAAGAGGCAGAATTCTAACGGGGATAATAAATAGATGATTACAAAATGGTGGGGCAGCACAGTTTGGAGACTTTTACAGACTTAGGAGACCAGAGAATGAGACCTTGGGGAGAGAAGGGGAAGAAGACAAAAGGATGCAAGGGACCTGAACAGAGTTTTTTTTTTAATTAATTGATTGTTTTATCCATTTTTGGCTGTGCTGGGTCTTGGCTGCTGCACACAAATTTCTCTAGCTGTGGTGAGCAAGCTACTCTCTAGCTGTGGGCACAGGCTTCTCATTGAGGTGGCTTCTCTTGTTGCAGAGCATGGGCTCTGGGCCACACGGGCTTCGGCAGTTGCAGCACGTGGGCTCAGTACTTGTGCATGGGCGTAGTTTCTACACAGCCTGTGGAATCTTCCCAGACCTGTGTCCTGTGTCTCCTGCATCGGCAGGTGGATTCCCAATCACTGGACCCCAGGAAAGCCCCCTGAAGAGAGTTTCAAAGTAGGAATAGAATTAGCCAGGGTTAGAAGAGAGAGAAGAGGGATCTGTGCAGAGAGGACCTCAGAACTGTGTTGAAATTTTCCACATTGAAGGACTAGAATGTTGGTTCAGTTAATGGGAATTTAATATAAAGATACACAGAAAAATAAAAGGCAGGACCCATCTCTGCAGCAAGACAGTCAGACCTTATTTGGAATATTCAAGAATCAACACAATTCTCAGCACTGAGTTATCCTCTGTTCTCTTAGAAGTGGATCCATTGTCCCTTACCCAAGTAATCGATCACATCTAATGGCAATAAAGTTTCTCTCTTTCTCACACTCCCCCAACCCCCTTTCTCTCCGTGTGTGTCTTTCTTTCCCTTCTTTCTACATCTCCATCCACTGCTATGTTTTTAGTTTGTTACCTCTGATTTCTGTTTATTTGTGGTTTTTACTGCTGCCTACCACCCTCTCCTTATATCCCTTCATTACTTCCCACGCTAGTATCGGCTGGTCTTCTATTTGTTGCATTCAAATTTACCAAGACTGGGACTCTATTGGCCAGCCCCATCCAGCATAGACCAGTCCTGCTGAGCAAGGGTCTCATCCTGGGCCATTTCAAGGCTGGTCCTCAGTGTGTCTGTGTATTAGATGCTTGCTCCCACACACAGAGAGGCAGAATTGCCCAGTCAAAGAGCACTATACCCAAATAACTCTATTCAGAAGCTTCTTCTCAGAGCCACGAGCAAAGGCATGGATGTAGAAAAGTCTGTTTGGAAGGACCAGTGGCTTGGCCATGTTGGAAAGTCAATAGGGAGTATTTAGGGATGAGACTTGTCTGGGCCTGAGGGGATGGGAGTTCAGGTTTAGAACATAGCAAGGATGAATCTCAGTCTACAAACTCAGATATGCAGGCATATCACATTTCTGCATGTACTTAAACCCAATTTTAATTCAATGCTGGAGCCCCTTCAAAATGGTGGTAGAAAATTCAATCTCAGTTGATTGAGGGACTTTTCTCTGGGGCTGGGCAGAGATTCCCGGGTCTTCTGTGGAACTCTAGTCATCGGTTCACACAGGAAACCACAAAACCACCTAGTGCTTGCCACTGTAAACATCTACTTTCTTTCTGCTGCTCCCCCATCACCCAGACAGTGACAGAATCAGAAAAACAGCCCAGCTCCCAAGTCCATACCCACTGCTCTCTCACACAGGCAGTCTTGTCACGTGGATGCTCTCCTCCCAGAATGCCAGCTCAGATCATCCCACCTTCCTGCCCCCTCCATCAGCTCAGCTCCACATGGCTACAGAATGGAGCTAGGCTTTTATAGGACCTGTCTCGTTAGAGAATGCATTTATAAAAGTCTGGCTAACTGTGGTGAATCCCAGGATAACAAATCTGAGGGGATGGGGGAAGAGCTGGGTGTTCAGCAGGAAATGAAAGCAATGACATGGTGAAGGACATCACTTTTCCAAGGAAGGCTGTGTGCTGTGCTGAGGATCCATCGCTGACAGAGATGAGATGGGGCAAGCAGACAATGGCTGGACCAGAGAAGCGTCAGGAGATCAACAATGCAGGAGTGTGTCTTTCAGGATTGATTTGGCAGAAAAGGAGACAGCAGTATTTCAATGGGAGACTCAGAGCAAATAGAAAATCAGCTTTCTGGCTGAAACAGATGCAGAAGAAAAACTGCATATTTGAAATATCTTTTCCCCTTATAAGAGAGATTTACATGAGAAAAACCTTGCAAACAGGACAATACTGAGTCACCATCATCAAAGCCTTCTCTTTTCATACCTGGAGGCCTTGTGGGAGGGGATCTGAAGATCTGGAATCACCCCCACCTGCTCTGGGATCTCCTGCAATGACCTGGCTTTCAGTGTCTGGGATATGAAATGGGGAAAAGAATACCCTCCTCATAGAGTTGTCATAGTCATGATGATCCTCTTCAAGCTACAAAACCAAGGCTGCAGTTTAGTGCAGGATTCCAACAACATGACATCCTAGAAAAGACAAAACTATGGAGACAGTGAAAGGATGATTGGTTGCCAGGGGTTGGGGAAGAGAGGGATGAATAGGTAGAACACAGGATTTGTAAGGCAGTGAAAGTGTGATATTATAACAATGGATACAAGTCATTATGAATTTTTTCAAACTCATAGAATGTACAACACCAAAGTAAATTATGGACTTTGAGTGGTAACAATGTGCTAAAGCAAGTTCATTGATTAGAACAAATGTACCCTCTTGTGGGGATGTTGATAATGGGGAAGGCTGTGCATGAATTGGGGCTGCAGGTATTGGAGAAATTTCTGTGCTTTCCTCGCAGTTTTGCTGTGAACCCAAAACTTGCTCTAAAAATAAAGTTTATTAATACATGAATAAACAAAGTCTATGTTTTTTAAAAGGGACAAAATCAGTGTCATCAAACATATTATCATGTTGGCATGAGCTGCTCTTTATGTGCATGAATTCATGTCTGACACAGGCCCAGGGCTGTCCCCTAAGACCCCAACGCCAGCATGGCACAGCACGGAGCAGGCTACAGACCACTCTCATGTGTCTGGATACGTGGCTTCCTCACAAGGTCACACAGTGTCTTGCCTGGTTCTGGCGGAAGGAGCAGCCCTAGTTAGTACCAGGGCTTCTGAAGTAAGGCCCCTGCTTCTTCTACCAAATCATGCTTGCAGATGGCTCAGAAATGGCCTCTGTCCACAGCCTTCCCTTCCCAGTGTCTCCAAGAGCTGCCACAATGGTTGGTCCTTCTTCTGCTGGGATCTCCCTTTCCAGCCTCCCAAATCCTGCAACTGATAATTGTCACAGAGACCATACCTCCTTCCCCCCAACACCCCTGCCTGCGTTGACAAATGTGCCCAGGTGGGCCAGAGTCCACTGAACTCACATCAATCTGCCATTTCTGCTTTCATCTATTTAGAATCATTGTTCTGTTATAAATTCCCCTAAAGAAAAAACAATCATAGTAGAATCACTATTGAACATCTATTACATACTAAGCCCTTTTATATATTTTCTCATATAGCTTTAGAATATAGAATCCTAAATTCTATATTCCTATAGGATTCTCATGATAGCTTTTTGACTTAAGGTATGAGTCAAAAGCTACTATCCCCAATTTTTAAATGAGAAAATTGAGGTTCAGGAGGTTGAATTCCTAGCTGGCATTTAGAGGAGTCAGGATTCAAAGCGCTCCATGCTCAGGTTCTCATGATTGAGATGTTTACTTCTAACTCTACTTTTCTCCCAACTCTCTTTGGTGAATGGATTTCTTCTCATGGCTGGACATAGACAGGCACTTGAATTTCCCGTTCTCCTTTCTGATCCAGTCTTTCCCTCCTTTCCTCAACAGATGATGTCAAGACTGTCAGCCTACACCTGTCCTCTGGACTTCATCACAACCTACCTTCCTCTATGATATCCCCTGCCATCATCGTCAAGGTTTCCAAACCCCTATTGACAATTCTTTTCATTTCTTAGTCTCTGAGTGTCTCTACAAAGCTAGTGATCAAGCACATATCTCTGATGAACCACAAGAACCTGCAGAAATATAGAGATTCCTAGACATCATCATTCCTCCCAACATCTGCAAAGCATCATATCATGTGTATAAGTCCCTATCGTCCCCTTTCCTGATGCTTCGCTCCACCTCTCTAGGTGCTTGTGATCTCCATTTCCTCACCTATATTAGCTTTCCAGTCCATCATCCCCTCCCAGATTCACTCGGCCACATCACTTTAAAGGTATGCTCACTTACATTTAGAACTCCATTTACCATCCAAATATAATCCTTCCACAGCTAAAAATCCTTCTGTTTCCAAGATGTTCTTTAGAAAGTCTGTATTGGCAATCTGAAAAGGAAGGGTGGGGTAACAAAATGACCCTGAGCCTTTTCAATGTAAAACAATCAAATGTGTGCGTGTATTAGTCACTTAGTCATGTCCAACTACCTGCAACCATATGGACTGTAGCCCACCAGGCTCCTCTGTCCATGGGAGTCTCCAGGCAAGACTACTGGAGTGGGTTGCCATTCCCTTCTCCAGGGAAACACATGACAGATTCCACCAGAGCCCTCAGTTCTGCTGAGAATTCATTCAGCTCCAAGCTGTCTCTCCCCATGAGTTGTACTTCTCACAGCAAACACTCTCCTGTTTCTTTTAGCCTCCATCCAAAATGTGCCACCTCAAGATAATTTTACTTTTACTGGAAAGACCATAATAATTTAATTCCCTCAGCTTCCACAGCCTTGCCTTAAGATGTCTCCAGCATTTCCACTACTCTTGTATCTGAGAAGCGTCCTGCTTCTTTGCCAAGACTAACACTTACACCTGCTCTTGACACCATCCACTCTTACCTCCTCCAGCAGCTCATTTTATCTGTAGTCCAATTTCCCTATCCTATCTCCAACCTCCCCCTCCCTCCTCTAACTCCTTGAACTATGTCCACAAACAAGTATGGTCTCCCCATGCTAAGTGAGAACCCCCAGTAAGGCCATATGTATAGTTGGGAGTCATAACTGAACACTGTGAAGCAGAAAGTGTGCTTGATGCTGGAGAAAGAAAGAGAAACAGGGTAACTTCCACTCTTAAGAAGCTCAAATTCCAGGGAAAGAAACAGATAAGTGAAGAAAGAGGTAAATTCTAGGCAAGGAATAAGTGCAGGGTTATGTGGGATAACAGATGGGGGATATTCCTAGGAGTGACACCTGAGGTTGTCACTGGGACAGTTGGGAATACATTCTAAAGCAAACAAAGAAAAATTATTGGTACCTTCCACAGATAGAGTTTATCTCTCAAGTTCAATTAGAAGCTCAGGAGAGGCCAGTCCAGGGTTAGCATGACAACTCAACAGTGTCATCAGAGACCCAGGATCTTCCCATCTCTCTGCCTCATCATCTTCAACATGTTGTCTTTCACTTTCAGACTCTCACCTCATTGTTGCAAGATGGCAACTGTGCTTCCAGATCTCTCCTCTACTTTCTAGACAGAAGAAACAGACAACACTGAAGGGACAAAGACTCTCTGGATAATACGTTTGTGTTTGGGAATGGGTGCCATTTGCAGGGACTTCTACCAAGAACTCATTGTTCAGAACAGTAGCCCATGGCCACTCCTAGTTGGAAAGAAGATAAGGAAGTAAAATGATTTAGTAGGACAAAAAAGACAACTGCAAGTTGGCAAAGAGTTGAGGTGCAAGAACAATCAAAGCAGAAGGAATCAGGTATATAAGGTAAGAGAGTGCCTGGTTTGCGTGGGAATTTTCAAGTGATTTGTAACAGAGGTGAGGAAATCAGGGGGGCAGTGGGAGAGATGAGGTGAAAAAAGGCTTTCAGGGCTGGGATATGTATCATCTTGATGCCATTCTATGGAGCTTGGATAATGTCCTTTGTAATAGGAATGGTTAGGTTTATATTTTAGAAATATTGCTCTTTATGCAGTCAGGTGTGGATTTTGGTAGTGCAAGATGCAAGAAAGAGAAATCCTGAAAGTGATTGTCTCAAAGATGACAGTAAAGAATAATGACATATACTAGTGGAACAGAAAGATGTGAACAGAATCTGGAGGCATTACAGGACACACTTCCTCCTTCCTCACTACCATATGCAAAATAGCAGCTATGCCAGACTCTCTGTCAGCACCCCACATTCTTACGCTCACACACAACACAGGGCTAGAAGTTTGGGAACTACATTTTCCAGACTCCCTTGCCATTTAGGCTCCAATGTTACATCTTAATCTAGTTCTTCCCAGATTATAGCAAATACTCTCCTGGATGGCCTCACAGTTACAAATCACCTTCTAATTCAAACTTCAAGGGTACAGGACTTCAAGGGTAAACATAACTTCATCACAAACACTTCAATGGTAAGTATTACTTACCAACTCAAGATGGAAAAATAGCTCATCTGAACAGCACAGTAGAACAAGCTACTTGCAAAGAAGACTGTTCTTACCACTACTATTACCACTTACTTACTGTTTATTCTGTCACCTCTCATACTTGTTATATTTCCATTTGTATATGACTCATGTTCTCTATTAAATTGTCATTTCCATGAGGGAAATGCTGCAGATGAAGGAGTTCTTTGTCTTTTTCTATTGAGTCATGCCTTCTCTCACTTCCTTAGCAGGCAAGAAAAATAAAAGGCAAAAAGTAAATCAAGACATATTTGCACCAGATACAAGTTTTTAAAATATTATACAGAAAGAGTTCTTACAAATTCAAAAGAAAATAAACATCCCAATAGAAAAATGGTCAATGAATAGGAACAGGCATTTTGCAAAAGAAGTATGGGGGTAATATACATAATTCTAAAACCATTTAAATTTACTATTAATCAAATAAATGCAAATTAAGTATTTTAAATATATGAATTGGCAAAAATGAAACAAAATGCCAATAGCTAATGTTTATTGAGTATTTGCTGTGAACCAGATTCTTTCCTAAGTATTTTATATCAATTCATTCTTTAATCTTCTCAACCAGCATATGAGGAAGTTACTGTTATTATCCCCTATGATTTATTATTAATATTTCTCAGATAAGGGAATATATAAGACATAGAGAGGGGCTTCCCACTTGGCACTAGTGGTGAAGAACTCGCTTGTCAATGCAGGAGACCTAAGAGATGCAAGTTCAACCCCTGGGTCGGGAAGATACCCTAGAGGAGGGCATGGGAACTCACTCCAGTATTCTTGCCTGGAGAATCCCACGGACAGAGAAGCCTGGAGGGCTACGGTCCATAGGGTCACAAAGAACTGGACATGACTAAAGCAACTTAGCTGCAACAGCAAGGCATAGAGAGCTTAAGTAACCTACAGAGTCACAAAACTAGACAGCACTGAAAATAGAACTTTAATTCAGATACTGGCGTTCCAAAACCATGCTCTTGATTACTTCACCCTTTTGTCTCCTCTAGAAAACTAAACATTTATTGGATGTTTTCTATTTGCCAAGTACAGTGTAGTACATTGTTGTTGTTTAGTCACTAAGTCATGTCCAATTCTTTTGTGACCCCATGGACTAGAGTCCACCAGGCTCCTCTGTCCATGAGATTTCTCAGGCAAGGAAACTGGAATGGGTTGCCATTTCCTTCTTCAGGGTATCTTCCTGACCCAGGGATCAAACCTGGATATCCTGCATGGGCAGGCAGATTCCTTACCCCTGAGCCACCAGGGGAGTCTTATAAGGATGCTTAACAAATATTATTTATAATTGAAACTGGAGAAATATCTAATGGTGTAGCCACATAATGGAACACAATGCAGTCATTAAAAATAATGCTATAGTAGAATACTTTTACAACATAAAAAAATTGTTAATGCTGTGATGCAAATGTAAAAAAGTTTACAAAACTGTAAGTACCATATGACCTCATTTTTCTTGAGAAAACATAATGTAAATAGAGTTGACTAACTAGATAGCTAGACAGTAGGTAGATGACTGCCTGGGTCACTATATCTAGCTACATGGAACTATCTAGACATATAGTTACAACTAGACTTTTTAATATTAAGAAAATGTTTAAAGTCATTGACTCTACAGTAAGATTTCAAGTAATTTTTTTCTCTTTTGTACTTTTCTACATATTCCAGTCTTCTTTTCTTTCTTTTTTTTTTTTTACTTTGTAATAGGAACTAAAGAAGGTATCTCAGGTTCTTATAAAAGTGGTATTTCTACCTAAAGTTCATAGTCAAGGGCAGGGGTTATAAGGTTAGGACAGATAGAAGTCCAGAATAATGATTAGTATTTCCCCTAGGACTGTCACAGAAAAGATTAGTTCTTCTTCACAAGCCCAGTAAGAAAATTCTAAAGATTTTGGATCCCTGCTCATTAAGGAAATCTAGCCAATTCTCTCTTGCCCTTAAGTATTGGATTTTCATTGATGGTGTTCCTCATAAACTCCAGCCCTACTGGACCTGCTTGTCTGGTGAACCAGGCACTCTAGTTATAACTCTTTATCTGTTGGTTACAGAAGCCAAATAGAGAAGCATATGGAAAAAAAAGTTTATTGAAAAGATAAAGAGTGTGTGAGAAAGCCTTCGGCTCAAAAATCAGCTTCATTCTTCACAGACTGGCTCTTGGCCCTGAATGAAAAGGAATCTTGTTTCTTCCCTATCTCATTCTTAAATCTGGTTTCCTACTATAGGTTAAGTACCCACAGATTTCAAGTTAACAGAAATGCTTGCAGGTTTCCATCTCTCAGAAAAAAAGTAGCAGGTACAGATAGGTCTGGTTCACGCTGTGAGGCTGAGGAACCGCTTGTGTGGGGGACTGTTCTCTGGGTCAGTGGCTGGAAAGGGGCCACTGGGATTCACAATGTCTTTCTCTGCCCTCACCACTTCTTGCTTCAATTTCTGCCTAAGCAGTTTGGTTTGATCTCAACTCACCTGCAATCTACCAAAAAGATACAACAATGCTTTCTCTTCTTACCTTCGGTATATACCCTTAAGAACATGCTATTTTTTCCTGTTGAAAACTTTTTTTAAGCAAAATAAATAGGGCACTGTAAGTAAATCTGCAATTAACATAAACAAAGTAAATTAACACTGAAAATTCCATAGCACTGGTATGAAAAAGTAATGTAAAAGTAGACATTAAACATTTTTAAAGCATACAAAAAGAAGACGACAGCACCAAGTTCACAGTCTCAGGATCAATTCCACAAACTCTCTAGAGAAAAGTCACCTTGGCTCAGGCATCTGCCCTTGTTACAGCAAGGGTCAGTGCTTGGGTTCCGGGTACCCTGCAGAGGCCCCCTGTGATCCTGTGGATGGACAGTGTGGTTCCCAGAAAGAGGGGATCTGCTGCAAGCAGAGCAGATCCTCCCAAATGCTTTTCAATCCGACTACTCACTCGCCGTCTCTATGGCTGCATTCGTCCGTGGTTGGGATCCCAGCAGCCCTTGTTTCAAGTCGGTGATTCCTGTCATCCAACTTCTGGGTAAGTGCACGGGCAGCCTTACCTCCATCTTCCCTGTATCTGCCTCAGCACAGCAGGCTCTGAATACTTATTGTTTGATTGACTGAGAGAAGTGTCAGCCTTTAACACAAGCCAGTAGCGCCTTGTAAACACCCTGAAACTGGCTTTCAGGTGATGAAGCCAAACAATCCTAATCAGGAATCAGAACTAGGGATGTGTTTTAAACTGTGTGGTTTTAAAAGATATTTAAGTGGAACTCCACTTACTCTGTGTGTGTGTACGTGTGTGTACGCATGCACTGATGCACATGGCCGTTTTTTTCCACCTAAGCCAACATGAGAAGATGGGAGACTAGAAATCACTTCCGTTTTAATGGCACGTAGTTTTCCATGCTGGAAGCCTATTAAAAAGATATTTTGGTCCATGAAACAAAGCAGAGATATTTGCATAAGCATGCAAATAGAATAGAATTTAGATCCAATCTCCTCTGGCCTACCTGATACCAAGCTCAGACACATTAAGAGAATGCCATTTAAGACCTTGTTTTAATTGGATTTTCTAATCGTCCATATATTCTAATGAGCTTGGGGGGGACAAGTCTTCAGTATTTAGGATACAGCCTCTATCATGATGATCCAAGAGCTTTCTTCCCCTTGGGCTTCTCAGTGTTAGGAAGTAAGGGAGGAGGGGTTCTGTGTAAATTTCAACCACCTGCTTTGGGTTCAGCTTCCATGGAGCCCTGTGTTAGGAAAGAAAGGCCCAAAGATCTTCAGCCAAATGTCTTTCTCAGAAAACTCACTGCAGTTTACTGTGTTGTACTTGATGAGGATTTAACAAGGGCCTATAATAAGGGCTTTCCCGGTGACTCAGCAGTAAAAGAATTCACCTGCAATGCAGGAGATGCAAGAGACGAGGGTTTGATCCCTGGGCTGGGAATATCCCCTGGAAGAGGGCATAGCACCCCACTCCACTACTGTTGCTGGGAAAATCCCATGAACAGAGGAGCCTGGCAGGTTACGGTTCATGGGGTTGCAAAGAGCTGGACATGACTCAAGCAACTGAGCAAAGCACATAAACCCAATAGTGGCCAGAAGTCAGTGGGCTGCGGACTGGAAGGGCAGAGGGTTTTGATGAGCCACCAAACAAAGAGCACAGAGCCACAGGAATCCTGACCCTCAGCCTAGACCGCCTGGACAGGGATGCCCAGCGTTGCCCCTTAGAAATACTGTTTAGGAGAATAAAGGCAGGCATAGCACAGACCACCTCTGACCATCCGTATTCTTTGCCCAGGCCGCCATAAAAAGCTCAACAGACTGGGTGAGTCAAACAACAGAAATTTATCTTCTCATAGTCTGGAAACTAGAAGTCTGAGCCCAAGGTGTCAGTAGGGTTGGTTTCTTTTGAGGCCGCCTTCCCTCTGTACATGCCTGTGTCCAAATTTCCTCTTCTGACAAGGACATTGGATTAGGACCCACTTTAATGACCTCATTTTAACTTCATTACCTCTTTAAAGAATATCTACCAAACCAAATCAAATTCTGAGGTACCGGGGATACTGGGACTTCAAAATATGAATTTTGGGGAGGACACAACTTCATCCGAGGGCTTCCCTGGTAGCTCAGCTGGTAAAGAATCCGCCTGCAATGCAGGAGACTCAGGTTCGATTCCTGGGTCAGGAAGATCTGCAGGAGAAGGGAGAGGCTACCCACTCCAGTATTCTTGGGCTTCACTGGTGGCTCAGACGGTAGACAATCCGCCTACAATGCGGGAGACCTGGGTTCAATCCCTGGGTTGGGAAGATCACCTGAAGAAGGGAAAGGCTACCCACTCCAGTATTCTGACCTAGAGAATTCCATGGACGGTATAGTCCACGTGGTGGCAAAGAATCAGACATGACTAATCGACTTTCACTTTCACTTTCTACTTCCTCCAAAACACCATCCAAAAGAACACTCTGGGCAATGCATACATCCTCCAAGCCCCTCCAGCCCCATTGAGGGATCAGACCAGCACTGTTCTGACCCATGCAAACTCCAGACAGATGGCTTGAGTCTCAGTCCTGCACAACAAGAAACAAGCTATGAGACCTTAGGTAAGGTATTTGTTCTCTCTGGGCCACAGTTTCTCAGATGCAAAATGGGGATGATTATAATAGCACCTGAGTCCTGTGACAAAGGATTGTCAGGACAGTTAAATGGGTTCCCACATATGAAAGGCTTAGAACAGCACCTGGAACAAATAAGTGCTTAGTAAACATTACTGATTATTATCATTAATTGAGCCCCTAGGCACCCCAGCTAATTACTGGCCCAGCCTGGGTGGAGGTCTGATGGATCTCCCAAAGGATCACTTGAGGTGCCTCCGAGGGACACTATCAGAGGGTAGTCTTGAACCAAGGACAGAGAGTCTGAGCACAACTGTCAGCCCTAGATTTGGAAACAAATTCGCACCGACCTCCCAGAAGCCACAGTTCACTCTTTTAACTTATGTCTCTGGGTACTTAAGGCTTCTGTTTGTATTAAATGAATTCACATCCACTTGTCAGTCCCTCTGAACAGGTTGAATTTGCAGGCAATGAATTTTTTCTTTTACTTGTTCTCACTGAGAACTACAAAGAAGGTAAAGTAATCCTTGGAATATGAAAGTCTTCAAATGACTCTTCTTTTCCAAGCCTATTTAGTCTTGCCTGTAGCTAGGTCACTTGTTAAAACACACCCTAGATCTGCTGGAAATACATGACAGGAAGAAATATATAAAGACAAGTGAAGTTTTACTCTGATGCCTTTGGTGTTTGTCATTTGACACTACTGGATCTCTAGCTTTACAACTGTCAGTGAAATTCTTCACTTCTATCACAGAAGTGGAGTGCCCTCACTGACATCAACAGACATTTTTTTTTTCCATTTATTTTTATTAGTTGGAGCTAATTACTTTACAATATTGTAGTGGTTTTTGTCATACATTGACATGAATCAGCCATGGATTTACATGAGTTCCCCATCCTGATCCCCCCTCCCACCTTCCTCTCCACTCGATCCCTCTGGGTCTTCCCAGTGCACCAGACCCGAGCACTTGTCTCATGCATCCAGCCTGGGCTGATGATCTGTTTCACCCTAGATAATATACATGTTTCGATGCTATTCTCTCGAAACATCCCACCCTCGCCTTCTCCCACAGAGTCCAAAAGTCTGTTCTGTACATCTGTGTCTCTTTTTCTCTTTCGCGTTTAGGGTTATCGTTACCATCTTTCTAAATTCCATATATATGTGTTAGTATACTGTATTGGTCTTTATCTTTCTGGCTTCCTTCACTCTGTATAATAGACTCCAGTTTCATCCATCTCATTAGAACTGATTCAAGTGAATTCTTTTTAACGGCTGAGTAATATTCTATGGTGTATATGTACCACAGCTTCCTTATCCATTTGTCTGCTCAATAGACATTTTTAAAAGAACCTACTATGGTGCCTATCATGTCCAGAGATGGAAAATAAAGCTGTGCTGCAATGCGTAAGCAAGTTCCCCAAAAGGGGTGAGAGTATAGTGGGATGATCTCCACACAGTCAACAATAAGAAGATGGAAGAATTATAACCACACAGCTTGGGAGCACAGGGAACCAATCCTTGTGATGAGGGAAGGCTGTATCTGAGATGAACTGTCTCAAGGATGAGTAGACTGGTAGTAAAGTGGGGATAAAGACCTTCACAACAGAGTAAACGGGATAACTAAAAGGGACAGGCACTTAAAACTGTTTGAAGTGACAAAATATTAATAGTGTCATTGGAGGCAGCACAGGGAGTGGGAAGAGACAATAGTGAAATCCACAAATACCACTGATCTGGAATTCTTTCATTTATTGGGACAGACTTCACTACATAGCTACATAGAGACCGAGCACATCTGCCTTCCTCAATATCCATCCCTGTCTTCATTCCCATCTGCTGCTTGTTTTCCTGATCTTTGCCTGTAAACTGACTGATGAAAGCCTCCTAGGACATTTCCATCATTGCAGAAAGCTCTATTGGCCAACACTATCTTAGAGAATATTATTCAAGGCAGCTGGTAGATTTTGGTCAGGTTTGGAGCAAAGCAATTCCATAAATATTGCTTAGGGAAGTCAGAAGTCAGAACATGACAGTCATTTAATGTACAATTATATTTGTCTTTGCCAATAAAGCATCTAAATAGTCTGTATTCTAAAGGAGGAACTGATTCAGACCACATTGTTGTTAATATCTTTAATCTCAAATTTATCTCCTTAGACTTTCATGTAGCACTTGGTAATTTAACTATTATATAAAGGGAAGCAGAAGTAAGACAGAGAGCGCCTTGAATGCTCTTATTAATCAACATATGTTTTCTGAACATAGGCCTACCTTGCCTACATCTTTGTAAACTATTCTTTCACCAGTACATTTTTAATGTACTAGTTTTCAAGCTGGTGGTGAGTTCCTGGTGTTTAATTTATTACACATATATTACATATATGTTGTAAAACATATTTTAAGAATACAGTTGTTTTATAACATGTGTTATATATTTTATGTATCAAGGGTTGAGGTGAGAGTCACTCAGTCGTGTCCAACTTTTTGCAACCCCATGGACTATACAGTCCAGGCCCGAATACTGGAGTGGGTAGCCTATCCCTTCTCCAGGGGAACCTTCCTGACCCAGGGATCGAACCCAGGTCTCCCTCATTGTAGGCAGATTCTTTAGCAGCTGAACCACCAGGGAAGTCTGTGATACTGTAACAGTATCAAGAGTTACAGGATATAAAATAATTTAAATGTTTTCAGAGTTTTATTGGTCTTTAGTGACAAGTTAATTTTAAATATTTTATCTTTTTCGTTTTACAAAATTTTACTTCTTTTGCTACATTTCATAGATATTTCAACAACCATTGTTATTCTTTCAAACGGGGAACAGAGGGTGCTACCTTGAACTAATGGTAAAGTGCTCAACTCTTTTCCTTTGTATGAGAAAATGGATGTCAATCTTTATGTCAGACCTTTAATATATCTTTTAAACATTGTTTTTTCCACCTCAGCCCAGATGGTCATTATGACCCTAAAGACAGCCAACACAACACCTGTGCCTGAATCCACAGCTCCTGATAGCTCAACATTGTTGCAGGTCCACTTTCTTCCAAGGAAGGAATGAAGGTGGTGTGGACATCCATACTGGATGGCTATCCACTCCAGTATTATTGCCTGGAGAACTTCATGGACAGAGGAGCCTGGTGAGCTACAGCCCACAGTTTTGCAGAGTCGGACACGACTGAGCGACTAATTCCTTCCTTCTGTGGTGCTTACTGTGTGCCCAGAATTGTGATGGGCACTGAGGGTGCAGTAAAAACGAAGACAAAAAGACACAGCTTCCTGTCTCCAAGAAATCACCGTCTCAAGTGGAAAGGCTGCCAAGCAAACAGAAATGCAACAGTGCCAAAGAATCACACAGAACTCAAGTGTGAAAAAGGTTAACTTTAAGTTGTAGGGACTGAGGTAGATAGTGAATTAGAAAAAGCTTATAAAGGTGAAGAGAAGACATTTTAGGGAGAGGAGGCATCATGTGCAAAGACAGGATATGAATGGGCTAGTATCAAATGGCACCTGCTCAGTAGATATATTAAGCTGCCCCCAAATTTCATTAAAATAAGAAAATTACATAGCATAGGAACAAGACAGGTACCATCAGCAAATCAGGAATTTAGAGAATTTCACAAGTCCACTCTTTAACTGTGGGCCCTCAGCTGTTAGAACCTGGAATGCATGGGTTATATTAAAAATTACTTACAATTTGCTCTGCAAAATTTAATGTAAGTATATTTGACTTTGGTCAATATCAAAAATTATTTTACTTCACTTGGGCATTCTGAAAACTGAAGGGAAAAAACTGTCTCAGAACCATGGGAGAATAAAAGAAAACTAACACAGTAGTTGGAAACTTTTTTTAAATAAAGGGATAACAAAAACTCAGCTCATCGAACATTTGCTGGAATTAATCATAGCTTCCTCTACAGAAAGAAGTGGTCCTGCAAGACCATCGTGGCCTTCCTTGCCCCAAGCCTCCTTCACAGATATAATCATTCTCAATTTCCCTGAATCCTTTCGAAGACCTAGAAAGCTGTTACTGCCAGATAGAGGCACATGGTATTACTTCACAACCTGAACCGAATAAGGCTTTTTGAATTACTCACTAGACTGTGGGTGGGTTAAGAACTGATAGTCTGAGTTCTCAGTATTTCTAACAGAAGAGAGCCAATTGCAAGCACTTCATTCCCCTTTCAAATGGCTGGTTCTTCTCTAATTTCTTCTAGGTCTATCCCATTTCCATCCTGGGTGGCAAGCTTTGCTGGCAGGGATCGTAATTATGTGTGATTTAAGTACTGCACAATTTTGTACAAAGCTATAAAATGCTAATGCAAAATCAAGAGAGTTTGGTCAAGAGGAAAATTTACTTTGGAGAGAGGAGGAGGGGGGAGCAGGTGGCACTAGGCCATCTGCTTCAGGAGGGATAATTAGGATTCTGGTTTTACTGAGAACATTAAAAAAAAAAAAAAATTTGCAAGGGTTGCTGAAAAGTAGCATCAATCCGGAGAAGGAAGTAGGAAGAGCGAGAAAAGACTGAGCAGGCCGGGGTCTCCAGAATAAACCTTGAAAGTAAAAACTGTCCAAAAAGGTCTAGCAGGAAGGAAATCATGCAAGTAGAAAGCAGCCAGCAAAGGAGAAAGGATGACCCCAGCTCTAATACAGTCTCTTTTATCTGTTGATATTATCCAATGCTTTTCATCTCCAGTTAGTGGAACAGCATTAGAATTATGGACCAAGATATTTTGAAAAATGTGAAGATTTTCTCCCTTCTCAATCTCTGGCTTCTGACTGTGTGGCTATTTCTTAGTGTCTCCACCTCTGTCAAGACAAAGGGGCTGAGCAAGGAACTCTTCGAGTGTAAATACCCAGGGGAAAAGAGACAAGTTTTTAAAGATCTTAAGGAAAGAAGGAAGGAAGGGAGAGAGTGAGGGAAGGAAGGGAGCAGGGGAATGGGGCAGGGGAAGAAGGAAGGAAGAAAAGGATGAAGAATGGAGGAAGGAAGGAGAGAGAGAGAACAGAAAAAAATGCAAAGAAGAGTATGTTGTTGAGCACTAACTTTCAGAAGGTATTGATTTGTGAACAAGCATCATGAATTTTGGTCAACAAAGATGGGAGCTGATTCCACACAATTACAATTTCAAAGGTATTTGTGTTGTGTGATTCTTAATAAGTATCACACACAATATTTGATACTCCAGTTTTAATAGTTTCTATAATGTGAACTAAATTAGTTAATATATTATAACATTTGCCAGCTTCTATTATAATCACTGTAATTACTTTCATCTGTCTATTAAAGGACAATTTCTACTTCATGTCATTATCTTTATACTGAAATAGCACAATACAAATTAGGAATTATATATAGACAAATTATATTTTCCTACCAGTATTTGGGTTTCTCATGTGAAAATATCGGTGAGAGAGTACAAGTTTGGCTAGGAGCGTTAAAACTTAACTCATAATCTGGCATGAAATGAAGTTTAATGGATAATATTGAGAGAAACCTCATGAATTCAGACTTCATGAACTTTGCCACGCTTATCTTTGTTGTATCCATAAAAACAGTTTCCTAGCAAATTTTTGTGATAAATTTACTTGTACCAAGAAGAATCTTTTTAATGCTATCTTTAAGAGTCTTGAAGCTTTTAAAAACAAGCACTTAAAAAATGTTCCCTATGCTACTGCAGGTTATAATCTGTCATAAGAACTCTGATTATCCTTGTCTGGAATAAAACATCATTTAGATTTATATCCATCTAATACATCTGGAAAAATATATCATACTAAAATGCAGTGTCTTTTCCTATCCCCCTAGTTGAAAATATTTTTATTAAAAGGTTACAAAGAAATAGTTAATTGAAAGAAAAATATAGTAGTATCTTCATGTACATAATAAATACACAATTTACTTTTTACATATTAAGACAGAGTCTTGCCAATTCCTGATATTCCACAGTGTCTCTGATTGGCTTAAAATCTACTTCTATCAGGTGACTAATCCATTAATCCTTGGATAATTCCTGAAATGTTCTAAATCCCCTTGACCTTGAAAGCAGAATGCCTCTCTTCTCTTCCCAATGACACTCTATTCCACTCCTTTGACCTTTTATATGCAAAAGCGTCAGTGTGTACACATTTATTGAGCACAACGGCACAGAATATAGTGAATCCTCATTAAATCACCACCTCATGCAACTGTAAATAATTCTAAGTCATAGGGTCACAAAATCTTAGTATCAGTAGGGATAGCATCCAAATCAAAATTTTCATTTCACAGCTGAGGAAAATGAGTTCTAGGAAAGTGTCGTGACTTGTCCAAGGTCATATATCTCTTCTTGATGGTATTGTTAAGAAATGTGGGAATTCACTAGGCAAAATTTTGGCTATTAGTCTACTAGCTCTTGTCATATGAGAAAATATTAAAATGGCATTAATTTTTTTCTAGTTTAGATTTCAGGTAATGAATATAAGCTTTCTCCTTAATTAATCTGTGAATTCATAATCCTTTATTCTATGAATGGTAAAGTTCTGTTAAGCAGGGAAATTCTCAGTTTATTTCCATACATTTTGGCCTTGGCCCGTAGCCCAGAAAAAAATTTTGTACTCCTACCCTCTCCACTTCCTTCCTAAGCCTCTTCATAGGAGAAAGGGTTGTCTCACTAATTGGTCAGAGCCTGTCATTCATTAGAGCACATTTTGCCAGATAGTTCTGTGCCTGTGCCTTAAACAGGAATAACATCACTCTCTTTTTTCAATTCATGCACCATGAGCAGTGGGCTCAGATCACTGCCTTCTGCACTCCCTAGGGCTCAGCAGTTAGAAAGCAATGGGGAAATGCTCATCTGTGTCCTCTCCTCTCCCATCAGGCAGCCTAACTTGGGCTGCTGACCTGGCCTGGAGCCAAACAACATCAGCCCACTTTGGGCAACATACTGGCCATAAATGTACCCCTTGTTAATGTTCAGCAGCTTTTCTCCTGGAATTAATAGTTGGATCAGCTTTGGATCAGCCTGACCTTGAGTCACAATTCAAAGATCCCCTCTTTATGCTGGGGATTGGGGACTGAGAGTAAGCAGAGATTTCAGAAGGAAGGAAGCAGAAGACATTTCAGCTCAAGTTTAACTGCCCAATTCAATTCTACCACAGGAGCCCTGCATGGTAGGAGGACAGGAGGGAAAAGCGGCTGACTATCGAGTCCTTGCTGGGACATATTACTATTATCAATGCTGGTCATGCATTTCTCATATTTTTTGGTATGTGTAGAGTCCCTGGAAGGAAACCCAAAGGGAAAAGGAGTGAGCAGAAGGGTTCAAGGACCAACTCCTACTCCAAAACCACCATACAAGTACCTAAATCCCTATCGTTATAGAATGAAAAAGATCCAGGTCATTTTCTAACAAGAAACCTAACCAAGTCCTGGAAGCCCTGGAAGAAAGGCCATCCACAAATGCCTGCACACCGAGATCTTGGCTCAGTGTTTCTTGAAGAAAGCATAGCGACAAATGCCTGTGTTCCTATTTGGTTTGTTTCTAATCCTTTCCTCTAACAGAAATACTCAACTGGCTTGGGCTCATTGGTTAGTTCATCAGAAGGAAAAAAAATACCTGATCACACCTATCTCAGGCAAGACTGCCTCCAGAGGGATGAGAGTACATTGGGAAGTTGACTTAGATGATCCTTAAGGTCCTATAAACAACCACCCATCTGCTAGTGCAGCCTAGTTCAGTCTGTGCTTAATTTAATCAAAATGTAGACATGTAAGTAATGATATTTTTCTAGACAGAAGAACATAAGCAAAAGTGATACTTATAAAGGTGAAAATATGAAATCCTTGAGAGACTGCACCAGTCTTGGCACAACTGATGCAAAACCCAGCAGCTCTTGACTGTACTGAAAACCACAGTAAGGAATTGAAAGGGTCACGGTGCTTCTAAGTGCAGAACTGTGAGATGGAAAGATCACCAGTCAGGAGACCTAGCTGCTTGGCTTACAGACCTTCTAACTAGCTGTGAGCACTGGGGCCAGAACAACCTCTCTGGGCATTTTCTATGTGCCTCATATACAAAATGCAATAGATGAATAACATGGCTGCCAGGTCCCTTCTACTTCCAGGACCCCATGTTGTTGATGAAATGACCCCTCATTAAAGATAATGAGAGGCTAGTGCTTATTTTCTTAGCCGTAAGATACACCTAGAAGTAACACAATTCACCCTCAATTTTTTAAGCAATCAAACTCAATAAAAATAGTATGTAAGAAAAGGTTGAAATTCAATCCATTAAAATAATTGTTAGTCATATTCCAAATTCAAAATAGATTGTTTCAGTCCATTATGAGTGATTTTGAGAAATCTTACATTAGCAACAGTTTGGCCCTTTTCCTGAAAAATCCTGGTGGCTCTTATTTCTGTACTATAAAAGCAATTAACATTCCTCTCAGTGGAAACACGAACAACAACTTGGAGCCATAAGT
Organism: Muntiacus reevesi; assembly: GCF_963930625.1. Lineage (NCBI taxonomy): Eukaryota > Metazoa > Chordata > Mammalia > Artiodactyla > Cervidae > Muntiacus > Muntiacus reevesi. The sequence goes on from NC_089257.1 coordinate 72,626,870, forward strand.
AACCAAGGAGTCTATTTTCATTTCAAAGACTGCAAAAGACAAAAACCCAGGGGTTTGAGTAGAAGCTGGAGAATTGCAGAGATGTTGATTGTGTTTTTAAAATTCCAATTTCATTTTCAAGTGCAGCATGCACCCAGAAGCAAGATTCAATATAGCAATCTACAGCAAATGCCCCTAATTACTTCTTTCCCAGGCTCCTTCAAACATTAGCAATCTCAAGTTCAAAAAACTGACCAAAAATCTCTCCAAATACTTTCCTATCATTTACTTGAAAAGAGGCAGAATTTACTCTATGATATGACTCCCCTGAATAATTATTCAACAGAGTTAGGCTCTGACCTCTGAAATCCTAGGACCAATGGGATTTCAGAGGCAGCAATGAAACTAAAATTTTGCTTTCTTAACATCTAAGTAGCATGATTTTTTCTGCTTCTTTGCTTTATACACTGAGATGGAGTACTTATTTCCTTCTATGATCTAGGACAGTCCAAACATGAAACAGTCTTCCTTGTTGTCTCTACTATTACAGAAGTATTTTCCAGACTATGTGTCCCAATTTTTAACCTGAAAAATTAGGTATCCTGAGGACTAGACCTACCATAATTTGTCCTCTATGCATTCAAACTCTCTTTCTTGCCCTAACTTATTTTAACCACACTGGTGCCAATCAAATAAACTTGATATTTCTTAAAATAAAATGTACAGTGCCCAATACTGCAATTTGGTTTTTGTCAAAAAGATTCCTTCTAATACTAAATAACAGTACTCAAAAAATGTAAGAATAACTTTGTCTCCAGGAGTCAGTCTGAGATGTCTATTATTGGTATGAAAGCCAACATCTCATGGAGAGTTAAATGTCCTAACAGCATCAAACATAGTGGTATGGGAGAAGGGAAAGGGGATGGGACACAGGAATGCAAGATGAAGAAGACAAAAAGAGAACAGAGTAATGCAATTTATCTTGGACAGAAAGATAAAATCTTCTATGATTTCACAAAAGATCATCTTAGAAAGAAAATCACCAATGGGGGAGAAAATCCAGTGGCAGTCTGTTGAGTTATACTTGGCAGAAGCCAAGCAAGAAACTCACCTTGAGGAAACCCACGCTCTCCTCAGGCAGATGGGGCGTGCTGACCACGTGCAGGAAGATGTCTGAGAGATGCCCATTCACACATCTTCCTGCCACTACCTCCTCTTCAGAGGCCGAAGAGGCAGTTCTGTAGCTGCAACATTGGCACCCCCAACTCCATGCAAACAATCCCTTGCCCTATAGAGGATGGGGCCGAGTCACTACCAATGCAGCAGAAGCTAGTTGACCTCTGCTTGAGGACTTCCCTCCTCCCCAGCTCCCCCACCAAACTGGCCCATCTTGCCAGGGCTCAGGGCAGGCAGGAGGTAATTACAGGAAGGGCAGATGCACCTTCTCCCCTGACTAACCAAGGCAACATTTTCACACTGGTGAGCAGCAATAAGCGGGAGAAATTAGAGACAAAGAGATGGATTCTCTTTCTATAAATAAACATGGAAATCTGTTCCGGGACTGAAAATTCATAAAGGTGCACGAGGCATACCATGCTCCCCTTTATTCACCAAGAAAGCCTTGGGATTTTGTAAGAATTATTTGGTGCTGGAACAGAAGATTTTTCAACTTCAAGGCTCTTTTAAATGTAAGTTAATATTAACACTGGAACAATTCAAGAAGGTGTACTCTAGCCTGTACTCATGGAAGAAAAAAGCTTTCTAGGCCTTCTTCGTTTTCATAAACATTTTCAAACCCACTCTGTTACTACTTTGATTATTTTAAAACTTTATATTCAGTTCAGTTCAGTCACTCAGTCATGTCCGAGTCTTTGCAACCCCGTGGACTGCAGCACATTAGGCTTCCCTGTTCATCACCAATTCCCAGAGCTTGCTCAAACTCATGTCCATCAAGTCGGTGATGCCATCCAACCATTTCATCCTCTGTTGTCCCCTTCTCCTCCTACCTTCAATCTTTCTAGCATCAGGGTCTTCTCCAGTGAGTCAGTTCATCGCATCAGGTGGCCCAAGTATTGGGAGTTCCAGCTTCAGCATCATCCTTTCAATGAATATTCAGGATTGATTACCTTTAGGATTGACTGGCTTGATCTCCTTGCCATCCAAGCAGTCTTCTCCAACACGACAGCTCAAATGTATCAATTCCTTGGCACTCAACTTTCTTTATACTCCAACTCTCACATCCATACAACTACTGGAAAAACCATAGCTTTGACTAGATGGAACTTAGTTGGCAAGACATTAGATCTCTAGACAGTTAGAATGATACATCTCTGCTTTTTAATACTCTGTCTAGGTTTGTCATAGCTTTTCTTCCAAAAAGCAAACATCTTTTAATATCATTGCTGCAGTCACCATCTGCAGTGATTTTGGAACCTGAGAAAATAAAGTCTGTCACCGTTGCCACTGTTTCCCCATCTATTTCACATGAAGTGATGGGACCAGATGCCATGATCTCAGTTTTCTGAATGTTGAGTTTTAAGCCAACTTTTTCACTCTCTTCTTTCACTTTCATCAAGAGGTTTTTTAGTTCCTCTTCACTTTCTGCCATAAGGGTGGTGTCATCTGCATATCTGAGGTTATTGATATTTCTCCCAGCAATCTTGATTCCAGCTTGTGCTTCTTCCAGCCCAGCATTTCTCATGATGTACTCTACATATAAGCTAAATAAGCAGGGTGACAATATACAGCCTTGACATACTCCTTCCCCTATTTGGAACCATCTGTTGTTCCATGTCCAGTTCTAACCGTTGCTTCCTGACCTGCATACAGATTTCTCAGGAGGCAGGCCAGGTGGTCTGGTATTCCCATCTCTTTAAGAATTCTCCACAGTTTGTTGTGATCCACACAGTCACAGGCTTTGGCATAGTCAAAGTATCTTAAAAAGTACAGCAGTGCAACACAAGCGCTACCAGGATGGGGCTGGGATTGAGTGAACAGGCAAGTAGAATTAGACAGGAGGAGGGAGAGGAGGCAGGAAAGGGTAGAGTTGATAGGAGATGGAGGGTAAGCTGCAATTTCATTCACACCTGATGTTAATGGCCCAGGTTCCAGTTCCTTGCTGGATTCAATTCTATCTACTCTTTTGAAAAAATGATCCAGTGATGTTTGGGTAATAACTCTTTTTTTTTTTTTTTTCCTTGTCATAGATGACACGGTAGCACTGGATTGCATTCTGAATGGCTACTGCAACCTTCATGTACTATATTCAGGTCCTTGTGCCTCAAAAGCTAATGGTGCCTCCTCAAATGGAGAAAATCCCCTTGCCACTTGCTGCATCGTGAATCTCTTCAGTTCTTCAGTTGCTTCTTCCTCTTGTCTCTCTTCAGCCTTTCTCTGGGCCTCCAATTCCATCAGGTCCTCATTGGTAAGCTCCTCATATTGCAGAACAAAGAGTTCAGTGGTGTCATCCTTTTGCAGATCTAGCTCTAGCTTCTCACTGAGGGTCATTAAGTAGCTCAAGACCTCTCTGGACTCCTCATCTGTCTTCAGATCCACAAAAATTGTGAACAAGCTGCAGGCAAATGTTCTTCCAAGCCCCATTCATGGCGATGGCCGTAACTTCATGCCAAAGAAATTTAATGTTTTTATGGACTTGCAGATGTTATAGATCTTCCAAAATTATCACAAGGTTGTTCCTGATTCACCACTCACTTTTACTGCCTGACAAAGAGTGTGACATTTCTTGAAAGTCGCTTTTACCCCTTGGTCCATAGGTTGGATGAGCGATGTAGCATTCAGTGGCAGATGCACTACTTTGATGCTGGGGTGAAAGTCGTCCATGAGTAGGGGGTGGCCTGAAGCACTGTTGAGCAGCAGAAAATGTCCTTCTCCAAGAACTGCTTTTCCAGCCCTGGGATAAAGTGATGGAAAAATAAAGCCCTGGAAAATGAACTGTGAAACCCAGGCTTTGTGGTTACTCTTCTACACAATAGGAAGAGAGCACTTGGCTATATTTTTAAGGGCTCTTGGGCTCTCTGAATGATAAACTAAGAGAGGCTTCCGCTTCCTATTGCTGGAAGGGTTGCCACCAAACAAAGAAGTTAGCCTACCCTTTGCTGCTTTGTAGCCTGGGATCAACTTTTCTTCCTTACTGATGTAACTTCAGTCTGGCATCCTCTTCCAGTATAAATTCCCAGTGCTTCTTAGTAGTTACAGATACATCACCATTGCTTTCCCACTTGCTTCTGGAACCTAGTTCCATCCACATTAAAAACTTGCTCAGGTAATATGTGCTTTCATCAATTATTTCTCAAAGCATTACAGAAAATTCCCAGGCAGCTACTGTAACTGCATTTGCTGTCTCACTACTTACTTTTATGTTGTGAAGGTTGGCTCTGGACTTGAAGCAATGAAATCAGCCATGGCTAGCATTAAAAGATATGCCCTCTGATTCTTTGCCATGTTTCTTCAAGTCTTCATAAAGGCTTTTACTTTTATCTTGAATCAGCATTAAGCTGAGTGGGACTTGACACTGAAGCTAATCCTACCTCCACACATTGAGAAGTTTCTCCATCTCCTCCATCACTTTTCCATGCTTCTTTGATAATATTGTTGCTATCACTGGCAGAGCAGACTTCACATGCTCCATGATCTTGTCCCTGTTTTTTAGAATCGTGCTGATGGTTGAATGATTCATGTTATAAGAATGAGCATCTACCATCTTTTTGCCTTGTTCCACTCTCTCAATTATTTTTACTTTTGTTTCCATCATTATTGCTTGGTGCTTCTTAGCAGCTCCAGGTATCACCATTGCTTTTATACTTGCTTCTGGACATCCTACACTTGAAATAAACATACTGTACTACTGTACTCTATACAGTATATACAGTAAAGTGCACAAAAACATAACAACTTGTAGAGGATGTCTGCATGTGACAATGTATGCCAGACACGTGAACTAACCTACATGACTGGACATGCAAATGTATGTTTGCAACTTTGAAAGCTCACAACTTAAAAGTTTGTATGTAGAAAACTTACTGTAGTAACCATTAACTCTTTCAGTTACACCTACTGAATTGATTAATGAGGATTTTTTTCCACTAGGTATCCCTTTTGTATTGCACTTAAATCTTTCTAGGTTCTCTTATTATATCTCTGCTGATTTCCTCTAGCTACTCCTTTTGCTAAGATTCTGTTCCATTGGTTTGATTTATCCTTCTCTCTCTACCTAACTATGGCTAGATCTAGATCTAGATCTCTCACCTGCATGTTCTTTTTCTCATTGGCTCATTGGGGTTGGGTCTGGTTGTAGTGGACAGGAAATGATCTCTTCCTCCACCGTTGGTGGTACAAAAGCAGATCCTGCTGAGGCTGCAGAGGGAAAGCAGCCAGCACCCCATCAACCTCACTGGAGAGATGACTTCATCCCCCAGTCAGCTCATCAGAGGAATGAGAACTACCCACAGGCTGATGTCATTCTTCCTTGGAGTGCTGAGACCTCACTGGGCCAACTCTTTACAGGATAAACCAGTTTGCAATCTCCACAGAACTCTGATGATCATCTCAGAACTCTTTTCAAACCTGTGTCTAGTTCTGACATAAAATTCCTATAGTCCTTCTCTTCCGCACAGCCTCTGGCCCCATCTGAACCGAGCACTCATTGACTTCGGCTTCCATTTAGTCCTAGTGATGCAGATAAATTAGAATTGGAAGTGCGATGAAATTAACCCACTTACAGGTTAATAAAACACGAAGACCTAAAAAAACACTCTCATATGTCTCTCCTCCTCCCTTCAACCTAGTTCCAACTAGAAAATCACGAGTACCTGCTGCACGGGCCTGCTGGGGGGAAAAGAAAAGGAGCGATCCAATTTCAGAAACACTTTCAATGATAATTTTTCTTCATTTCTGCAGTGCCTGCCCTGGTTCTATGGAGGCCCACAGCATGTGGGTCAATTCTTATGTTTGCCACTGTGTTCATTAAATACAGGAAACTGGGCTGAGAGGAGGATCCCAGGCGAGGAGACCCTACCCCTCCCTCCCTTCCGGCTCCCTCTTGGTCTTCATTTAATTCCACTACAGTGCTGAGAAAACTAAACATTACAAAACAATAATCTTTGTGTGAGCACTGTTAGAAAACGAAGAAAAATATCCCTGGCTCACACCCTAATAAAGCAGAGCTATTGAAAAGGCTGAGAATTGATGGCACATTCCCCTCTGTGAAGCCAAATGGCCATTCAGCTTCTGTTTCCTTTTCCAGCAATTGAAGTACGTGGTCGAAGCCTGGAGCGACGCGGAATCTCAGCCCAACTCACTTCAAATCAAGCACGGAGGTAAACTGCAGGATCCAAAGGCCTGGTGAGGATCAGTGGGTGGCGAGATAAAGTGGGGATAAGCCAGCGCCTGGCAGTGGTCCACCTAGACCCAGAGGCGGCTGTGATGGGAGGAAGATGCTCTGGACTAGAAGCTGCCTGGGCCTCCTCACCTGAAGGTGAGGCCAAAGTGCCAGCCTCACGGGGTTATTCAAAAGTAAATCCATGGCCGATTCATGTCAATGTATGACAAAACCCACTACAATATTGTAAAGTAATTAGCCTCCAACTAATAAAAATAAATGAAAAAAAAAAAAAAGTAAACTCAAGTGCTCCATAAAGAGCCACGCAAAAGTGAGGTGATGGAACACTTGTCATTAGCCTCCTCATCCCAAAGGCGTTTATGGGCTTGACTTTCCAGGTCCATGCTTCTGCCCCATTCAAGCCTGGCAAGTTTTAGAAGACACATTTCTTCACACGTCCATCTATTTTTATAGTCCCTATTAGCAACAGAGGCATCAGAGTGACTAAGTCTGTGTTACTATTAACAGTCTTTCAATGATTTATGACAGTGCAAACAGAAAGAACATCCTACGGGTGTAGTTAACTAGATACATTAACTGTGCAATAAAAGATATTACTTATAAGTAATAAAATTAACTCAATCCTGGCCTAAAAAGTTGGTTCAAATATTTAGGAAAGCATAGTTTTTGTTTTGATCTTCTTCTCTTTGTTTTTCTTAATAAGGGCCTAAAGTTGTTTAGCAGATTTTTCTAAGTGCTTGGCTTAAGATTTTTCTAGAGTGCTTGGCTACTGTAGAAAGTGTCAGCTTTGACTTATTGCTCTCCCACTAATAACAAGGGAAGAAGTCTTATCTCCAAAAGGCAAAAAGTAGCTGAGAAATTCTAGAATCATCACTAATCCCATAAACTGGCAACTTTGGGTAGCCGTTCAGAAATAGGCTTCCTTCCAGGGTCAGAGATCCTTGGGTTCTAACGATATTTCTCCATTTGGTCATGTGAACTAGTCACTCAGATACTTTCTTTAACCTCTTTTGGCTTCAGTTTCTGTGAATTTAAAACATAAGGATGTTCTATACCTTATCAATGAAGACTGTGCTATGCTATGCTTAGTCACTTCAGTCGTGTCCAACTCTTTGCAACCATATAGATTGTAGCCCATCAGGCTCCTCCATCCATGGGATTCTCCAGGCAAGAATACTGGAGTGGGTTGCCATGCCCTCCTGCAGGGGATCTTCCCAACCCAGGAATCAAACCCATGTCTTCTGCATTGTAAGCGGATTCTTCATCACTGAGCCACCAGGGAAGCCCTCAATGAAGACTACACTAAGTAAAATAATTCCTAAGAAGTCCCTACCCAGTGTCTGGTAATATCAAGCAGTCAGTAATTTAATACCTGTTTTTGTTAATAAAACACCATTTATTTCTGTACTAAAATGCTTGCATCTTCTTCAATGAAAATAAAATGCTGATATAACCAAAGCTGGGATTTTAAATCTAGAAGCTGTGACTGTGTGTGTGTGTGTGTGTGTGTGTGTGTGTGTGCATGTGTGTGTGTGCATGTGTGTGTGTTAGTTGCTCAGTCATATCCGACTCTTTGTGACCCCATGGACTATACCTAGCCAGGCTCCTCTGTCCACGGGATTCTCCAGCCAAGAACATTGGAGTGGGTTGCCATGCCTTGGATCTTCCCGGTCCAGAGATCAAACCCATGTCTCTTATGTCTCCTGTATTGGTAGGTGGGTTCTTTACCACTTGTGTCACCTGGGAAGCCCCCAGAAGCTGTGACTAGAATGGGTGATTTCCACAACTGGCTGCTCATCAGAATTTTCTGATGAACTTAAGAGTGCAAATGCTTCAGCCCAAATGAATCAGAACCTCCTGGAGGAGGGGTCATGGCAAGAAGTTGTATCTGCTGAAAAGCATCCCGGGTAATCTTGACCAGCAGTTATGTACAGAAACCACCAGCTTAGACAATCAGGGCCCAAGAAAAGTTAGTTCTAGGTATTGAAAGCAAAAGTTAAAAGAAGTTCATCTCAATTTAGTTCCAAATTGTATCTCTAAAGCTCTCTTTTAGGGGAAAAAAAAAAAACTATTTTAGAGAGTGTCTTGTATATGTATATAAATGTGATAAAATTCATAACTATGTAAAAGAACAATACTCACAGAAGAAACCCCCCCCCCATGGAAGCCAGCAAAGTTACACTTTGCCATAAATGAGCTTCATCAAACACAGACACATTGGACAGTGAAAAAATGAACTGAACCATCCTTTAGCTTTTGTTATAATTGGTTAAAATTCAGTTAAATGTCCTGAGGGTTGTTGTGCACTGACTCCTGACCATATGGCCCAGAAAAGCCTCCCTGAATTTGTATAATATTTCAAGAGATGGTGGTACATATGGGAGGTCCATGTGGATCCAAGCTTCCTTCCTAATTTTCTCTTAGGGCTGGTCCTTTCCTGCACATGTGCCCATTCAGCAGTCCGATGGCAAAAACCTGGGAACACGCTTGACTCTTCTCTTCCCCTCGCCTAGCTCACCCTGTGACTATAATATCCTGTCTATTTCACCTTCTAGTCATCTTTTCTATTGCCTTGCTCCACATGACAACCACTGGCCTAAGAAAACCCTTCATTCTCCCGTGCTAGCTGTTCCATTGCCCTTGGCAGACAAGGGTCTGTTCAGGGTCAGAACCTTGGTAAGGAAAGATGCAGGAGGCTGAGGGTCAAGGCACAGATGAGGCAGGTGGTAACAAAGGCTTTGGGGCCTGAACTGAGGTCCCACAAAAAGATCCATAAAGAGAATGCTGGACTTAGGGGTCTTATACTACTGGACAAGTCGTGAGAAGGGAGGGTCACCAACCCTAGGGCCATCCCCCAGAGTATCCCCAGAATAGAGACAGTGTACTATCAGTTAGAACAGCACAGCAGACAGGACCTAGATCAGAGCAGGCATGGAGGTGGACCTCATCACTTCTTGTCATCTCAGACAAATTACTTACTCTCTCTGGACCTCAGATTCTCTATTTGAAAGCTGGATGAACAATGCCCATTCTATGAGGCTACTCTGAGAAATAAAAATATTTCAGAGTGATTCTCATGCAGTAATCTCTCAATAAATTTTAGCTAGTGCTTTTATCTATAACTGTTTGTATATGCATGCCTGTGTATTAGAAACTGAAAAGGTATATGCAAAAGATAACTATTCTTCAGGGTTGTATAATCCTCAATTTTGAGTTTCAATATTTTATAAATTCCCCCACAGCTTAAAAGTCTCAGATTCTTCTTGTTTTTCTTGACACACTGTCAGAATCCAGTTCCATTTTGATGGCAGTAGGACCTGTGGGAAGGGGAAGCTTAGAGATGGGTGGAGGAATACATTAAACACGAATGATGTTTAAAGCCTTAATGCAAATAATCTTCAATGTCCTTGGCCAAAGGAAAGAGTGCACATTCAAATACAAAATGCCATCATGCTCACCTATACAATCTACCTAGAATTCGGACTCCCATCATGCAGTAGATAAGAAAAATAAAATCTAAAACAAACTATATTTGGTTAAATAAACTTAGCTGCTATAACAACCTCAAAAATCTCAGTGGCATAATACAATAATGGCCTGTTTCTTCTTTACATCATAATTTCATGAGATAGGGACCATAGAATCATGCAGGGACTCAGATTCCTTCCATCTTGTGAACTTGCCCTCTTTTAAATCCTCACAGTCTTCTCCAGTCCACTGGTAAACAGAGAGAGAGGGGGTATCCTAAGTGGTAGGTATGGACCATATCCCTTCCACTTACTTTCCTTTGACTTGAACTCAGTTTTGTCCACCCGCACCCCCGCCCCCACCCACCTAATAGCAACGGAGACGGGGCTACATAGTCCAACTGTGGCAGGACAAGAAGAGCGGACTCAAACATGGGTGAGTCTCATCAGTCTCTGAGATCTTCCTGGGGCAAACATGATATATAATCAGGGTGTTTACTCACTGTGCATTTCTTCCCCACAGACTTGCAAACTCATTTGTTGTGTTTTTTGTTTGCTTGTTTGTTTGTTTGTTTTAAGATCTTCTTCTTTACTGATATCAGGAGCCACTGGTTAATCAAGTCCTGGTGTCACTACAGGGAGCTCCTGGCCCTTCTTAAATGTTCTGAGTCCACCTTATTTGTCAGAAGTCATCCAGGCCACAAGGGAGACCAGGTCAGCACACTGTCTGATTTAGCAACCAAGAAAAATATTCCTAAGAAGGCATGGCTACCAGGCTGGGTCAGAGCCTAGTAGTTAGAAGTCTGAGTGGAGAGGAGGCAGAAGTCTGTCCAGGTTCTACCCCTCAGCCACAGAAAGGCCTTCACAGCTCCACCCAGAGATCCACGGCCCTCTGCCTGAGGGGACATCTCCTCAGCATGGCTGGCCAGCTCCCCTGCTTCTTAAAGAAAGAAAGAAAGTGAAGTTGCTCAGTCGTGTCCAACTCTTTGCAACTCCTGGATTGTAGCCTACCAGACTCCTCTGTCCATGGGATTTTCCAGGCAAGAACACTGGAGTGGGTTGCCATTTCCTTCTCCAGGAGATCTTCAAGACCCAGGGATCGAACTATCCTAAAACAGCACTGTCTCCTTCTTGGCTAATCACTAAGGCAAGATGATAGTGAAGCCCTTGAGGAGAACACCCACGTCGTAGACAATGTTGCTCTTGTTGTTTAGTCGATCAGTTGTGTCTGACTCTTTGGGACCCCATGGACTGTAGCCCATCAGGCTCCTCTGTCCATGGAATTTCTCAGGCAAGAATACTAGAGTGGGTTGCCATTTCCTTCTCCAGGGATCTCCCCAACCCAGAGATCAAAACTGGGTCTCCTGTGTTAGCAGGCAGATTCTTTACCAGTGAATCACCAGGGAAGCCCTGTTATAGACAGTACTGATTATTAAAATCTGGTTTTGTCCTCAGGTTCTGTGATAAGCAGCTTTACATGGGTTTTGTCATGTAATTCTTCTGACACAGGTTCTGCTGTTATTTCCACTCTCTTAGGAGGGAACTGAGGCTTGGCAGTTTAGTCACTTGAGCAAGGCCTCCCAGCTAACAGGACGAAGCCGGGATTCAGTCAGGCCCACCTCCAAACTGGAGAGGAGCCATTAGAAGGTGCCCTGGCAATCCTCTGCTGGGGCTTCTGGTTCTTCTGCGCTGAGCAGTGGGAAGGGCAGACCCTAAAAGTCTACATTCCTCAGGCAGGGAGCGTTCCCTCTACTTTTCCTTTTTCCTCAGCTCCTCATCAGGTGGTGGAGGTGGGGGACAGGGCCATTACCCTCGTAGGAAGTTAGACATGAGCAACTGGACAGTCTGGGTGAAAGGGGTGCCAAGCTGATCTCTAAACCCCATCCCACATACCCAGGAGAGCTCACAGAAATGCTACAAAATAACCACAGAGACTGTTCCAACTCCTGCACATCCACCCTAGGCACGCAGTGGATGCAAACTAACCACATGGGCTTCTCCGTGTAAAACTTAAGCAGCTAGGAGTCCACACAGAGAGAGAGAGAGAGAGAGAGAGAGAGAATCTGATTATAACAGACTGAATTATGGGACGACATAAACAACAAAGCCTGCTGTTTTATAACTTGGAATCATCAATCAATCGGCCTTGAGCATATGCCCATTTGCATTCCCTTTCATCGACTGGTGGTGAGTACAAGCCGTTTTGCACATAGCACAAACAAAAGGAGGAGGTGGGAAGTACAGAAAGGCAGAAGCCAAGAGGGAACAAGGAGGAGGATTGTTTTGGGGTCAGCCTGCTCCCTTGTCTTGGGAGTGTTTGTCTAAGAAAAGATCTATCTGCTTGAGTTGAACTAAGCTATAACTTGATTTGTTGTGATGAGACAAGAACCAAGGAAGATGAGCTGCCCTGACACCTCCAATTTCCCCCTTGTACATCCACACAATACTCTTCCCCCCTCACATTCTAGTGATTCTTCCCCTGACCCCTGTTCATACCGCTCCCACTTATCTAAGGGGCAGAATAAGCCCTGGTGACTGTTCTAGCAACACACAGCCGTCTCCCCATAGACAGCCTCTGTGGTGGGAATGGTTTACACCAGCGAATCACCAACTACTGGAGCGAGCACGAGGGGAAGGGACGTGGAGAACCTTATCTGACCCATTGCAACCCCCATGATAAAGGTGTCCTGATATTAAATTGAGAGGGGATAAGATGGCACACAACCAGCTATGTCTTCACAAGCCCCAGAGCAGGGAGTTCTGTTTTGGGCTACAAAGATCATCCCTGAGACCACCAGAGAGTGCAGAGGCTCCAGGGACCCTCTGTGGAGAAGGGGGATGGAAAGCAAGCCCCCCTCTCGGGCACAAGCAACGCATGCACATGCAACCTAGTTCAAGTTCCAGGGTCAGAAGCCTGACAAGTGTTTTGAGGTCAGGACAAAACAGACTGATTCTTCTGTTTTGTTAATGAGTGACTCCCAGAGGCGGGTCACGGTGTCCCCATCCACCCAGCCCGAGCGGAGCCAGTAAGAGCTTTGGCATGACCTTGTTAGGATCACAATTGAACATGCTCCGTCCACTTAGTACCTAATGCAGCGATCAGTGCAGACAGCTGCTTAGAAATTACTTTTAAATGAGCATTTTACAGATGACCTCTCTTCTCTCGCTGCAAGCCCAGATTGAAATAAAGGAGACAGTGATAATGGTAATGCGCAAAAACCTTGTTGCAGCGCCATTTGTTCCACTGAGGCTCCATCCTCGATCCTGCCAAAGGGATTTGATTATCAAAATATCTAAAAGACATATTACACGGTGGTTTCACACACACAAAAAAAGTTGAGAAACATCAACTTAAGCAAAAAGTAAATGCCTTGCTGTACTTCCATCCCTGCAGAATTAGAAGGCAGTGGGGAGGAGGCAAGCACAGAAGGACAAGGGCTGAAGGCGGAGAAGAGGAGGCAGGTCATGCTTTCTAACCTTCCCAGTGGCTTAACTTTGTATGAAAGATGAGCAATGGAGAATCCTATTTCCCCAATTCACTTGAGCAGCCTTCTGTAGCTACTTCAAGTCTCCAAAACATCCAGTCTTGATAGAGATATAGGGACGAGACACACATCCACACATCCCTTTATTCTGTCTATATGAATTATTGCTTTTAATGTGCCAGGCATTCTGCTGTAACAAAGGATACAAGAGTGAAAAACACCAGCATGAACTTGCCCTCATGGAGCTCCCAGTCCAGTAAGAGAGGCAGACAGCAGGGACAGCATCACCGGACAAGTAGGGGATTCTCTCACCACCGAGTCAGATGCCTCCTGTCTTCATCTCACATCTTCAGAGCCCAACTTCTACCCTGAGAGTCCCACAGATGTACCCTTATAGCTGCCTGGTGTATCTCTCACCTTCTGTGCCGGAGATTCTATGAAGCTGCCATATGAGGTGCCAACAGCGTCCACTGTCCACTCACACGATGCGATCTGGAAAAAGAGGAGAATTTACACCCCACGGGGCATTGACACTGGAGGCCATGAGCCTGTGCTTCCCTCCTTGGTCCCTTTAACGGACAGTTCTGAAGTAGAGTTTATAAGACTTATTACAGGTTAAGTTATGTCCTCAAATAGTATGTTGAAGGCTTAACCCTCAGTACCTGTGATGTGAACTTATTTGAAAATAGGATTTTTGGAGATGACCATTTGGGTGGGCCTTAATCTAATATGAATGATGTCCTTATGAAGTGAGGAAACTGGGACACAGATACACACATGGAGACCACCAGGTGAACACAAACACAGAGACTAGGGTGACGCTTTCAGCCTCCAGAACGGGGAGACAATACATTTCTCAGGTTTCAGTCAGTTCCATTCAGTTCAGTTGCTCAGTCATGTCCGACTCTTTGCGACCCCATGAATCGCAGCACGCCAGGCCTCCCTGTCCATCACCAACTCCCGGAGTTTACTCAAACTCATGTCCATTGAGTCGGTGATGCCATCCAGCCTTCTCATCCTCTGTCGTCCTCTTCTCCTCCTGCCCTCAATCCCTCCCAGCATCAGGGTGTTTCCCAATGAGTCAACACTTCCCATGAGGTGGCCAAAGTACTGGAGTTTCAGCTTCAGCATCAGTCCTTCCAATGAACACCCAGGACTGATCTGCGTTAGGATCGACTGGTTGGATCTCCTTGCAGTCCAAGGTACTCTCAAGAGTCTTCTCCAACACCACAGTTCAAAAGCATTAATTCTTCATCGCTCAGCTTCCTTCACAGTCCAACTCTTACATCCATACATGACCACTGGAAAAACCATAGCCTTGACCAGACGGACTTTTGTTGGCAAAGTAATGTCTCTGCTTTTTAAAATGCTATCTAAGTTGGTCATAAATTTCCTTCCAAGGAGTAAGCGTCTTTTAATTTCATGCCTGCAGTCACCATCTGCAGTGATTTTGGAACCCAAAAAATAAAGTCTGACACTGTTTCCACTGTTTCCTCATCTATTTCCCATGAAGTGATGGGACCAAATGCCATGATCTTAGTTTTCTGAATGTTGAGTTTTAAGCTAACTTTTTCACTCTCCTCTTTCACTTTCATCAAGAGACTTTTTAGTTCCTCTTCACTTTCTGCCATCAGGGTGGTGTTATCTGCATACCTGAGGTTATTGATATTTCTCCCAGCAATTTTGATTCCAGCTTGTGCTTCTTCCAGCCCAGCGTTTCTCATGATGTACTCTGCATATAAGTTAAATAAGCAGGGTGACAATATACAGCCTTGATTCTATATATTCTCAGGTTTAAGCCACTCATTTGTTGTGCTTTGTCATGGCGGCCCTCGGACACTAATACACAACCTCTGAGTGTCCCAATGAAATGACACCTTAGTTTCCCACAGTGGGACCAGCTTAATAACCACCCTTGCATTGGCTTCACCTCAATCCCTGTTTCAGCTTTCCCAAAACTTCTTCATAGCCCCGCAGAACCCAAAATTAAGTTCCCAAATAAAACCCCTGCACCAAGTCCTTGTCTCAGACTCTGCTTTCTAATGGGAATACACAGGACAAGACACTTGCCCTTGGAAGGGTCAGCCACCAGCCTAGGTCCCTGAATGGCTACATGGAAGGCAGTGACTTTGGGCTGTTACATGAGAGAGGAACAAACTGCCATATTATTTATCCAGGTGATGTGGGGGAGTTATTTATTTGTAGCAGATCAGCCCACCCTGGACCATACAATCAGTTCAGTCGCTCAGTCATGTCTGACTCTTTGTGACCCTGTGAACTGCAGAACACCAGACTTCCCTGTCCATCACCAACTCCCGGAGCTTGTTCAAACTCATGTCCTTCAAGTCGGTGATGCCATCCAGCCATCTCTGTTGCCCCCTTCTCCTCCTGCCCTCAATTTTTGTCAGGATCAGGATCTTTTCAAATGAGTCAGTCAGTTCTTCTCATCAGGTGGTCAAAGTTTTGGAGTTTCAGCTTCAGCATCAGTCCTTCCAATTAGTATTCAGGACTCATTTCCTTTAGGGTTGACTGGTTGGATCTCCTTGAAGTCCAAGGGACTCTCGAGAGTCTCCTCCAACACCACAGTTCAAAAAAACCAGTTCTTCGGTGCTCAGCTTTCTTTATGGTCCAACTCTCACATCCATACGTGACTCCTGGAAAAACCATAGCTTTGACTAGATGGACCTTTGTCAGCATACAGTAGTCCACCCTTATCCACAGGGGATGTTCCAAGACCCCTGTGGATGACTGAAATCACTACACGCAATATGTGTTTTTCCCATACATACATATCTATGATAAGGTGTAATTTATAAATTAGGCACAGTAAGAGGCTAACAACAACTAAAAATAAAACAGAACAATTATAACAATATAATGTAATAAAAGCTACATGAACACGATCTTTCTCTCAAAATATCTTCTTGTGCAAATTTCACGCCCTTTCCACCTTAACTAAGTACTTATTACACACTGTGGCTGTAACTTCTGTTTATTTATGGCCGCCCTGGGTCTTCCTTGCTGTGCAGTCTTTCGCTCATTGTGGTGAGGGGGGCTACTCTTCATTGTGGCGCACAGGCTTCTCACTGCAGTGGCTTCTCTTGCCGTGGAGCACGGGCTCCCGGCGCATTGGCTTCAGTAGTTGCAATGTGCGGGCTCAGTAGTTGTGGCACATGGGCTTAGTTGCCCCATGGCATGTGGAATCCTCCTGGACCAGAGCTCAAACCTGAGTCCCCTGCATTGGCAGGCAGATTCTCAGTGACCGGGCCACTAGGGAACTCCCTATGGCTGTCACGTTTGTCATTTGAGGTGCAACAGCAACCCTAGCACCAATTTCCTTTTCCTTCTTCACAATTTCATGGATGGAAAGGTTTGTTATCGCCATAGATCTTAACAACCCCAGCATAAGAATTTTTCTTTTCTTATTAAGTAGAGAACTTTCACCTTTTCACTTAAAGGAGACACTCTACAGCTGCTTTTTGGCATATCCAAATTGCCAGCTTCACTCTTCTCGAGCTTTGGGGCCATTATGAATACGATAAGGGTGACTTGAACACAAGCACTGCAATACTGTGACAGTTGACCTGACAACCAAATCGGCTACTAAGCAACAAACGAAAGGGACACGCTGGACAAAGGGAGGATTCACATCTCCAGCGGATGAAGCAGATGGCTGGCATTTCGTCATGCTGCTCAGAATGACAAGTAATTTAAAATACAAAATGGTTTACTTCTGTAGTTTTCCATTAGGGCACAGTTGACAACTGGTAACTAAAACCACAGAATTGCATATGGGAGGAAGGCCGGCCAGAGGTGGGGTCAGGGTGGGGAGACTGCTGACAGGGTGAGCCGCCCGAGGCCCCAGCAGTGCTTCAGGCACAGACACATCCCCTCTAGCCCATGGACGTCCTTACATTCAGGGTGGAGCGTTTAGGAGAAAAGATGATGTGCTGGGCAAGATTTCTCCAGTATTTCTGTGTTCTCTCCCACGTGTGCTGAGGGCAGTCATTCCTCACTGCCACTCCTTGGATGGAGAACAGGGGAACTGCTCTTCTTTTAGGGCCCATTTTTTGGCTTCCTGGAAAATCTCTCTCTTCTCACTGTTTTACCCAAGCCCCCTTGTTCATTCCTCCCAGAACAGAGGCTAAAAGGTCAGTTTGGAATATTTGCATAACTGCTTCAGTTATTTTCCTAAGCGAAATTTTCTAGCATATTCCAGCCTAACTAAGAGAGTTCTTGCAGAATAAATAAGAGAAAACTCCACAGTCATACCTTGGAGATATTGCAGGTTCAGTTTCAGGTCACTATAACAAAGAGTATATGTATTTTTTTAAAAAGTAATTCACACAATGTTTTTGGTTTTCCATTGAATATAAAGGTTCTGTTTACAGTATACTGTTGCCTATTAGCCACCCTGGTGGCTCAAATGATAAAGAATCTGCCTGCAATGCAGAAGACCTGTGTTCAATCCCTGGGGCGAGAAGATCCCCTGGAGGAGGACATGGCAACCCACTCCAGTATTCTTGCCTGGAGAATCCCCATGGACAGAGGAGCCCAGCAGACTCCTCTGTTGCCTATTAAGTGTGCAATAGCATTAGGTCTAAAAAACAGTGTACATAATAAATTTTATAATATTATGTTGTCAAAAATGCTATCATCTAAGCCTTCAGTCACTTGTAATCTTTTTGTAAGAGTAATAAAGAAGATTATTGATCCCAGATAATCATAACAAGTATAGCAATAATGGAAAAGTTTGAGTTATTGTGAGAATTACCAAAGTGTGACACAGAGACATGAAGTGAGTAAATGGTATTGGAAAAATTGCACCAGTAGACATGCTCATTGCAGGGTTGCCACAAACCTTCAATTTATAAACACAGTATCTGCAAATTGCAATAAAGCAAAGCACAGTAAAACAAGGTGTGCCTGGATACACTAAAAGTTGCTACTGTATGCTAATTATTATATTACCATAACTTTAATGTCTGAACCTTGACACCTGGACTAGACTGTAAAGTCTTTGATGTCACCAAACAATTTCATTATGAGGTCGTTCCAATAGTCCATAGCTGGGAAAACCTTGCTTTGTATGGAGGAGGAATTGAATAAATATTTAAGGACTTACTCTTCTCATGTTTACATCTACTATTCTCTAATCCTCTTCTTTTCCAAGTATAGTCCTGAGTATGACTGTAAAGGAGCAAAATTCAGTAGTTTTCTAAAATGAGTTTTTAACCATAGGTACTGTTTTCTATGCTGCACTTTGAGATGATCTTGGGAGTGAGAGAACTGGGCAAGTCCTTCTGCTCTGGCCTTGCCTCTGACCATGGATACATGTGGAGTTTGCTTTTACCTCCCCAACCCACCCTGCACACACATTAAAATCAGGCAGCATTTGTCCACCTGGCACTCAGGGACTTGGGAATGGAGCTGGAAGGAAACAATCTCTTTCCACAAAGCTTCTCATCTGCAGAATAGCTGTGATAACCTCTTATTTTTAGCATGGAATAATCATAACCTAGACAGTAAATTGAAAAGCAGAGACATTACTTTGCCAACAAAGGTGCATCTAGTCAAGCCTATGGTTTTGCCAGTGGTCATATATGGATGTGAGAGTTGGACTGTGAAGAAAGCTGAGCACCAAAAAATTGATGCTTTTGAATGGTGGTGTTGGAGAAGACTCTTGAGAGTCCCTTGAACTGCAAGGAGATCCAACCAGTCTATTCTTAAAGGAGATCAGTCCTGGGTGTTCATTGGAAGGACTGATGCTGAAGCTGAAACCCCAGTACTTTGGCCTCCTCATGTGAAGAGTTGACTCATTGGAAAAGACCCTGAGGCTGGGAGGGGTTGAGGGCAGGAGGAGAAGTAGGCGACAGAGGATGAGTTGGCTGGATGGCATCACTGACTCAATGGACATGAGTTTGAGTAAACTCCGGGAGTTGGTGATGGACAGGGAGGCCTGGAGTGCTGCGATTCATGCATGGGGTCGCAAAGTGTCGGACACGACGGAGCAGCTGAACTGAACTGAATTGAATCACATCAGGTGCTAGGTGGAGATGATGGGAGTGGGGCTGGATTAGACCAAAAGTTGTATAGGCATACTCTCTGCTTCTTTGCTATAGTCACCCTGCCATACATGTTTGCTCCTCATTGCACTTAAAAATCACAAAATGCACGAGAGAAGCTAGCAGACTACTAAACACTACAAACAATTTAACTCTGTGAACAATTATTTGTTTGGGATTGGTCTGCACCTGCAAATATTTGGGCAAGGTTTGAATAACAGCATGAAGGGCTGAGAGAGAGCTTAAGGTAAGCAAGTCATACATTTCACGGCTAGTGCATGGTGAGGCTGTCAGCACTATTTAGAGATTAGCCTCCAGGGGAAATGGGTTTGCCCTAGTTTTCTGCGTCCTAGAAAGCTCCAAGTTTCCCCAGTGACACCAAAAAAGCAAATTAGGCAGAGAAAGTAGCGACTCAGTGGCTGGTAAAACACTATGCCTAGGAAACTAGACCAGAGTCTAATTTACTGTAACTCAACCACAACAAACCACTCATAGTCACAACCTGTGAGCATCTCGTGTTGCTGGGTTTTCTCCATTGTATGTGAATTGCATAGGTGAACTGGTCAGGGGCATCGCCTTTGGATCCAAAAGTCAGAGGTGTCTTCCAGTTGATCTCACATGTGTCTCAGTTTTAATCACTTTGGGGAAATATCACACACCTTCTGCTCTGAAGCTCTTGCCAATAAAAATAGTTACCCCCAGAAGAAAATAATAGAATATATCAGTTAGGGTACTAACATGTATTCAATGAGATAACTCTCAGTTCATCAGATGCTGTAACACTGATCCAATGCCATGATGTGAGCACCTGGTCAGTTTATTTCCCTGAAAAAGAGATCAGTATGCCAACTTTTATGGCACTAATCATTAAATGAATCTTACCAGTTCTGTAAAAATCTTTGTACATTTAGTAATAGGGTTTTCTCTTTCAAAATTGTTACTGCGAGACTTATATCTCTGAAGACTTGACATTTCAACACTCTGGCCCACCTGTGGGGTGCAGGGACCAAGGACACTGAATAGGAAGCAATCCCAGTGTCAGGTGGCAGGCAAAGACCTTTATTCTTCCAGAAGTACGATGATCACAGACAATGATCTAATAGCTCTGGGGAGCTGGAGGCAGAATGAGTGAACACTGTTGAGCCTGGGATCAGAGAGAAAACATGTGGTTTCTTGTCTTCACTTCTTCTTTTCTCAATACTCTGGTCCCTGGGGTCTCCCAGGCTAAGGCCATAACGCTCCCTCTGAGTTATTAGTTGGGTCACGGACACGCACCTCAAGAAGGTGGGAGGGACAGAGAGGAACAGAGCTCCTGCCTGAGAGCCAGGGGCCCTGCTAGGACGGGCATAAATGTCATCAAGCCAGTGTCCTTCCAAAACACACTTGTTTAAAGGAAAAATGAACAGGTGAACTGAAGTCTGAGCCCTTTAAAACAACAACAACAACACTAGATCATGCAGTACTGAATCAGCCCTATGGAAACAGCTTGCAAAACTGCTAAGAGTTTTATCAGAGACTTTCATCACTGGGAACTAACATTCCTCAAATCAGGAGTCACCCATTCCAGAGACAACGGCTGACTCCAGTGACATCAGCAGGCTCTTGGCATCTGCGCTTGTAATAAGAGGCAACTCAAAGAAAGCTTGTGCAATCAAGCTTAGAAACTCAAGAGTATCTTTCTGGTGCCTGCCAGTGATCATTCTTCCCCAAAGGGCTGGTTTTGCCAGCAGAGAAGCACACTGGAGTCATCCTGGTGTATGTTTGTCATGAACACCTTCTAGGAGGCAGGATGTGGGGCTCCAGCACAGGAGATCAGGCCTCTCCTTTTCTGGGATCAATTCAGGGTATTAGCAGTGAATTCCATAGTAGTGATGTTATACGTGGAGTTACATTATGACCCGGCAGTTCTACTCCTAGGTATATTCTCAAGAGAAATGAGATTTTCTATGAGAAAATGAGATATGCTACATCAAAACTTGTAGACAGCTATTCATAGCAATGGTATTCGTAATAGCCAAGAGTGGAAACAGCTGAAATGTACATCAACCAATGGCATATTCATACGACAAAATATTATTTGGTGCAACATGGATGAACCTTGAAAACATTGTGTTAAATGAAAGAAGCCAGGCACAAATGTCACATTTTATACAATTCCATCTACATGAAATGTGAAGAAATGGCAAATTTGTAGAGGGAGAAAGTAGATTAGTAGTTGGCTAGACCTGAGGGATCAGAGGGGAAATGGAGAGTAACTATTTATGGGTATGAGGTTTCTTTGGGGGAAGATGAAAATGTTCAAAAACTGATTGTGATGATAGTTATACGACACTGAACATACTAAAAAAAAATCATTGAATTGCAGCTTTTAAATTGTGAGTTGTATGTGAATTTTATGTCTATAAACTTGTTTTTAAAAAAAGTTCTGAGCCATGGACAAAGGGTGTGTTTTATTTCAGTCCTGAGAATGTATTTCCACTGCTAATGGTTTAAAGGAGAGCTTTACGAAAATCTTGGTCTCATTTTCTGACCAAGTTTCCACAACTGCCAGGTGAGGATGGTAGAGCAGAGATTATGCTTGTTTACGGAGGGCTGGTTTCAACCTGTTAGGTGGCTTGCTTAGGGTCACACAGCCAACTTGGAAGGAGGAGGGCTGATGTGCTGGCTCATAGGATGAGCCCAGAGAAGTAAGCAAAATTAGAGCTTACAAGCCAAATATTAGGGACACCTTACTTATTTATGCATTTCAGTAAATACTTTTCTGGACATCTGTGGTGAGCAAGACACTGTGATGGGCCCTGGGGCTCAGTGGAGAAAAACGCTCCATCATCATGGAGTTTCAGGTTGGGTAGCACAAACATTAGACAGATAATCTTATGAATGATTAATTAAAATGTTGAAAAGGGTTCCCAGGGAGAAATAAAAAGTGCCAAGAAAGCATATAATAGGACCTGGCCTGCTCTGGGTTAAAGACAGATTAGGGAGGGAAAATCCAGTATTTTGCCAGATTCTACCTCACTAGTCCCAAGCATGTCTTTGCCTTGTGAAGTCAAACACAATAATTAGTTTCTGCCTTTTTTCAGTTAGCATATGATATTTACTCTTCTACTCTCAGGTTTTATCACAAGAAGAACCATCTGCAAACACTTCCACCCTCTCAAGAAGTCCTTCAGAGAGGGGTTTATCTGCTCAGTGAAAAGGGAAGGAGGCTGACACCCACTGGGTCTGTACACCAGGGGCAGGTCCACGCCCATAAAGTCTTGGGCTTATTGTTCCCCTCTCGCTTCTGAACCCCCAGCTCAGGTTCGCTGGGGTCTCATTTTGTGCATCACAACAAGAGAGTGCTTGCTTGTTCTGCCAACCTGTCCTCTGCTGTGAGCATCCAGCATCTCCATCTGGGACTGGGTGAGTGTTCTGAGGATCTCTTGCTGAGAACCAAAGTTTAGTGACTGAAAACAACAGCCATTCTATCATACATCACAGTTTTATAGATTAGGGATTTGACTGGGCAATTCTGTTTCATGTGACAATGACCGCGGTTACTCTGTCATAGTCAACTACTGGCTGGGCTGGGTTGGAGATCTCCAGACAGCTTCACTCAGGTGCCTGGCACCATCACAGGGGTGGTTGGATGGCTGGGTTCAGCTCCTCTTCCTCTCCATGGAGTCTCAGAACCTCACTTGTGTGGTCCCTCCAGCAGTGGACATCTTACATGCCATTCAGGGCTCTAAGAGTGAGTGTTCCAGAAGACCAGGAGAAGAAAGAGGGGGAACTGGCATAATGTCACTTCCACTCATATTCTGTTCATCAAAGATCCTGCCAGATTCAAGAATAAAGGCTGTAGATGCTACATGTGATGGGAGAAGGGGCAAAGGGTTTGCAGCCGTCTTCACCACAGTGGGGAGATCTGTCTGATTCAAAGGCAGGGGAAAGGGTAAAAGACCCATTTTGACCTCAAAGTGACCTACAGTGAAGGAGTCTGGCAGGCTGCAGTCCATGAGATTACAAAGAGTCAGACATGACTTAGAGACTGAATAACATCTACAGTTTACTGGGAAGCCTTTCCTTTGGGGAATAAAGGTGAGGTATGGCCCCCCATTCAGCTCAGTTCATTGTGTTTATATTCCATAAGCCAGAACCCATGGGAGTGGAAGGAATGACTGCCTCCCCACATCTAGAGAAGCCTGGACCTTGAGAAGTCAAGAGTACTAAGCAACCCAGGCAGGCTAATGTGGTAAGAATCCCACAGAGCACTTCAATTTCTTCTCTAGTTTTCCCACTGCCAGCATGAGACCCAGGGTTGGTGTGCTCAGTGGTTGCTATCCGATGACCAGTACACTGGGCCAGGTCTGGGAACAAAAGACTCCAAGTGATGCACTGGGGACTCTTTCCAGGCCCTTGCATTTGAAACAGGGCTTGCAGGACCTGGAGGTGTGATTCCTGGGATCCAACAGGTGCAGCCTCTCAGCATCGCTTGGCACTTGCAGCATGTTTTGTGCAGCAAACAACCTCACAACAGGCCTAGTGTGTAGGCGCTTGGGACACCACACTATCTGAATCACAGATGTGTTTAATCAGCCTTGGGCCCTGTACATTTGTGCATGGAGTCCCTGTCACCCTCATCACCAAAGCAGTGTTCACAGCAATATGGATGTTGAACTTTCACTATCCAGTGAATAGAGGCAGGGGCATACTTGGTTAGAGCAGGGAGAGACAAGTGTTGAAGGTCTAGGGTGTCTTTTTCCCCATCCCAAACCCAAGTGAATAATGTCATTGCTGACAATAGGGTAACAGAACCATTGCTCTAAATGCTAATGTACAACTCACTTCATCTTCAAAGCAACTCTTAAGACAGGAACTAATATTAACTACATCTTACAGGCAAGAAATCTGAGGTATGTGGCAACTAAGTAATTTGTCTAAGGTCACCCAGTAAATAAGTGGTGGTGTTGGGGGTGGGGGATGGGGGGCGGGACTTGAAATTCGGAGTCCATGACTTTGATGTGTGTTGATGGTCTGGTTAACCTCAGCAATATGGCTGGATTCTGGTAGGTGGAGAGGACATTGGTTCTGATTTCTCAGACTCCCTGAAGGTTTCTTAGGGTTGCTCTAACAGATTACCACAAACTTGGAAGGCTAAAATAATAGAAATGTATTCCCTCACTGTTCTGGAGGCTGGAAGTCCAAAATCAAGGTGTAGGCAGGCAGAGCCATTCTCCTTGTGAAGGCTCCTGGTGAGGATCTCTCCTGGTCTCTTGTGGCTGCTGGTGGTCGCCAGCAACCCGTAGCATTCGTAGGCTGTGGATGCCTCATTCCCATCTCGGTCTCTACCTTCATAAGGTCTTCTCCCTGTGTGTCCATGTCGATCTCTGTTTCTTTTCTTTTTCTTACAAGAACACCAGTCATATCGCATTTAGGGTCCACTTTACTCCAGACTGACCTCATTTTAACTGATTATATCTGTAAGACCTTATTTCCAAATAAGGTCATACTCTGAAGTTTGGGTAGAACATGAATTTTAAAGAGGACACAGTATATTTGGGGACAAAAACAAGGTCATTTCACTGCCAAGAGGCAAAGAAAATCTCAACTTGGACACACCAACTCAACCTTCTTTCAAGTTAAAATGGATGCCTTTCATCCACCCAGGTTAGCTCTGCTGCCTCCAAGCACTTTTAGAATTTGTATTTTCACCCAGGGCAACAGCTCTAGCATTTCATTGGCTCATACACGAGTTCTGCTTGTTAAGGAGACTCTTCATTTCCTGATGGTGGGCAGATTCCCACGTTTTTAGCCTCTTATGATATCTTACACATCCAGTCTGCACACAGCTTTCAGAGTGGACTTTCTAAAGCACAGTCTGAATGGGTTATTTTCCAAATGATAAAATCTTTCCCAAGCCCTCATCCCCTCCCAGGAGCTTAGCATGGCATTCAGTCTCCTTCACAATGTGGAATAGCCCTCTGCTTACAAGTGTATGGGTTCTGGAGTCAGAATACCTTGGCTCAGACCTTGACTCTGCTATTTATAGGCTGAGATAATGGAGTGAAGCACTTAAGCAGTATCTGGCACACAAGAAGTGTCTGCCAAGCGTCAGCTATTAGTATTATTATCGCTGCTTTCCAGCCTTGGTTCCTGATCCACTCTAATTTCTCACCATTGCCCAAATACTCTGAGATTTTTCAAACTCAAGTTATCCCTTTCCTGGAATACTATTTTCCCTCATTTTTTGAGTGGAAAATTTCCATTTTTCTTTAAAGTCCACCCAGCTCAAATTCAGCCATTCAGTGACACTTTCTCTCACATCAGTTCAGTTCAGTTCCATTGCTCAGTCATGTCCAACTCTTTGTGACCCCATGGACTGCAGCATGCCAGGCTTCCCTGTCCATCACCAACTCCCAGAGCTTGCTCAAACTCATGTCCATTGAGTCAGAGATGCCATCCAACCATTTCATCTTTTGTCACCCCCTTCTCCTGCCTTTATTCTTTTCCAGCATCAGGGTCTTTTCAAATGAGTCAGTTCTTCAGAGCAGGTGGCCAAAGTGTTGTAGCTTCAGCTTCAGCATCAGTCCTTCGAATGAATATTCAGGACTGATTTCCTTTAGGATGGGCTGGTTGGATCTCTTTGCAGTCCAAGGGACTCTCAAGAGTCTTCTCCAACACCAGAGTTCAAAAGCATCAATTCTTCGGTGTTCAGCTTTCTTTATAGTCCAACTCTCACATCCATACGTGACTACTGAAAAAACCACAGCTTTGACTAGATGAACATTTGTCAGCAAAGGAATGCCTAGTTTTTAATATGCTATCTAGGTTTGTCATAGCTTTTCTTTCAAAAAGCAAGCGTCTTTTAATTACAAGGCTGCAGTCACCATCTGCAGTGATTTTGGAGCCCAAGAAAATAAAGTCTGTCACTGTTTCCATTGTGTCTCCGTCTATTTGCCATGAAGTGATGGGACTGGATGCCATGATCTTAGGTTTTTAAATGTTGAATTTTAAGCCAGTTTTTTCACTTTTCTCTTTCACCTTCATCAAGAGGCTCTTTAGTTCCTCTTCGCTTTCTGCTATAAAGGTGGTGTCATCTGCATATCTGAGGTTATTGATATTTCTCCAAGCAATCTTGATTCTAGCTTGGGCTTCACATGATGTAGTCTGCATATAAATTAAATAAGCAGGGTGACAATATACTGCCTTGATGTACTCCTTTCCCAATCTGGAACCAGTTTGTTGTTCCATGTTCAGTTCTGAACTATTGCTTCTTGACCTGCATACAGGTTTCTCAGGAAGCAGGTAAGGAGGTCTAGTATTCCCATCTTTTGAAGAATTTTCCACAGTCTGTTGTGATCCACACAGTCAAAGGCTTTAGAGTAGTCAATCCACGAGTTAACTCCCACCTGATTCTAAATCTCTTCATTCGAAAGGCTTCTATCATCCCAAAAAACCAAAATTCTCTGTGAATTACCCATTTAAAATAAAGTCTAACAAGATTTAGACTCTGTCCTCAGGGTTCACTAATGTTGAGTGAGGAAGGCATTATTACATAAGTAGGTTTCATGTTTTAAAGGAGTTTTGAAAGTATGAGGGGGTGTGAAAATATACAGCGCAGGGGTGTTGACTGGTTTGGGGAGACAGGTAGTCCTGTTGAGGAAGTGATGCTCTCTCACATGGCCCAGGAAAATTCTGTTTTTTTCTGTGTATTCACAGACCTTGAGCTTTCAATCCCCTCTCTCTTACTACCTTCCTCCCACCCACAAAAGTGTCCAGCACAGTGCCTGGCACATTGGTAAGTTGTCAAAACTATTTGCTAAGCTGATGTACAAAATACAAGATAGTGGACACTGTTTTTCATTCTTTCCCCTCTTCTCTCCCACTCCTACATAGACTCACCATTGTCCTTCAGCCCGTTTCCCTACCTACAATCCTTCCAGGCTCATTTATAAATAGGGAATGACAGCTGCATACAAATATATCCCAGAGGCCAGGAATGCTCTGAAGACAAGGTCAGACACATTTACGTTTGTCACCTTCTGAAATATCTAATTCTTACCTATTTTGGCTTCTTCAATACCTAAAACTCTGGTTTCTCCCTCAAGGTCAGTGACTGTTTTACTCACCTTTTAACATTCTTCATGGAAATCCTCTCTCCTTAGCTGCCTTCTCTTCCTAAGTTAACTCCCACCTGACTCTAAATCTCTCCATTTGAAAGGATTCTATCTTCCCAAAGAATCCAAATCCTTGTGATTCACCCATTTAACACAGAGTCTAACAGGACAGATAGATTTAGACCCTGTCCTCAGGGTTCACTACTGTTGAGTGAGGAAGGCATTATTACATAAGTAGGTTTCATGTTTTATAGGAGTTCTGAAAGTGTGTGGAGGGCGGGGGCTGAAAATATACTGTGCAGGGGTGTTGACTGGTTTGGGGAAACAGGTAGTCCTGTCGAGGAAGTGATACTTATTCAAAGATTGAAGGATGAGGAGGAGCTGTCCAGGAAGAGAGCAAGATGAGTGCTCTAAGCAGGGAAAATAGCACATGTAAAGGCCCTGAGGTGGGAGAGAAAGCTTCTTTATACTCAAGAATGATATAACCAGTGTGGCAAGATCAGCAAGGCCCCACGGCTACTGGAGTAGGCAGTGGCCAGACGGTAGAGGATGTTGCAAATCAAGGCAAAGGCTTTAAACCTTATCTTAAGAACACTAGAAAGCCTCTGAGAGGCTGTAAGGCGGAAATGAAGTGCTTGTTTTACTTGGTTTTAGAAGATTTCTCTGGCTGTGGATAATGGATTGGGGGTGGTGAGAAGGTGAGTTATGAGGCTGCTGCTGAAGCCCAGGCAAGAGGCCATGGAGGCCGCTTTGTAACAAAGTCATAGTACCTTGAACTCCAATGCCCTTCCCTGAGCAGGGGAGAAAGGAGTGAGGCTGACACATGAGGAATTACGCAAAAAGTGCTTAGCACACCTCACACCTTCCGATGTGCTGTTGAGATCAGCATCTAACATTTCAACAGGAAACACTGGTTGAAAGGTACCAGAGGTGGTTATGCTTCCATTTCCTCCACTTGCTCTCTCTGCTCTCCCGCCTCTCATCCCTGCTCACTGACTACTCTCAGCTCACAGACCCCTAGTGGAGATTAACAGTGACCCCCCAAATCCTCTCCGCCCACTTTTCACAGGAGCAGAATCGAGGCTAGCCACTGGCATTCCGACCACAGCACATTTGCAGTTAGGTCAGGTCATGGATGAAACTCTCACCAGGGGGACACAGTGTGACGGGCACTTCTGGTGCTTAGCGCCTCCAGCACTCACCATGAAGGACAAAGCCCTGGAGAAGCAGAGCCTTGGGACGGAAGGAGCCCAGCCCTGCAGGAAATGGACAGCACCGCCTGTCGTCCAGGAGTGCTTACCCTGGACACGAAAGACAAATAAATCCCCTTGTTCTTTGCACCCCTTAACGTGGAGTTTTCCTGTAATAGCATCTTAGTTTCTGCTCACACACTGACCTCCCTCCTCCCTAGCTCTTCTAGCCCAGAACGTCCCTTTTATGCAATTACTCTTCTAAATATACACCACGAAGTGACACAAAGTTTCTTGCTCTTTACAGACAGTCATAAGCAGTTTGGTTTTCTTTTCTTTCCTTTTAAAGAAAAAAATTATAAATGCTGGTGAAAATCATTAAATGCAAATAGGTAAGAAGAAGGAAAGAAAAATGATTCATAATTCTGTTCAAACATAGAATTACTTACCAGTTAATTCTGTATTATCATATCTATGACCCTTTTAAGGTAACGATTTTATGAATATATTTTTATATCATGAAATTATTTTTACAGTGAAATTTGTTAACAGAGGCATAGTATTCTGTTGAATCTGCCATAATTTACTCTTTCACTCACTCCAGGTGTTAGAAATGTATGCCGTTTTCAGGTTTTCCCTATTATAAGTAAGGCTGGAATGAAGACCCTTCCATATACTTTATTTCTTTGGCATAAATTGCTGAAGTGGAATTGCTGGAAAAAGAAACACAAAATGCACAAGTTTTGATATACATTGCCAAAATGTCATCAAGAAATAGTGGGAAAAAAAATTAAATCAGGTTTGTCTTCTAATTATTGCTATCCTGTTCTGTGTTGTTTATGTGGAAAAATAATCATCTCCACACGCCCCTCACTGCACTGGATGCCACACCACCTCCTCAGGCGGGTACTGAGCCCCCTTCCTCTGGCACCCATGCAGCAATCCCACTGGAGCAGGTGGCTGTCTCTGGTAGAGAATAAAGACGGGGAAGGCAGGAAAAACCCATAATTTGCTATTTTTTTAAGAGGCAGCTTCTTAAGACTCTTTGAGCAGGACTAATTTCCATTTTCTGAGAACTCAATAACCCTCTCCAACATAGAGTTACAAAAAAAAAAAAAAAAATCAAACCATAATACACAAGGGGTTTCTTCTCAGACCTCTGCAAAGACTGGCAGAACAGAGCATGGTCTTCGCAGTTTAACCACCCAGCAAACCCATGCACTGGCCTCACAGGACACAGAGAGATGACTGTGTCTGTCCAAATTAACACCTGTTCCCTTGCTGAAAGTGTTGGTTTTTCTCTAAAGTTGTTCACAGAGTCACAAAATTGCATTAAAAAACTATTCAATGCCCCATAGTGCTAATGGGTCTCAGTGGTAAAGAATCCGCCTGCCAGTGGAGGAGACACAGGAGACACAGGTTCAGTCCCTGGCTTGGGAAGATCCCCTGGAGAAGGGAATCGCTAACCACTCCAGTATTCTTGCCAGGAGAATTTTATGCACAGAGGAACCTGGTGGGCTGCAGTTCATGGGGTCACAAAGAGTAGGATACGACTGAGGGAGCACAAGCATACACATCTCATTTAAGACATGATAGTGAAGATTTTCTGTTTGTATTTCTTCTTTACACAATCTAAGCTGCAATCATTCTGAAGCCTAGAGATGACAGTCTTTAATACTAAACCAAACAATTCCTAACCCTTTCAATGCTGGACCATTGATTCCTAATATTTCCTTCCTCGGCCTCCTCAGCAAGGTTGATGACTGTGGTTTGGCAGGCGCTCAGACAAACAGCCACAACACTGACAGTAAAGAACGTGCTCCTTTCACTTGGCCTCATTTAATCACCAGTAAAACTGACTTGTGTGCCCACTTGTGTACCACAAGCACAAGCAGCGTGGCGAACCTCTAGCCAGAGAGTCATTTCCAGCAGATCTTCAGAGCTGCCCCAATAATGTAGAGTGTCCGCTTTAATCAGCTGAAGACACAGTCTATTGAAGAGATGGCTTCCCAGATAAGACCTACAGATTTTTTGGATGCCTCAGAAGAACACAATTGTGATACCGGAGGCAGTGATTTATATAATTTTAGATTAAAACGAAAAAAAATAAAAGGGAAAATTTGATTCTTTTTCAGGTAGGACTTTAGACAAGATGCGACACTGAAGGAAAGAAAAGCACAGCGGCTCCTCCCGTGCCTGCGGCTGTGCCGTTGGGCCCCCTCCGGGTCCCACTGCTCAGGGGTCTCGTGACTTACCCCACTCAGTTCCAAGGCACAGTTCCAGGCTCCCTCATTCAAACTCCCTCCAAGAGACTCTTGCTGACCAGCTGTTTATCTTCTCTCTCGTACCCTAGTCAGAGTTTACTGGTGTTAGGCTGGGCCTCGCCCCTGGTCTGGTCAGCCGGGCTCAGGAGTGTGACCGGGCGGAGGTCCCTGCAAGGCCAAACTTTCCACATGGTGGGAGGGGGGCGGGTCTCTTTACTCAGGAGGTTCGATGAAGATGGGGCTAGAGGAACCGGAAAGACCTTCCTCTTTGGCTACGCATTCTAATAGAGAAGAGAGGAACGGAAACTTGAGCAACCCAGACAGCCAGGCTAAAGTCTGAAGCACCCCACCAAGTCCTGGCCGGCGGGTATGGGGGGCGCTATAGAGAGGAGGCAGAGAAGGATTGTAAGGCAACAAGAGCCTTCCTCAGCAAGAAACTCCAGTCATGAGTCTTTGGAACCTTAAAAGGGTCTGGACTATTTCCGCCACAAATTACTTGTTCATCTGAAAAGCCAGGAAGGAAGAGCAGACCCCACGCTGGGAACCTCAGGGCAAACGTCCCCTCCACTCACCTGGCCCCTCGCTGTCTTCCAGAACACTCGGGGGGTGTTCCTTGCCTGAGAAGAGGGCGGATCTGAGCAGGACTCGCCTGAAGGACCAGCAGGCAAAGCGTGAGAGCTGGCGGCTGACACGGAAGCAAACGGCTACTGTAGGGCTTGGAGGTCGTTAGGCTGAATAAGGAGCTGTGATTCGTCATTGCTTTACGATGTTGTGTGGGTTTCTGCTGTACAATGAAGCCAATCAGCTATGTGTATATGTCCCCTCCCTCTTGGGTCTCCCACCAAACACACAAGCCTGTCTTAGGCATTAACTGTGGAGCAGGCACTGGGCTGGGTGCTTGAATATGGAGACCCCAGAGGAGCAAACATTCACTGCAGCACAAAATAAGCGCTCGCCATTGTGCAAATACATAGAAAAGACCTCTTAACTCAGGTTGGCGGAGGAAATCAAGGAAAGACTCTGAGAGGAGGTGGTAACAATGCAGGAAAAGAAGGGGTGAGAAGAGCAAGGAGAAGGCATTCTTGGCTGAAGAAGACTTGTGTTCAAAAGCCTACTGTGTTCCCTTTGTGAGAGAGCGTCCTGGGCAGGGACCCACAAGGCCACGATCTCAGCAGTCAGCTGCTTCCTCTGGGAAGCTAAAGCATGGATGTGTCTGTGTATACAGTTTCTGATATAAACACACATGTAATACCTTTGGGTTCAAATGCTTCCAAGCTGGTGTCTCACAGAGGAAGTATTTGCTGACAGTGAACATCTGTAGCCTAGAGGAACCCAGTGCTGGTGATGTGGCTTTGAGTTTAATAACATTTTTACTTACTCATAGACAGGTTTCTGTTAAGCCTTGGGGCCTTGGGAACCAGGCTAATTTGCACACAGCAGAGATACATAGGTTTGTTTTTATTCAGAGCAGAAGATAATAAGTAGATGAGGTTGAAAATTCTAATTGGATAAATATAATTCAACTACCTTAGGAGAAAATAAAAATAGAAACCCTTATAAATTACCCAGCTTAATAAGTTGCAGGGTGATATAGCCAGCTGGAGCACCCAGCCAATCACTCAGGCTAGTGCTTCGATGAGTCATCTTTGCAATGACAGGGTCAAGACTAGAGGTTGAAAGACAGTTTTTAATTTAACAGACCATCTGTAAGAAATGCAAGGTTTTCAGTTTAGCATCTTTGGCCTCCCTATATAAATACTTCCACATTAAGGTCCAGCACATCTCTAATTAAAATCTAAATTGCATTCAAGACATTTACATCCAAGGAAGGCCATTCTGTTCAGCAAAGACCCAGATCACTGAGTTGTGAGTTAATATGGAAAGGCTCTTTAACTCTCCCTTCTCCAATGCACCATTTTCCATTTTCACCTGGATGCCAGTAACCTTGCTGTGAATATAACTAGCTTCATTTCTCCTCCTGGCAGATATAACAACTGACACTTCATAAGAAATAGAAGTCTTCAAATGATTCATCCCATCAGCAGCATAACAATAGCTTAGAAATACAGTGGATTTTCAGACACAGCTCTTACATGTCATAGAATGGGGGGAAGTACATCGTACAGTCTACATTTAGAAAACCAACTGCAGGACGCCACTGTCCTAGCAGTTCTCACCCTGAATGCACATTAAAATCACCTGGAAAAGATTAAAGGCCACCAAGGAGATGGAGCAGCTCAAATTAACCCAAATTGCAATTGATGAAATTTGGTTAAAATCTATAGATTAGTGAATAGTAATATTCCAATGTTAATATCTGGCTTTGATAATTACATGGTGCTTATGTAAGACCTTAACATTTGGGAAAACTGGGGGAAGGATATATGGGACTTCTTTGTACTATTTTTTTTTTTTTTTTTTTGGTAAGTCTAAAGTCATTTCAAAAGGAAAAAAGGAAAAGTAAAAAAAAAAAAAAGAGAGAGAGAGATAAAGTAAATTAGAAAAAAATCTCCCAGGAAGACTTTGAAAAATTTCAATGCCTAAATCCCACCTTAGACCAATCAAACCAAATCTCTGAGTGTGAAGCCTAAATAGTGTTTTTAAAAAGACTGCCAGTAATTTCAATGTGTAGTGAGGGTTGAGGACCACTGTTGGAGTGAATAGAGGAGTCAGTGAACTGAGTCTGGTCCCCACTTTATCGCATCCTGCTCTATGACTTCAGGCAGGTCATCTCCTCTCACTACGCCTCAGTGACCTTATCTGTAAAATGGAGTTACTTGATTCACCTGAGGATACTGACAGTGTGGAGATAATGACAGTGTAGAGAGAAAAGCTTTATAAAATTTCGAGAACTATTGAAACTGAAAGTGTCAGTGAAACTTCTGAAGGGAAGATTCAGTATTCAACAGCCTGGGTGACCTTCAGAACATAAAGACACACTGGTAAAGAAGTGAGGGAGGCCTCGTGCTCAAAAAGTGAGCAGTTCCATTTTCACCAGGGCTTCCTTTCTTTCAGCCATCTCAGCCCCACCTCTCCCTCCTTGGCAGCATCCTGGGTGGGCACACACCATCGAATCCCACTGCCTAGGTTCTTCCTTCTCCACCGTGACTTATGATCTAAAGGATAAATGGGGCTCTCTATTTATGAAAAAGAACTGTCTTGAATTAGTTTTTGTCCCGCTTCAACTACAATAATGGTTCTGAAAAGCTAGCATGCCCTGGAATCGCCTGAAGGGCTTGTGAAAACACGTATTGCACGGTACTGGCCATGGCAGCACTGCTCACAATACCTGAACAGTGGAAACAACCCAAACGACCGTCAGCTCATGAACAAACAAAACGTGCTATATGCACATAACAGAATATTATTTGACCATAAGAAGGAATGAAGTACTGATACACGCTACGTCATGGATGGGCTTGAAAACATTATGCTAAGTGAAGTAAACCAGATACAAAAGGCTTCATATTGTATGTTTGCACTTATACAAATAGGCAAATCTATAAAGACAGAAAAAGATAAAGTAGTGGCTGTGTGTAGCTAGGTGGATAGGAGAGTATAGCTGAAGTGTACAGGGTTTCTTTTTGAGGTAATGAAAGCTTTAAAATGGATTGTGGCGATGGTGGCACTAAACTAAAAACTGTTGAACTGTATCCTTTAAATGAGTTAATTTTGTGGTTTGTGAATTTTATCTTAATAAAGCCTCTTGATGAAAGTGAAAGAGGAGAGTGAAAAAGCTGGCTTAAAACTCAACATTCAAAAAACTAAGATCATGGCATCTGGTCCCATCACTTCATGGCAAGTAGATGGGGAAATAATGGAAACAGTGGCTGACTTTATTTTCTTGGACTCCAAAATCACTGCAAATGGTGATTGCAGTCATGAAATTAAAAGATGCTTACTCCTTGGAAGAAAAGCTATGACCACTCTAGACAGCATATTAAAAAGCAGAGACATTACTTTTCCGACAAAGGTCCATCTAGTCAAAGCTATGATTTTTCCAGTAGTCATGTTTGGATGTGAGAGTTGGACTATAAAGAAAGTTGAGCACCGAAGAATTGATGCTTTTGAACTGTGGTGTGAAGAAGACTTGAGAGTCCCTTGAACTGTAAGGAGGTCAAACCAGATCTCCTAAAGGAAATCAGTCCCGAATATTCATTGGAAGGACTGATGTTGAAGCTGAAACTCCAATACATTGGCCACCTGATGCAAAGAACTGACTCATTGGAAAAGACCCTGATGCTGGGAAAGATTGAAGGCAGGAGAAGGGGATGACAGAGGATGAGATGGTTGGATGGCCTCACCGACTCGATGGACATGAGTTTGAGCAAGCTCCGGGAGTTGGAGAGGGAAGCCTGGCGTGCTACAGTCCATAGTTTCGCAAAGAGTCCGACATGACAGAGCGACTGGACTGAACTGAAAGCTGTTAAAAATTTCAAGTGTATATACTTCTCAAAGAAAAAAAAAAAAAAGCACAACCCACATGATGCTGGAACTAACCCTGGAACTTCCGATCCAGTAGCGTGAGGGCGGGGCCTGAGAATCTGCATTTCTAACAGGTTTCTCGTTGATGCTGACGCTGCTGGTTCCATAGGCCACAGTTTGAGAATCACAGAGTATGATTCTCATATTTAGAACCACTAAAATATTCCTCTTAGTCTGATGGCCTAATAAAGTCCAGGAATGCTCTGCTCATGTCCTCTGGATATCTGGAGATCAGCATTTCTTTTTCTACTTTGGTTTTTTAAAACTGGGCTGGTTAAACTCAATATGAGGAAGTGTAGCCTTATGATGGAGGCTGGTCTTTAACAGGCTCATTCATCTGTTGCAAAGATGAAGACATGCAAGCAAGCAAGAAAAACCCTGAAGCCCTAGCATTTGATGTGACTGACTCGGACAGGAAAAATATCTAACAACAGTCCTTTCCAAATCTGACCATCTCTCCTCATGATGGTTATTTGAAGTTCAGTTAGTCTTCAGTTGAAAGTGCCTCATTATGTATTTTGAATCAAAATCCTTAATGCTATTATAACATGCATACTTGTTATCCTCCAATTTCACTTTCACAAACTTATCCTAAAGGAAATTATAACATATGTGTTCAAGGGTTTAATCATAAGGATGTTCATCATAAATGTGTCCAAAACCAAAAATTTAGAAACTACTTAAATGACCAATCATAATATATTGTTAAATATGATGCATCTTTTGTGTCATTTTAAAAATATTTTCAAATATTTTAAAATAAAATTTTAAACTGTTAAAGATTTAAAATTTAGGGTTACAGAGTCTTTGTGAAACTAGTACAGAATTCCTATAAGTCCTACACCCAGTTCCTCATGATTATCTTACTTTTTATGGTATATTTTTTGTAATTAATTAAACAATACTGACAAATTAATATTAACTAAGGTCCATGCTTTATTCATTTCCTTAGCTTTTACCTAATGTCCTAATACAAGTAGGATCCCTTCTGAGACACTCTGTCATGTCGCCTTAAGTTCTTCTTGGCTATGACCATTTTTCAGGCTTTCCTTGTTTTCAATGACCTTGAGAATTTTAAGAAGTACCAGTCAAGTATGTTGTATCAATAGAATGTCTTTAAATTTAGATTTGTCTGATTTTTCCCTCATTGTGTTGTTTGGTCTTTTGTCTTTTGGGGAAAAAGAACACAGAATTAATGCATTGGTCTCATCACATCGTATCAGGAATGCACACTGTTACCCTGACTTACTGCCATTGATGTTAGCCTTAATCATCTCTCTTTTTTTTGCTCTCTTTTTATGCTGCCCTCTTTGAAAGAAAATCACTGTGTGTGGCCCATACTTAAAGAGTCGGTAGTTGTATTCTACCTCCTTGAGGGCAGAATACCTCCATAAATTATTGGGACTCTTCTGCACAGGAGAATTGCTTCTTCTCCCACATTTATTTATACAATCTATTTTTATCAGCAGAGATTTATGGAATAGATATACATAACTGCATATATAGTTATAATTGAACACTACATTTTGCTGCTCAAACTCTTTCATCTTTGGCCATTGGGAGCTCCTTCAGTGGGCTCCAGCACCCTTTTGGCATTGTGGACTTTTTTCTTTCCTTTCTTTTTCTTGTTCCTTCCTTCTTCTTTCCTTTCTTTAGTATTCTCTTACATTCTGGCATAATAAGATGCTCCAGGCTCATCTTATGCCTTTCTTACTGTGATCTTAAAATCAGCCATTTATCCAAGAAGCCCTCACTCCTTTATTAGAGTACGGGGATGGGAACAAAGATCTGGGTGCTAAGTGAGCTCATTGCTACAGGGGTATGCTCCACAGAATCGTAGTACATCACTGAAAACTGTGTTGTAAAAAGATATTTAAAGTTTACCAAATATTAAGAGGACAAAAAGTAGCTTATAAAACAGTGTGGGAAGATCAGCCAAGATAGCAGGGTAGAGAAACCCTGAGCTCACTTCCTCTCATGAGCACACTAACATCACAACTATCTTCAGAGTAACCATTGCTGAAGAAGACTGGAATGTACCAGAAAAGATCTTCTACAACTAGACATAAAGAAGGAACCAAAAGGGGATGGGTAGGGAGGGGCACACATGTGATATCATCAAATCCCATACTCTGCTGGGTGGGTGACCCACAAACTGGAGAAGAATTATATTGCAGAGGTTCTCCCATAGGCATGAGAGTTCTGAGCCCCACGTCACGCTGTAAGCCCAGGGATATGGTAATGGGAAGATAAGCCCCAGAGCATCTGGCTTTGAAGACCAGTGGGGTTTTACTGCGGGAGCCCCACAGGACTGGGGGAATTGGAGACAGCAGCCAGCACCACGGATAACCAAGGCAGAGCCTGGCAACCAACCAGACTCGGGGCCAACCAAGCCTATCAGACAACTCATACTGTCAGCCTACCACAACAGAAGAACCCCCACAGCCCTTAGGGGGAACCCCTAGAGTGTATAGCTTGCACAATGAGAAAGAAGTGCATTGCTATGACACCTAGGACAGTTAATACAGAGGGCCACTTCTCCAAGGTAAAGAAATGTAACTAACTCACCTGCCACATACATAAAAATACACACAGAAACTTAGACAAAAAGGACAGCAGAACAATGTGTTCCAGATGAATGAACAAGATAAAACCACAGAAAAAGAACTAAGTGAAGAGGAGCTAGGCAATCTACCCTAGAAAGTGTTCAGAGTGATGATCAAAAAGATGATCAAATAACTCAGGAGGAGAATGGATACACAGACTGAGGAGTTGAAAGATTTTAACAAAGAGTTAAAGAATAAAAATAACAATCAGAGATGAAGAACACAATAACTGAAATAAAAAACACTCTAGAAGGAATCCATAGTAGACAAATGATTCAGAAGAATGGATCAGTGAGTTGGAAGACAGGGTAGAGAAAATCGCTACCCTTGAACAGGAAAAAGAATGAAAAGAAATGAGGATAGTTTAAGAGACCTGTGGGAAAACATCAAGCACACTAATATTCACATTATAGGGGTCCCAGAGGAGGAGAGAGAGAAAGAGTTCCCCCCAAATATTTGAAGAGATAGTAGTTGAAAACCTCCCTAACCTGGGAAATGAAGCAGTCACTCAAGTCTGGGAAATGAAGAGAAACCCATACAGGATTAACCCAATGAGGAACACACCAAGACATACTGTAACTAAAATGACAAAAATTAAAGATAAAGAGAGACTATTAAAAGCAGCAAGGGAAAGGCAATAAAATACAGGGGAACTCCCATAAGGCTATCAGTTGATTTTTCAGCAGAAATTCTGGATGCCAGAAGGGACTGTCATGATATATTTAAAGTGATGGAGGGAAAAAACTTACAACCAATAATACTCTACCCAGCAAGGCTCTCATTCAGATTTGATGGAGAAATCAAAAGGCAACAACTTTCTGTATATTAATCTTATATCCCTCTACCCCAAGTTTGATGAGTTTTAATCATAAGTGGATGCTGAATTTTTTCAAATGCTTTGTGTCTATTGAGATGATCTTATGACTTTCATCCTTTCTTCTGTCAATGCAGTGTATCACACTGATTGATCTGCAGATATTAAGTCATCTTTGCATCCCTCGAATAAATCTCACTTAATCATGGTGTATGTTCCTTTTGCTCCAGTATTCTTGCCTGGGAAATCCCATGGACAGAGGAGGCTGGTGGGCTAGAGTCCATGGCCTTGCAAAGAATCAGACATGACTGAGCAACTAAGCACATGTGATCCTATTTATATATTATTGA
Organism: Muntiacus reevesi; assembly: GCF_963930625.1. NCBI lineage: Eukaryota > Metazoa > Chordata > Mammalia > Artiodactyla > Cervidae > Muntiacus > Muntiacus reevesi. The sequence goes on from NC_089257.1 coordinate 72,666,032, forward strand.
ATTAAGTTTGCTAATAGTCATTGAGGATATTTCCATGTATATTCATCAGAAATATTGGCCTATAATTTTTCTTTTTTGTAATATATTTGTCTGGCTTTTGTACCAGCGTAATGGTGGCCTCATAGAATGAATTTGGGAGGGTTTTCTCATCCTCAATATTTTGGAATAGTTTGAGGATCAGTTCAGTTTAGTCACTCAGTCGTGTCCGACTCTTTGCGACCCCATGAACTGCAGCACACCAGGCCTCCCTGTCCATCACCAACTCCCGGAGTTTACTCAAACTCATGTCCGTTGAGTTGGTGATGCCATCCAGCCATCTCATCCTCTGTCGTCCCCTTCTCCTCCTGCCCCCAATCCCTCTCAGCATCAGGGTCTTTTCCAATGAGTCAACTCTTCGCATGGGGTGGCGAAAGTATTGGAGTTTCAGCTTCAGCATCAGTCCTTCCAATGAACACCCAGGACTGATCTCCTTTAGGATGGACTGGTTGGATCTCCTTGCAGTCCAAGGGACTCTCAAGAGTCTTCTCCAACACCACAGTTCAAAAGTATCAATTTTTCAGCACTCAGCTTTCTTCACAGTCCAGCTCTCACAACCATACATGACCACTGGAAAAACCATAGCAGGTGTTAGTTATTCTTTAAATGTTTGGTAGAATTTGCCTGTGAAACTGTCCAATTCTGGACTTTTGTTTGTTGGGAGTTTTAAAAATTACTAATTTAATTTCACTAGTAGGGATTAATCTGTCTCAATTGCCTATTTCTTCCTGACTCAGTCTTGGGAAATTTTTTTTCTAGAAATTTATCCATTTCTTCTAGGTTTTCCAATTTTTTGGCATGTAACTTTTCATAGTATTCTCTTATGATTTTTAAAAATCTCTGTGATACAAGTTGCAATTTCTTTTACTTCTTTTTATGTTTATTTGGGTCCTCTTTTTTCTTGACAAGCCTACCTGAAGGCTTATCTATTTCTTATCTTTTCAAAAAAAACAGTTTTGGTTTCATTGATCTTTCCTATCTTTTGTCTCTATTTCCTCTTATCTTTTCTATTCCTTCCTTTTGGTGACTTTGGGCTTTGTCTGTTCTTCTTTTTCTAATTACTTTAGGTATGTTAGGTTGTTTATTTGAGATTTTTCTTGTTTCTTGAGGTACTTATACCACTATAAAACTCCCTGTTAGTACTGCTTTTGCTGGGTCTCAGGTTTTAGAAAAGTGTTTTAATTTTCATTTGTTCTGAGGTATTTCATGATTTCCTCTTTGATTTCTTCATTGACCCATTGTTTTTCTTTTTTTTATGGCATATTATTTAGTGTCTGTGTGTTTGTCTTCTTCCCATTTTTCTTCAAATAATTGATTTCTAGTTTCTTGTCATTGTGGTTGGGGAAAATGCTTGATATAATTTCTATCCTCTTAAATTTGTTGAGACTTCTGTGGTCTAGAAAGTGAGGTATCCTGGAGAACATTCTATGTGCACTTGAAAAGAATCTGTATTCCGCTGGTTTGGGATGAAATGTCCCATATGTATCTGTTAAGTCCAACTACTCTAATGTGTCATTTAATATCACTGTTTCCTTTTTGATTTTTTATCTGGACTATCTGTCCACTGATGTAAGTGGGCTGTTAAAGTCCCCTATTTTGTATCATTGTTAATTTTTTCCTTTATGTCTGTTAATATTTGCTTTGTACATTTAGTTGCTCCCATGTTAGGTGCATGCTGTGTGCTGTGCTTAGTCACCCAGTCATGTCTGACTCTTTGTGACCTCATGGACTGGAGCCCACCAGGCTCCTCTGTCCATGGGGATTCTCTAGGCAAGAACACTGGAGTGAATTGCCATGCCTTCCTCCAGGAGATCTTCCCAACCCAGGGATTGAACCCAGGTCGTCTCCCACATTGCAGGCAGATTCTTTACCAGCTGATCCACCAGGGAAGCCCATGAATACTGGAGTGGGTAGCC